>NW_015659919.1:225494-225713 GCF_001515625.1 Sinocyclocheilus rhinocerous | reverse complement strand
GTGTGGGGGGTGTGGGGGGAACATCGCGGCACACCACACACTATAGGAGCAAAACGGTTCAATCTTGGATTCATGTTTGTCATGTTTGTAGTCTCTCACATTTTGAAGATCTTATAAGATTTAAAAAATATTTTAGTGTGTACCCAGCATTAGCTGCAGCAAGATGCCTTTGTCCATATTAGGCATTTCCTGGCACGTCTTAAGTTCTTTGAGCGCGAG
>NW_015659919.1:224127-225453 GCF_001515625.1 Sinocyclocheilus rhinocerous | reverse complement strand
AATGATGATTCTGAAAGAAAACGTGCCCGATGTCTGTTTGCTATAGCAACGAACGCTACTTTCATGCATCTGATTATCAGATAAACCTCGCGCTCTTATTTCAAGGTTGTTGTTAATGCTGTGGTTATTTTAGTTTCCTTCGTACATTCGGTTCAACAGCATTGTTAAAACACATCATTCAATGGAACTGTGCGTATGCTTTAGACACTTACATTTTTGCTCCGTCCATGCAATAAATGCGGAGCCTTCGACTGCTCAGGTAATGTCGTCGGCATGACCGAGAGCCATTAAAAACTACAGAAAAAAATGTGTCAGTGAGCTCAATCTTGTGACAGTCACAGGCGGTAAATAGTGGAGCGCGTGAAGGAGAGATGCGAGGGCACGAACACTGTTCAAGATCTCCATTAATTCGTGCTTGTAGTAATTTAATGTGTATATATTTTGAAAGCATTAAATTGTTATAGAAATCGCGATTCATTCGATTCTTAGCGTTTTAAATCGATTACTGTCCGAAATAGACAATTCACGATTAAAAAATCCATGTTTAAAGATCGGTGCATATGCATTGTCAGGGTTTGTAGGCTAATCGATGCATCGACAAGGTCGCCGTGATTTTGTCAAGTAAGACATGCTCCTGGATCAACATCTTTTGTTGATCCTGGATCAACATTACTGTCCAAAAATATAGACTAAACCCAATCCCTACCACTAAACCTAAACCTACCCATAATTGATTCCTAAAATCAGTGTGAAATCAGTGTGAAATGATAGCTCATTTACAAGGGTGTAGAAGCACCTAACCCTGATCGTAAGCCTAACAGATATTTCCTGAAAAGTTATCCCTCAATTCTGATTGGTTAATTGGAATGTTGTTCCAGGATCAACAATGTTGATTCAGGAACATGTTGTACTTGATGAAATCACGGTCACCGCATCGACAAAACGAGTGAATCGTTACACCCCTAACCTGTGATATACTGCTCAGAAGAGAGGCGACTTCACCCCACCCTGTCCCTCTTTTTCCTCTTCTTTCTCCTCCTGTGACACTCTCACAATGCCCTCTCGTATATCATAGAGGGGAGAGGAGTCAGTGAACTGCAAACCACTCTTGTCCTCTCTTATTGTTCATCTCAGTGCTTCAGTCTGACAGACTTCTGGCTCGCTCAACTCCCCAACTCTTTCTCTCCCTGAAGAATCTCAGTCATCCAGGGCCTAAAAGGGTGAATAAACTAAACCACTGTGCCACTTTAGTGCAAAAAAACAAACCAAACAAAAATGTATATATAAATATACAGGTATATATATATATATATATATATATATAAG
>NW_015659919.1:188249-223849 GCF_001515625.1 Sinocyclocheilus rhinocerous | reverse complement strand
CACGGCACCCCTGCTCTCGACAGACGGCACCCCGGTTGGGAAACACTGGTCTAAAACAGTCCCCTGCTCAACAGATCCGGTGTACCTCATGTACTCCAGACGGTAGACAGACAGCAGGTAGGTGGACATGGCGAAGTCCAGTTTATTGATGAGCGCAGCGACTTCCGGCGGAGGATCCAGCAGGTTAATGATGGTGCCTCTCAAATCATTCAGCTCGGCCTAGAAACACAACACATAGCGTTCAATTTACAGGATGAAACTGTGATGCATGTGGAGGCACAATTTTAGCCAAATCATGTCGGAAAAGACTATTCACATTCAGTAATATTATCAATTGTGACCCTGGACCACAAAACCAGTCATCAGGATCAATTTTTTTTAATTGAGATTTATACATCATCTGAAAGCTGAATAAATAATCTTTCCATTGATGTATGGTTTGTTAGGATAGGACAATATTTGGCCGAGATACAACTATTTGAAGATCTGGAATCTGAGGGTGCAAAAAAATCTAAATATTGAGAAAATCGTCTTTACAGTTGTCCAAATGAAGTCCTTAGCAATGCATATTACTAATCAAAAATTAAGTTTTAATGTATTTATAGTAGGAAATTTACAAAATATCTTCATATAACATGATCTTTACTTAATATCCTAATGATTTTTGGCATAAAAGAAAAATCTATAATTTTGACCCATACAATGTTGCTACAAATATACCCCAGCGACTTAAGACTGGTTTTGTGCTCCAGGGTCACATATCAGCTTTTAAACTAAACTGATTCTTACTCACTAACCTCTTGCAATCCAGTTTAACCAACCAAATTAATTTGTTCACGAAATAGGTGTCTTTATGAGTGAGTAGCTGTTTTTTTAATTAATTGAGTGATTTATTCACATGACTCATTCTTAAAGACAGCCACTTATTTTGCTCCTGAATGAATCTGTTTTTTTAAACAAATCAGCTGAATGAATGATTCAAATGACTCACTCAAGACACTCTGTGCCACCTACAGCTGTAACAATGTATACTGCAAGAAAGAGTCACTGAAAAATCTCCACTAATGCAGACACTTACAATATGTCCTTAACAAACACATACACATAGAGTGATACGAACAGTAAAGATTCTCTGTGTTGTCTGACCAGAACTAATTCTTATATAAATGGGCATCAGATGTGGTGTAATCGAGTGTACATAATATTTTTAGGCATGTTCATGTTGTTACCTCATACCGTTCAAAAGTTTGTGGTCAGTAAGATTTAATTTTTAAATAAATTAACCATTTTATTCAGCAAGGACACGTTAAATTGATCAAAATGAGGGTAAAGACATTTATAGTGTTACAAAAGATGTCTATTTCAAATAAATGCTGTTCTTTTATTTGATATTTTCTATTTATTAAAGAATCCTGAACATTAATAATAATGGACCCTTTTCGCAGACTGTGATATTACGTTTTAACTGTCATCCGCATCGCAAATCCAGCAAAGTTTTTTACATTTTAATAAAAAAAAAATTGTATGTACATTTATAACAATTTACTTTGTTTTGTATTACCTTTGCATTAAATCACAAAAAAACTATACGGGCTGTCTCTAATACAGCGTCTATGGAAGTGAAGGTAAACTGAAGGTAAACTGAAATGTCAACATCGTTTTCTCTTCTGACTGCTGTTATCAGTCTCTCTCTCTCTATTTTTTCCTCTTTTTAAAAGTCGTGAAAACATTATTGTGGATTTTTTCTGTAAAAAATTATATTTTTGTAGGCCTAGCCTCCCATTCACCACTACAGAAATTTACCCAACTATAACGACTTCCACTGCTGAGAAATACGGAAAGTGAAAAAGGTAAATAGTATGTTTAGGTAAGAAGGTAAGAAATGTTTATTGAGCAGCAAATCAGGAAAAATTGCCATCACAGGAAAAATTAGATTTTAAAATATACTGTATTTAAAAAGAAAAGTTTATTTTTTATTTTATTTTTTTAATATGAATGGATGGCAGGATGGATAGGAAAAAGATATAATGATAGATAGATGGATGATTTTGTTAATTGCAAACACTTACCAAGATACTGGCCCTTGCCTTCTCTGAAGGGTGGCCCAACAGGCCCCTTCATCATGGGCTGCACATATTTCATCTGAGGCATGGGGGCGTAACCTGCCCCCAGGGCATGATTCCCCAGCGTTAGCAGGACACAGAGCACTGTCAGCATTGTCACTGGCTTTCAAGCTGCAAAGAGAGAAAGATCATTGATTCACTGCGTTTAGATCAATCAACTGGTATTTTAGCTAACAATCATTTAAAAAAAAAAAAGTGTTTAGGCCATATTTAACACATTAAGGCTATTTATACTCTTTCACAACCCTAATAAGGCTGCTAAATGAGGCTGCATGATTTGGGGGGAAAAAGAAATAAAATTGCTAATAAAAGTTGTGATTTAAAATTTGATAGACAATTCCAAATTTGCTGTGCTTGTTTGTAGGGCTGCACAATGTGGCCAAAATGTTGTGATTATATATCAGTATGGCTATTATTATTATTATTATTATTATTATTATTAACAACAACAACAACAACAACAACAACAACAACAACAACAACAACAAAACAACAATAATAATAATTATTTTTATATAAAAATTCTAAAAAAATAAGAAATATTACTATTCATACTATTTTACTGTAAATAAAATAGAATATTTAAGAAAAATAATAATGTAATATTTTTGTTACATTGCAACTGCACAATTACAATACTAATATTTATGGATGTCTTAATTTAAACTTTTATTTTGGTGGAAAATCACCAATGGAATTTGTGCAGGCCAAGAAATATCATCTTTTTGCTGGGTGTTATAGCAGGCATACGTTACTCACTGCACATGTTTTCATCTCCTTTCAAAGGCTGAGTTCTTTACTCCATGTTCTTTACTCCTAATCATTTTTGGATACCCATTCAGTTTCTCTTCACATTCCCGTTTATGTTGGCCTTACCAATGTGCTCGGTTGGATTTCAAAGTCCTACGCCAGTCAGCATTACTGCCAATAGGTGTAATACTGAGTGACAGTGGCATACATAAACAGCTCTCCATGTGCTAGCCTGATCAGCGATGCCTGGCACGGGATACAACACATGAAAGGCCTTCTCGGCTACCATATAGGCTACAAAACACTGAGAAAATAACCCCTAACACTGGTCCAAAACTGAAAAAGCAGAAGTAAAGCCCTTCAGGTTAAACTTTAGAAGTGAAATGTTATTTTAGGCCTTGTTTCAGTACTTCGTGGAAAAATCACAGAATCTATGGGTTCAGTATTTTGGTGCAGAAAAGCAGCCTTGTCAGACGTACATGGTTTCACTCGAGGGCCTTCAGAGATGCTTACAACAAAAGCCAAGAGGATCTTCCTACACGGCTGGCTGTCAGACGGGTCACTGGGTAGAGTTATTGACCCCACACAAGTTACGCCTGGGCGATGAGGTACAGATGCCAAAGCCTAGGTAGGGCTCAGTGCCTCAGCGTTTGTTTAACCAGTCGTTCCCCAAGACAGCTGCAGATGTTTGCTTTAATTTACTGCAGGAAGGAATGATAATTTCATCCTCATGTTACTCGCACCAAATATTTACACACATTTGATCAGGTGCATGGGACAGAGCACTGGCTCGGAGACGAGGGGTGCTGATGGCATCAAGTTAGGATCTAACAGTGGGGATATTGAGGATGTCAGATTACTTCTGTCTAATCTTGCATTCTCTTGAGCGTCGAACATCCACATTGTCTTGAATGTCTCTTTTTTTACGTGCTTTCATGGATTACATACCAGTTGATCTCAATTGCTGCTTTCTCTTCCATTTTAAAAGCTGACAAATTTTCTTATCTTAATCATCCATGATTATACGCTTAGTTGCATTTTATTCTTTGCATTTAGCATTTTTACTGTAAACCCATCAGAACTGGGCTGATTCTTAAAACATTCTTAAAGCGATAGTTCAGTCAAAAAGTAACATTTGTCATCATTGACAGATGATAACAAATAAACAAATAATGTCGTTCCAAACCTGTATAACAATCTTTCTTCTATGCAATATAAAAGATTTTTACATTTTTTTTTTGATTTTTAGATTCTTCTCAATATCTTGTTTTAGGAAAGTCACATGTTTGGAATAACATGAGAGTGAGTTAAAATCTTTTTCCCCTCTTTTCAACAAATGTGTTTGTAAGTAAATGGTGACAGAATTTAATTTTGTGGGGAATAAAATAAATAAATATAGGATAATTAATATATAATATAAAATAAACTTATTTCTATATTTAAAATAAATAAATACACATTTTCTTAATATTTTCTTAAAGGGGTCATATGATGCAATTTCAATTTTTCCTTTCTCTTTGGAGTGTTATAAGCTCTTGGTTCATAAAGAAGATCTGTAAAGTTGCAAAGACTAAAGTCTCAAATCCAAAGAGATATTCTTTAGAGCACACCTCGTTTTTCAGACCGATGAGTTTTGTAAAAATCGACGCGTTTCAGAAAGGCGGGGCATAGAGGAGAAACAATAATGTACAGTATGTGGAAAATAATGTGTTTTTTTAACCTTAAACCGCATAAACACATTTAATTACACCAAATACACAAAATAATGTTCTTTTTAGCAACATCATATGACCCCTTTAAGAAAAAAGTTACACATATTTTTTTATTTCCAAGAATGCTTATAAGAATATTGATATCTTTTTTTTTAAAGTCAAAACTTAAGAATTTCAAAACACTTAAATCAGATTCTTGAATGTTCTTAAACGTCATCATAATTAACTACCATAAATTCAGATAACCTCCAACTTTTCTTAAACCCCTTGCCTTGAATTTATTGGGTTGTTTCAAATATAAAACACTAGTTACATATAATACTATACAAGTCTTTATTTTGTATAACAAAGCAAGCAAATTCATTAGTGTCATTAGATTATTCATCTTAAGAATCTGGTCTAAGACCTACAACTCATTTATGACCATTTGTGGTCTCTTTTAGACATCACACCTGGGTGAGCTGTCCTGGGCTCTGCCTGAATATGGCAGGTAGTTTATTGACTGAATCATCTCCCAGTCCTTTATTTCTGCACACTGTGTCCTCCCAAGAGTGCTGAACCTGCGATGCCTGAGGGATGGAGCTTAAAGTCTGCTGATCTTCAATTCTGTCCAAAAGCACATGGACATCCTATCCGTGGCCTTCACAGTTCACAGGTTTTGGTTTGCCGTTCTCGGTGGACCTGGCCAAGCCAAGACACAATCATAACCTACCTCACTTCCTATTTCAATGTGCTGTGACAGCTGAACTCTCTCCCGTAACCACAGGTTTGAACACAGAAACCCACTAGTCAGCCCGACTGCATCTGCAAGCATGAGACCCACAGGTCAGATCAACTTTCTCCACAATGCCACAGCTCAGCAAGAACCTCTTTAAATTCTAAACAAAGGTTAATGGTGCCCCTTTCTCAAATATAAACCCTTTTCACAGTTTAAACAGTAAGAGGCTCCTGTAAGGACCATATCAGAGACAGTAATCATTTGAGACACTTTCCATGAGTAGGGTACGAAACATTTTAAGGAGAGTAAACTAAATATTACAAATGTTTATTTTTTTAATGTATTTATTTATATTTTTGTAAGTGTTAGTGGTTATGGATGTCTAAATACAATAAAACATTAATTTGTGTAACTTTTGATAGTTTTTCTCCTAGCAATAAACATAACATATATTTCATTATATATTAAAAAAATTATTTAAAATAATTTATCGAAAATATAATACATTTGTTGTTATAATTTTTGGTCACTACAAGTATAATTAAATAAATATCTAAAATAAATGAAATGTCAATTCGACAATTATGTCAAAGTAATATGAAAATATTTTTTAATTATGAGAAATAATACGATTTCTTCCCCCGTAGCAATAAACATAACACACACACACACACACACAGTCTATTAAATTGGACTATGTATTTAATGCTAAATTATCAAAAATATTATACATTTGATATTATAATATTTGGTCACTAATATTATAATTAAATAAATGTATACAATGAATTCAATATCAATTTGACATTTATGTCAAAGTAATATGTAAATATTTTTTAATTATGAGAAATAATAAAATTTTTATTCTGACTGTTTGATACTGTCAAAAAGGTCAAGACCTTTAATGCCAGACAGGCCAAAATTCCCATTTATATAGGGGCTGCTTTTCATGCTAGGTTAATTTTATATTAAACCACAGTTTATATAACATATTTATCAGTTCTCAAACAAACAAACAAATTCCTTAAATATATATTTAAAAAAATGAATGAATAAGGGAAGACCAAAGTTTACTTGTGTACTTATGTGAAGTGTCTTTGTCATGACATGAAATGTCTGTGCTTACTTCAAAGGAAGTCTGCAAATGCAGCATGCAAATGGTGGAAAGTTAGGGCACTCTGCGCCTGTTTGCTTTGCCTAATTCACTGTGGTTCACTGGCGTTTCCCTCTTTTATCATTTTCGATTTTCATTTTTATTGTTGTTCTTACTGGAATTTCGGTTCGGGGCTCTGCTTGGCTCCAGCAGGACAATTTTGGGCTTTGCTCCGACCTTGAAGCCCTCCTACGGTGTACAGTGTAGTGCGATGCTTTTTCGCCACCTTGAGCTTATAGCGCTGCGGTTGCCATCTTATTTTACTGCCGCATAAGGATGTGCAGTCCCAACAACCATGAGCGAGCCTGTATAATTAGTCATGTCTGTGTGAGCATCTGTATTTACACTCGATAAAAAACTTGCTTCCTCCTAGTTCTCACATGCAGCCGTTTCCCACTCCAGGAAAAACACTATCAAAAGTCACAGGGAAAACAGGGAGGCCAAGAGTGAGAACGAAAGAGTCAGACAAACATAAAATAGGCAAAAACAGAAAGCGACTGAGAGCATTGCTGGTACAGCCAGTTTGGTTAGTTGTTGAATAGTTGGCTGTCGTTGGAGGTGGTAGGGGGCGGGTGGCTGAGGCTTTTTTGGGGGTTGTGGTATTGTGGGGAGGATAATTTAGACGTTCTTGACCATGTGCCCTGCTCTGAGCAGGCGTCTTAACACTCGAAACGATCAGAATCAGACATTACCCCTGTTCCACAGGCCGGCACAATCTGTTTATCTAATGTTTTTCTTGAAAAGCTCTGCAGACGCAGTAAAAAAGTCTCACGCAATCCGTCTGGCCAAGCGCTCGGCCATGCATGTGCACTCTCTGTGTTTACAGCGCACAGCTGAGGTCTAAAACATCGATATGCACATAAGGATGGGCGACTGCCAAACGTCTATAACACAAAAAATAAGGAGCTTCTGAGTAACTAAAGCCAGTCACAACCATTGAAGGTAAAAAAATCCGAAAGAACAATAAAAAAGGAGCAATTTGGCAAACACTGGTTATGGTTTATCTAAAACAGATTTATAAAGAAGTTGTGCATAAGAATTTACGGTAACAGACACCAAAATTCAAAACAGAAATTGTTGTAAGAGCAGAAAGGGAAATAAGTATTCGTCCCAGACATTACAAACTTTATGGCTTTCCTTTAGTAAGTCCTTTAGTAAGTCGGCCTCCAAACCGAAAATGAGCTTTAAAAGCATATCCGTGTAATTCATGTCTAACCAGAGCTGTGAAACTCAATCAGAAAGTGGAATGTTCTCGTACAGGTCCTTATACAAAAACAGAAAAAACAAACACATAAAGCATAACTTTTCACTATACCACTTACTCTTACTGCACGCTGGCGGAAAATTAGGTAAAACACTCCAGGGGCCAAAACCTACTAGCAGTAATCTCTAAAAACAACATGGCAGCTCAGGTGGCAACCAAGACACCAAAATTGAGTGAGCCACAAGTAAACAGCTCAAAAGAAAGCTATTCCCACTTTTCATCACCTTAAAACAGATGGCTCTTTCCAAGATGGTTGTGAAATGTACACTTTGGTTCTCCACTAAAACCCACAAACAGCCCACAGGGCCCAGTGTAAGACCGCTCAGGTGTGTAAGTTCATATAATATTGTTGACAGCTTAAAAACAAGACAAATATTAATGTTAAAATTAATATTGCTAACATTTGTTTTCAAATATTAATAAGCAGTTTTTTTTCCCAAATAAATAAAAAAAATATGTGTATGGATAATTAATAATAATGATGATGATAATAAACATTTACATTTCAAATTTAAAATAAATAAGTAGTAATTAATAAAAGTAAAAAAACAAAAACAATAAGAGACTAAAAACACGATAAACATTAATGTTAATGTTAATGTTAATTTAGTTAATAATTTTATATTATAAATATTTAATTAATATGAATTCATTCATATTATTAAGCAGTAAGAATATTTTGTTTTGTTTTTCTTCAAAAAAAAACTTGTGTGCAATAATAATATAAAATATAACTAACAATAAAACGATTTCATTTCAAATTTTAAATAAATATATAAGTAAATAAATAAATAATAGTAAATAAATAAAAAATTATAATTTCACTATTAAAACATGCTCATCATACAAGGGCTATATTCAAATATGTATGAATTTAACTCGTATGAATATAATAATAATAATAATAATAATAATAATGTGTTTGCAAGAATAATATAAAATATATTAACAACAATAAAACAATTCTATTTCAAATTGTAAATAAATAAGCATATAAATAATAAAAGTAAATTTTACAAAATTATTTCACATTAGAAATTAAAACTTGCTCATCATACAAGTGGTGTATTCAAGTATGTATGAATTTAACTTGTGTAACTTGTGAATGAATAATAATAATAATAATAATATGTGTGCAATAATAATATAAAACATAACAATAACAATAAAAATGATTTCATTTCAAATTTTAAATAAATTGATAAAAAAAAAATTTTTTTACTCAAAAGTAAATACATAATAAAAGTAAATAAAATTTTAAAATAATAATTTTACGTTAGAAATTAAAACATGCTCATCATACAAGAGGTTTATTCAAGTGAATTGTTTTTAGAATGCATTTGCAAATAATAAATCCATAAAGAAAATAGTGTTATGAACTTAATATAAATGAAAGTGTGTCTGTGTGTGGCTTGCAAGAGCATGTGTGTGTTTGCACAGTATAGGCACACTTCAGTTTGATAGGCACCATGCTTATGGAGTCAGTGAGAAAGGCGGAAATTGGGTCTGAGAGTTTTATTCCATAAATCAACTTTTCAGCACGAGTTAAATCAAAGGAGGGAGTGAACGGTGCTTAACCTGTAACCGCCTCCCCGTCTGCCAATCTTATATCTCTCCTTTTCCCCCCTATGTAATCAGCTACCTTAGTAACTATACAGTGCTGCGCAAACATTTAAGAACGCGGTGCTCATTTTCAACACGCTGCACGCTTACTTTCTCTGATTGCATGGTGTATTAGCGGCCACCGTGACCTGAGCCCAGTGTGGATATTAAAATGGAGGTTTGGCTAAATTGGCTCTTAGACAGCATATCTCAGACACATTGACCTACAGAGCAAGTCTCAAAAGCCAAAGGGTAATATGCAGCCGTAACCCCGCTGTGACAACATTTAACAGAATCGTTCAATAAATCATCCATTTAAATGCTGTCAGGGTCCTGCTGTGACTTAAGCTGTTTACGCTGCCATTTCGTTCCTCACCCTTCACTTTTTTCCATCAACGGGGCCTCCAGCCTGCGCCAAGGGCCCCATAGACATTATGCAATGGCCCTAAAGCTAACGCTCCTGTCAAGTTAACTGACAGATAAACAGTGAATTCAAGTGCTGCACTTCTACTGTTTAACATATTCAAATAGGGTTTGTGGATACTGTGGGGACATGTTTTTCTCAGGTAGCTCAGATGAAGCTCCCGCTAGCTTCCCCCAGAGGAAATGTTCTCTTTGACACAGTAAATAACAGACACTATTCATCGTAGCTGTCTCGATTTCTTGGCTGTGCGAATGATGCACATACCTTTACAGCATACAGCAGCGTGTTTTCTTGGACAGACACACATGTAGCATGCACAAGAGTGTTTAGGTTACACCAGCTGGACCATTAGCACAGTTGCTCCTATATGACTTTCTGTTTAGGTTTAATCAGAAATTGGCCACTAGGGTGTCTGGAGTGCCCTGTCTGAGACCATACTGAACATATGGTTTAGTTTCCTCTCTCAATTTGACCCTTTATTGCTCATTCTCTTTAGATTTAAAGCTTTAGCATGATAAACAAGGGACTGCTTTGCTAATGCATTAGCTAGCATTGCATACAGCAACAATTCAGCAAACTACTAACATGGAATCTAAATACAACAAATACCAAATTGGAAAGACACTATGTATCATTAGATAATGTGATAAACATGTAAGCATCGTGGTGCTCTCATGAATGTGCGGCAAAACTGACACGGAAGAGAAGAAGTTGTTGAATAAAGTAGTTATTTTTGTTTTCTTTGCACACAAAAAAAAGTGTTTTAAAGTCATAACACAGTATTATGCAATGAACTGCACAAAAATATGTCTTTATTATTCGTGTGAAAATACGCCTTTGATACTCGTAATTATAATTTTGTGAAAAGGAATAAAACTTTTCCTGCATCTAGTGTTTATTTCTGCTGGAAATTGTACATATAGGTAATTTTGTGGAGGAATAGGTCACGATTGGTCATGGTAGACAGGTATTTTGCCTATATTCTTATGGGGAGATAGCATTACACTTTGCTCTGTTTTGTTAGATCAGCACACTGTCTTAAGTATTTTTCATTTTATGTCTTCATAATTTGATTTAGTCCAATTGAGTTACAATTCCAGGCCTCAGTCAGATATGTTTTGGTTTGTGAACACAGCCTTAAGACTAACTGGCTCAGCGCATCTCTTTAGGAGCTTGTGGAGGGTTGATGTGTTTAGGTGAATAACCTCTTTTCTGTCACACATTGACCTGTTGTTTAAGAGCAATTGATATTTTTCCAGCTCATTATATATGTAGCGTCTGGACCATTCAAACACACAATATATATTTTGTTTTTATATTTAACTGATGCTAATCTGCGGTGATTGGTCCGATTGGTCTCATTTTCATTTCATCATGCCTGTGATGCCTGATAAAGCAGCGTTTGTGAGGAAACCGCTATTTTTACCGCTCTAAAAGCGGCACCTACACTCTTAAAAATAAAGGTGCTTCACGATGCCATAGAAGAACCTTTTTGTCTAAATGGTTCCTTAAAGAACCTTTAACATCTGAAGAATCTTTCTGTTTCACAAAAGGTTCTTTGTTGGCGAAAGAAGGTTCTTCAGATTATAAAAAGGTAAGAAAGAGATGGCTCTTTAAAGAACCTTTGACTGAATGGTTCGTTGTGGAACCAAAAATGGTTCTTCTATGGCATCGCTTGAAGAACCTTTTGAAGCACCTTTATTTTTAAGAGTGTATCACGATGGAAAACAAAGAAGGGCATTTGAGTTGATGTTGATGTTGAACACTTTAAGAGACAGAAAAATGGCTGTGGAGAAAGAAGCAGTAATAAGAATAAAGCCCAGTCTCCAACTGAGAGGCACTTTGTTTTGTTAATTGTGGAGAAATATCTGATTAAGACAGCTCCAAATACAATCCAGGTGTTAGCTTAAAAAATCAGCTTAGTTTACAGGAAAACGCTCACATTCTTTCCTATTCCACATGAATATGAAAAACGAGTTATAAAGGCACCGTAATCAGGACTGATACCCCGAGGGACAGTTTTCTTAGAGCATAAAGGAACAAATTAATGTGTGTACAGACAATAGAGAGGAAATACATGTATTTCATGCATGCATGTATTTCAAGCATGCATGCTTAATTGAGATTAAATCATTTAACATTAGATTAGTATGGTTTGTTTGTCCTTATTATGTCTGTTCTTACAAAAACCAAATCAAAACATAAATAGACTAGTCTGGAAAAATATTCCTCTTGAATAATGCATGTGCATCACAAATAAATCTCAGTGTATGTATTTTATAATTTGGTTTAAAGCAATTTTTTCCATATATGAAGCTTTAAACTTTTGTGAGCACACAAAAAAATGGTATAGAAATAAATACAAATAATAATATACTAAATCACAATTCTAAAAAAAGTAAATAAAATAAAATAAAAATAGATTTTTAAGTAGGAGCCCTGTTTGGTTCAGTGACACGACCTGTGCTCTGGCTGTATCCCTGCTGAGTGTGTCTGGGTCTGTCTGCCCTCCTCTCTCCCCAGACACAGACACAATCTGATCCCCACGTCCTTCCTCACCTGCTCTGTCAACAGTCTCTGTTTTTCCCTTTACCACTTTTTCTTTCTCACTTTCTATCTCCCTTTCCTTTTCTCTCTCAACATCTCTCTCCTCTTTCCTATTATATGTCTTTTTTGAGGTTGAGCTGGCAGTCACCTCTCTCTACTTCATAGTTCTCTTTCCTTTTCTCTGATTTCTCTCTTGCTTCTTCTCTACAAAAATCATTCTTAGTCAGGATTTTTGTCTCGTTTTCTGTTACAAATATCTAAACACCCTTAAACAAAATTAAATTCTGTGAACAGGAAATATATGCAAGATAATAAGAGATGCAAAAATGTAATATTTCTTTTCCTACCTGTTTTTTAAGCACAAACCTCAAAAAAATTCTTAGATTTATGCTTAAAAAGAAACTTAATTAAACTTAATTCAATATAAGTAGATAAGGATAGTGCAATCAAATATTAAAATGTAATCACCATTTACTAACCCTGTTGTTCCAATTACAGTTTTTTAATAATTTAATTTTAAGAAATTGTTTTAAGATTCGAGATGAACACAAAAGAACCATTAAAGTAGTCCTTACTCATCTCACTAAAAACCTTGACATCCATCCAAGCTCTTCTTGGCATGTCCAAGAGAATTCATGAGAAAAGTAGTTAAGTCCATTTTGTGAATGAATCCTTTTGAATCAGATCTTTTGAATGCATCTGTTAATATAGTTAAAAATACCAGTCTTAATGAATAATTCACAAATCTCGTTACTCAATCCATTTGAAGCTGCTAACAGCACAGGAAAAGATTTTCAGTAAATTACAATTAAAATTTCAGTCTGGTCTCCCACAAAGCCAAGATATGATTATAGAAGTACTGAAATATAGTGCAAAAATTATGTGGACCACTCTTTTTTTCTTTGTGTCCTATAAAAAGTCATTACTCATTGTAATTGCATGGACAAAAACGACCAGTTTGTTCTTCAAAATGTTCCTTACGTGTTTCAAAGAATTAAAAAGGTCATATGAGTTTGAAATAACAAAACGGTGAGTACATAACTGAATTTTTCTATTAAATGCCTCTCAAAGAAATGTATCTTGTTTGAAAAATATTAAAACTGGACTAGAAAGAGTTCTCTTTCATGGCACAGCACATTACTTGTGCAAATGCTCTTCTTGTTTTGCCAAGGCCTGACGATGCAGAAGGCTCTTTTCTTTTCACGTCTCTCTCATTAAACACAGACACGTGCTTGCGGTTCACACACATTGCCCCTGGGTGGTACAGAAAGAACAGAAGCAGTACTGAGAGAAAAGTATCAATTGATAGACGGAGGAGAGAAAAACACTGGAGTGTGTATAGTAGCAGATGGGACAGAGCGTTCAAAGAGCAGTCATCAGCTGGCTGTGTTTCGTCTCCGCAGTCTGTGCCATATATTCAGTCCGAATGACGAATGGCCCGCTCTACTCCTCCATGTGGGTGGCACTCGTCAGTGGAGCAAGACCCACATGTGTAGGTGGACTCCTTGGACGCATAACATGTACATACCTATGTCTGATGTGGATGTGGGGCCCCAGGATTCTGTCAAGCTAAAATTACACCGGGATTCTTACAGAACAAGGCACAGTCCGCCTCCTCTCCAGTATGCATTAGGAATGATAAATGAGTACCGTACTTAAATCTTGCCCTTTTCTAAGATCATCCAAATATTTTCCATTTAGCTCATCCAGTCACAAATTACAAGCTTTTCTTGGTATAAGGAGGCACAATTAGACGTTGGAAACCAGGCCAATGGCTACATGGATTTAGACTTGTTTTAGCTGTGCAGGGTGTGAACTTCTGGAGTACCAAATAATTGGCTTACGCCAGGGAAATCACACTTAATCCAAAGTTTCACTGTTCTCCAGGGCTGGAAAGATTCAGACTTGGTCGCAAGTGAGAATCGCTTCCAGAAGGAGAGTGAGTGACCTGCAGGTTTAATTCTATTGTGAAATTCTGATCCATTGCTGATGCAGTGTTAAAATGCTTGCTAAACTATCATGACTAGTGTAGCTCTGAGCTGTTGGTGTTGACCGATGCAGTCTGCTTGCTGCCCATGGCTGAATAGTAAAGTAATTGTTAGCTTTTACACTTCCATCGTCACCCATTGGAGATATCTAATGGTGTAGTGGTAGATTCTGAGGCTAATAGAGACCAATCGGATTTGTGCAAGTCCCTTAAAAGGGACAGTTCACCCAAGAAGTAAATGTTCCATCATTAATTACTCACCCTCATTTCATTTCTAATCTGTATGACTTACTTTCTTTTGTGGAACTCAATAGGAGATGCTTTCGAGAATGTTCTTTTACATACAATGAAAGTTAATGGACACCAAGGGCTTTTTCCGAAAGAACCAAAAACATAATAAGGCATCATAAAAACAGTCCAATACAACTCATACACTATATTTCAAGTCTTCTGAAATTATACAATAGCTTTGTGTGAGGAACAGACTAAATCTGATGTGGTACTGAATGAAATCTTGCCTGAAAACTGTGCTCAAGTCAAATTTATTTGTATAGCACTTTTCACCTTACACATTGTCTCAAAACAGCTTTACAGAATATCAGGATGTTAACGTTTATAATATTTAAATAGCTTACATTTTGCAACAATACAAGCAATGAAGCGGGTGAGATTGCTAAATAGTATATATCGCTTTATGTGAATATACTGTATGTATGCAGATAAAGTTGGATAACAAAGACAGTTATACAAGTTTTGAAAGACATGAAAACATGAATAATGACAGAATTTTCATTTTTGAGTGAACTATTCCTTCAATCCCAACTTGCTCTAGGGGAATGGACAAAAGTGTCTGCTAAATGGCTACTTACAATCACTGTATCACTGTGTCTGATGGGTATCCAAGACACATGGAAATCCTCCACTGTATTCTCACAGTCTGGATGGCAGAGAAAAGGATTCAGGATCTGTGATGAGAGTGAAGGGTGAGAGAGTTTGGGGATTATAATTTAATAAGAGCCAGGAAATCTTTGTCAAACCCCCTCAAGGGGATGAAAAGATGTGGTGTTCTGTGGCAGACAGCAGGATCTCCGACGGTGAGACAGGTCTGCTCCTCTGACACAGGGATGAAAGGCCAGCTATATTAGCATCACAGGTCGCAAACCACAGCCAAAGCCACTGTCTGAGGTGGGGATACACTGTTCTGAAGCCTCTTCCATCATTCCCAGGGAGAAAAATATGGGAAACCGCACATTGCAGGATGTTGACACATCTTACTACTTAACCAATGCTTTCTGGAGTTCAAGAACACATAGAATGATTTTTCAATCTGCTCAAGTGTTTGTCAGTGCACAGCATTGTACTAGAAAAAGGCCTTAGAGAAACATTCAAGCATGAATATATTTTGTCCAGAATCTCTAATAAAAAAAAATTCATATAAGTGTAATTAACTGTTTTAGAATGAGAGAATGACAAAATAATGATGACTGACAAAGACAGACATACAGATAGACAGACTGAGCCATAGACAGAGAGACAAAGCATAAGAACAATATAAAGAACAACAGAAAGAAAGACAGATAGACTTCAAGAGAAGCAAAGCTCTACAGGTTCACATTAATTCTGCTCACAAGGGTTTATATATTGATAACTTGACTGACACCTTCCACCCCACCCATCCGACAGAAACTAATGTATGAAGGATTACTGCACCCGACTGTGAGCCCCATTTCTCAAAGCGTGTGTGTGTGTGAGGGGGTGTTGTGGTTTGGGGTAGGACTGTGTGCGTGAGCATTTGGTATGAATTATAGTTTGCTCTCACCTCTGTGCACATATACACTATTGACCAAAAGAGTGATCAAAAGAATCCACGTCGGACATCTAGCTTTTTAGTGTTTCCTGGAGAAATGTTTAGCCATCCATATGTGCCAAAACTTGATTTAAACATGTTTTCACACGTGTGTGTGAGAGAGTATGAGTGGTCAAGATTCCATTTTGGGAATGCGATCATTGACACTTTTGTCCGGATCGGGCGGTAAGTGGAAACTTCGAGCCACGGTGTGGGATCAACATCTCATTTCCCCAAGCTTCTGGAATCTGCACTCTCTCCTCCATTTCCTGGAGGTGAGGTTTTCATTCCCTCTCTGCTCTTAAACCTCACCCTTTCACAGGACCTCCAGTTGAGATTAAATAGATGCAATTGAAAAAACAGTGGGTTTGTTACCAGCACAAAAGTCCAACTGCCAGTTGGACCTGGAAAGTGGAACAAATACAGATCCCGAGAGGCCGGTATCCCTCACCAGACGTTACTGTTCCAGCTCTTTAATTGTTGTTCTGACTTCCATTTAGCTTACAAGAACTTAGCGTATCAATGCCAATCTTCACAGACTAACTTCTGCAATTTCCTCAACAGGCTTTAGCTATTTTGACCTATCGTGACACCAATACATCATTTTAGTTGGGACTAGGGATTCCCCTTAACCAGTCCTGTCAAAAGAGATCCCCGATTGCAGTCCAGGCCCCTCGGAAGATTAGGCATGTGTAAGACAACACATCCAGCCCCGGCCTCACCCTGACTCTTAAAGGCCTGTAAAAGCTCTGTGTAAACAGCAAAAGGAATGAAATCTTACCACCATCGTACTCAAAAGACGGACAGACACAGTGTGGTGATTAAACAAGTGAGAGGAAAAACATAGGATAGTGAGGGGGGCGTGAGAGATGAAGAGGAGGACGGAGAATGAGAAACATTCAGGGATCACTGCAAGCTCTTTGCCATTTTGGTTATTTACTGAATATTGTTCCGATGACAGGCGGAACAGAGTCGCAAAGGGGATGTGTAAAATGTGGAAACATCTTTGCTGGAAAAAGGAAGATGGTGGGATCTTAATCTTTAATTGCCCACTAGGGAGGGAGCAACAATTGAGGACAATAACTTTGAATGATGGCAGGGTGGTCCAGCCAGCATGTGCAGCCTCTCTGGAAAAGAATCATAAAATGTAATAAATGTGCTTTCTACAGGGAATCATGTAGTGTTTACAGTGTTTAGGCCTTCACAGTGGGAATCTCTACAGGTGTACTGATGATATGAATGGCTTGATTTAGAGATCCACCGCATTCAAAGAGGTCTGTATCCTGGACTGATAAGAAAAAATGTGTAAAAATTTAAATAAATGTCATATGGCTGTCATCATTGTACATCTTTTCAAGTTGTTGGCTAAATAACATGCAAAAGAAAAAAATACAATACACAATACACTACAGTATTTTTTTCTAATATTCTAGTAAATAATCCTTTTTTAAAAAATTTGTGGTCAGTAAGATGTTTCAAAGATTAATAGCTTTATTCAAAACAGACACATTAATCAAAAGTGACAGTAAATACATTGCTGTTCTTTTCAGCTTTCCTGAATAAAACATTGATATGTGACCAAATCAGCATATTATAGTGATTTCTGAAGGATCGTGTGACACTGAAGACTGGATGGAATGAATGGCTGCTGAAAATTCAGCTTTATCATCACAGGATTAAATCATAAAATGTATTACAAATATTAAATATATTAAAACATTATTTTAACATTTTAATAATGTTTCACAATAATACTGTTACAATATTTGCTGTATTTTGATGAAATAAATGCAGCCTTGGTGAGCAAGAGAATTCTTTCAAAAACATACAAATAATCTTACCAACCCCAAACTGCTTAGTTTTTCAGACTGGTGTGTCCACTAGGTGGCGACGCTCACAGACAGCCTTTGCTATCAAAATCTAGCCGAATAAGATGAAATATATTACAAAAACAATGGATGTGCACTTTATTGAGTGCATGCAGTACAAATGCAAGGATCTTCTGACCTCCTTGCACAACTGAAAAGTATAAAGATGTCTTAACTAATTTGTCCTGTAAAACAGAAAGGCACAACTCCCTACTGTCCTCTGCAGGTAAAGTGGAGCACCACAAAGTAGTTGTAGTGTGTACATGTCGGATGTATTCAAACTGGTTTATAGTCAATACAGTATACTTTAAAGGCCTCAACTGTGTGCTCAAGCTTTTAATGATATATGCTGCTTCAGTTGCTCTATTTCTCTGAGGGAAAATGGTGAGCATTCACTCCATATGGAGTACTTTTTATGATGGATGGATGGACTTTATTGGACTTCAAAATATCAACATACATTCACTGCCATTATAAAGCTTGGAAGTGCCAGGATATTTTTTTAAATATAACTCTGATTGTATTCGTCTGAAAGAAGAAAGTCATATAAACGATGGTGAGTAAATGATGACAGAATTTTCATTTTTTGGTGAACTATCCCTTTAATGTCTCAGGTTTCAAGAAAAAAGCTGGATAAGTGGAATAGCAATAACATTCAACTAAGAGTCTCTGAAATCTATTACCAGAGACATAACTGATATTTAATTTAGCATTGGACAGCCTGCATATTTAACTACAAACACAATATTTACCTTTTTTAGACAATTTCTCAGACTTCAGATAACAGCAGCGCTATTGGCAGCACATTTGTGTGTGGGTTTCTCTCACGAGCGAGACATAGCGATTAGCCAAGAGCCCTGAACAACCCCCATATGAATAATCAGACCTTACAGATTTCAGAAGGAAAAACAAACATGACGAGGCAAGAAGTTGTACATTGCCACTGAACCATGAGCAGAGGCCTCATTACTGACAATCAAAGTCTCTATTCGTAAGTACATACAAAATAAGACCTTGTTCCTGTTCTACAGCTGGAGGAAGGAGAGAGAGGGAGCAGGTTTTTCCCTTCACTATCATGCGCTGAGCACCAGATGTGCCTAAACCGTGAATATGAGAAAAGATGGAGGGGAAAGAGGAAGGAGAGGCATAAATCTAAGCCAGGCCTGGAGTCGGACAGGAGGGGTTAACGCAATACTTCCGCCCATACTTTCATCTGCATCCTGTCCTCCTATTTTCTCACAACCTTCACATCTTTGTTTCCTGCCCCTCCTCTATGGCGAGGTCCACTTCTGCCTCCACCTAATCAGGAATGAATGACGAAATAAGCCTGGAGACACTTTAACATTGGCAGTGGATCATTTCAGCTGTAACTCATAACAAGGAATTCGTGTCATTCATTGTGGATAAGATATGGAGTGGGAATGTCACAACATGATATGATTCGAGTCACAAGTCTGACATCCTGATTAAGTGAGTTACGATGTAATACCAGACCATTGTTATTAAAGTGCATAGAGAGGCGAAGCCTGCCAGAGAAGGTGAAAAAACGCTCATTTCTAATTACCACAGAACTCATAAATGCGATTTAATTCGAGGAAGGCAGACGTGAAATGATTTTCACATCTGTTCCAGTCGTAAACAGACCGGAATTAAAGCAAATTTACGGCTAATGGGCTGTTTAAAGATCTGGGGCTCTCCCAAACCCCACTGAAACACAAAACAAAACAAAACAAAAACATGGATAGATGGACTAAACCCAGACAATTACACCTTCAAGAACTAATTTCCACCTGTTCGATTGCATTCTTGCAATGACGCCAAACCATATAAAAGGGCTTGTGTGTCTTGTGTGGCCCGGCTAGACATAATGACTGTCTGATTATTCATGCACTAAATATCCAATCGTTGATGGGAAACAAAGAAGTGCCTGCTGACCAGAGGAGAACGCTTCCAATGAATCAGATCGTATCGTACTAACAAGTACAGGGAGCAAAACTCTGACCGTTGGCTCAATTAAGACCGTAAATGCATCCACATTGATTTGAACAGAAGTCTGGAAGTCTAGCAATGCACCTGGGATGTGTAGACTGCACTCGAGAACTCATTACTTCAATGTGACAGAAAAATGTGGGCAAACACAGCTTTTTAACTCATAAAGACATTCAGGAGAGGTCTTGCCCTCAAACGACAACTGTTGAGACTGTTATTATAGTGGAGAAGAGAATTAATATAGTGTGGAATGTCCTGGTCATATTTACCAGGTTTCTCTACATGTTGTTTGTGTAAATAGCTATAATGGCATTGATGTGAAGAGTGATCTGAGTGACCAAAATCAGCCAACCTTGCACGGTAAATCACATGGGCAGACCCTCATACCCTTCCCGTAATATGATTCACATATGTCAGCAACCTGGAGTGAACAGTGCTGGCCTACAAACCTGCTCTTTAATGGCTTTAAATAGCACTTTGTGCCATGTTCCACTTCTGCTGACATCCTGTGTCTCAAGTAAAGGCGAGGTTTAGAAAACGAGGGCACTTTGTACAGAAAGACAGAGCAGACTGGAGACGCCTCACATGACAGATACCTGGTTTTCCACAGAAATATTACTGTACTTGGTTGTTGAGACAAATTATGCTGTAAGTGACTATATTACTACATAACCTGCCAACAAATGAACATAGCACAGGGTTTTTGTCTATGAGGCTTATTGTTATTGACATTTAAAACACGACATGTAAACATACAAAAACAGTTTAATTTACAGAACAAAAATTTAATTTTTTTATGAGATCACAAATGAACTGACAAAAGACTGTCTGACTTTTGAGAGCATATTTAATCATTTATAGAAATCAAATAGGTGATATTTCTAAATAGTATATTTTATTTTGGAGAGATGGGGGAGATAAATCGTCTGGCTGCTGTGCTGGAAAATGAATGTGTTTTGCATCAACACATCAAGCGTTTCTATAAATATTCATTGATTTCAATGGGGAATGCAAAAACTCTGAAGCGGAGCCAATTTTTCCTGGGCCGGTGAGATTCGGTGGAGACACACAGAATTGTTCCTGATTGGGCACCAGCACCCTGGAAAAGGGGTACATGTGGTCCGTTTTAAATGTGTCCTGTGAGAGCAGCAGTAGCCAGTTATGACTAAAGGTAACCAGACAGAAGACAGGACAGTATGTGTACTGTTTCAACTCAAAAAGCTTGTTGAAGTAGTTCATTTGCCGTCCATTTAGGAGCAAAAAGCATGTCTGTTTTTAAACAAAGAAACAGAAGGAAGAAAAAGAGAAACTGTGGAGCACAGCTGACAAAGTGCAGGCTCTGTGTGAGAAAAACAAGCCTGTTTTACTGACTGTGGGCAGCGACATGAAAGCCATTTTGTTTGATCTTACAGCTAAATAATACCTCTTACAACTTCTGCCACCTCTTGCATTTCCAAAATTTCCCTCTTTGATTTGATATGAGGCATTTATATATTTTAATACAAATTAATTCATAGATTAAAAACATGCTCATTATAGAAGAGGTGTATTCAAGTTACTGTATGTATGAACTGCATTTTTAATGTATTTTTGAATAAATTAATGGATCCAGATAAAAAAAAGCCTTATGCCACTGATAAAATAACTGCAAAATAAATTCCTTTATGATATATATATATATATATATATATATATATATTACATATGTGGTCTATTTATGCAAGTGTATTTTCCCCCATACTGTATTCTCTGGAAACATTTCTGAGAACTGTGAGTTTTACGAGCTTGTGACGGTCAGAGGAATGTGACCTATAACATTTTGAGTGCTGGAGAGGAGCTCATTTTTTACACATTATTGGGCCTGGTCTCCACTGTAGATATATATATCACTCCCCAGCCCTCAGTGAATAAAACACCTGTCAGCATCAGACTATCACAGCGCACCACCCACTGGACGCACTTGTTGACATAAGTCGACCTGGGAAATGGGACTAATTATACAAAGCACTTATAGAGGTCAGCAGGTCGGCTAGCACTGAGGAGGTTCTTCTCCTTAGTAACACTGTTAAAAACAGGATGATAGCTGAGGGCAAGTATGAAGGACGACCACACACATAAATGAGAAATCTTTAAATTTTAATGGTTTAATCATTTGTAAACCAATTAAAGGTAGTTATTTTAAAATAAAATAAATCAGATAAAGATGTAATGTGTTTTTTTCTTGTTTAAAAAAATTCACATTTTTAAAAAAATACACTAGAATGATTTCAGCAATTTGAATACACATCTATTATGAGCATGCTTTTATTTTTTGAATTTAAATTAATTTAGATATTTTTGGGGGCATAAAGTAAAAATGTCAGGGTGATACAACTGTATAAAATAAAATAAATACAAATAAAAATCAGGTTGTAAAATTTCGTCTGGTGCAACTTTTTAAAAACTTATATAAAATTCATTTTTATATTTTTGAGGGAGAATAAAGTAAAAAAATGTCAGGGTGACAACTGTCTAGAAT
This sequence comes from Sinocyclocheilus rhinocerous, assembly GCF_001515625.1. Lineage (NCBI taxonomy): Eukaryota > Metazoa > Chordata > Actinopteri > Cypriniformes > Cyprinidae > Sinocyclocheilus > Sinocyclocheilus rhinocerous. Next base: position 201,348 of record NW_015659919.1, on the reverse strand, counting down.
AAAGTATAATAAAATACAAAAATCAGGTTTTTAATGTAAAAACTTTTCTTACTTTTTTATTTACCTTTAAAAAAAAATATTTTACTTTGAAAATACTGATGTGCACACTCACATGGAAAATATGTTAGTACTTTTTACTTCATTTGGGGCATTCTTATTTGTCACTGACCCATGATCAGTACTAAAATTTTTAAAGACATCTGTTCCAAATACTAGATTCTGCTTGGCTGTTCTCTGACGCTAATGGCTTAATGACACCTTTTCTTTAGCACTTGTGGTGTCAGCCACTGTTTTATACCCGGTAAAGTGGTCTGGATTCCTCCTCTCACACAGAACAGCTCCATTTGGTTTTCACTTCATCTAGACAGGAGCTTTAAAATAATGAGGCCATAAACGCACCGCTGTTACTCAATGCCGACACCGCACAGCCAATTAAAAACAAATCAAGCCTTCACTCCTCATGGCAAAAACTGCTCAGTCTTACACAGTTCAGCTCCTCTTAAATTCCCTTGAACAGCCTCCTTCCTCTTCCTTACATCTTCCTCCCTTCAACCGCAGTCTGAGGAGCCTAACAATAATTTGAGCTCCTATCACTGCAGAGCAACATGATTATCCAGAAGATAAAATGCCAAAGACACGTTTCCACCCAAATAAAAGCTCCAGCCAAAGCACAGGCTCTCAGGGGAAGGATGAATGATGGTTGTTGTGCAACTCCAGGTGGAGGCAGACTGCCCTAGAATGTGCAGGCCAGTCACTATTAATGAGATTATGATCAGCCTTATTCACTTCAAAAGGTCCTGGGAAGACTGTGTATCACTGGTTTAATGGTTTCCAAGGCATGGCCTGTTTTCATCATAGATGACAAGATCCATTCCAATGTAAGCTAAAGAAAGGCCTCTGCAATTGGAACCAAGTAATAGCATGTTCAGGTAGAGAGGCAAATCTGGCAAAACATCTTGCATAAACTATTTCAGGCCAACGTGAATTGCAACTTTTATGCTTGTTAGGACTAGTTAGCAGGGCTCCAGACTAAACAAATGACTAGGAAGCCACTGGCTCCTAAAATGAAACATTAAGCAGCCAGTTTATTAGTCTTTTCTACCTTTTTTCAACACCAATTAGACCTTATTGTGCTAAACAATGACCAACAATATATTTTGTACAATATGAATGTTTTTTAAATATATTAAGTTGTGAATATAATATATGAGCACTATTTTTTCATCAATTTTTTCCCTTATTGTTAAATAATGCTGCCGCTGTTACAAAAATAAAACCATGTTTTTTTTTTTTATTGTTGCAATATAAAGATTTTAAAATTTAAATTGTGTTTAAAAAATTGCTTCTGTATATTAGTTATCAAACATATGAACATGTAATTACTGGTATGGTTATAAAATATATATCAGTTAATCTCTACTCAAAAACTACACATCACAGTAACAGTTTCTGGTTCAATTATAATCAGAATCAGAAAAATTACTCCACTGACAGTTTTGATTTTGGTGAAGGAGTCATTTGTGAACTTGGTAATGGCTTTGAATGATTCACTGGCTGAGCTGAGTCTGATTCAAACTCACTCAACTCACAAGCAAGCTGAATCATTTTGACTGACTCTTTAAAAAAGAACCAGTTCATGAGAGTCATTTATTCATGAATGTCCATGGACATCTACCAAACTGAGGACACGCCAATATCCCATATCAAAGACCATCCATCTAAAACACATTATTTTCAGCACTTTTGTAAACGTAAATGTTAAAGGTTTCAGAATCTTGTAAATGTTGGACAAACTGATCCAAACAGGTTTCTTTGAGGCAAATCTGTGCATAATGAAAATGGTTTAATATAGAAATAAATATAAATATTAGGATAAATAGTACACATTTCAGGACTTTTTAAACAGTGAATGTCACTTTATGCTGCAAAGTCTGTTGTATTCATTCATTAAGGTGTGAAAATGACTTCTCTTGCAGCTCTCTGATTTGGAAGAGGAGAGACAGACCACATATGGGCTGAGAAAGAGAGTAGAGTGAAAGAGTTGAGGAGAAAGATGGGATGAGGAATAGGTGAGAGGGGGTCAGTTCTGCTAGAACAATTATCTTGTTCCTGAAACCTGCTATTTAATGGAAATCCTCGGTCCCTGCCAAACTACACGCCTGCATCTTGGTATGAGCCGTGGTGCAGACCTTCTCTCAATCATTCCCTTTCTTGCTTTTCATTTTTGATTGGACACTTTACTGCCATTAGTCTCAGAGATGCAACAAAAGGGGAACTCTGTTAAAATTCCTTGCACACATTCCTTCTTTCTCTTTCTCTTTTCATTCAGTGTATTTGCCCTATCTGTGGACCAGCACTGGGGTCACCCTCATGCTCACCCTGACAGCAGGTGCCTATAGAGGGGAATACAGCTGAGAAAGTCCATTGTCCACACCATATCAGGGGCTTTACTTTGTGGCTTTGATTAGTGAGCCATAAAGGGTTAGATAAGTTTCTGCTACATTTCAGGACAATTATTCTGGATGATCACTTTTCCAAACTATTCATCTGGATACTTGAATTCTGGGTTTGTAATGCTGAATACTGCACCGCTGGGGTCTCTGGCATCTGTTATGAACGGTGGCACATTCCTTTAGAAGTCTGGGTGGGAACTGCTGGAGCTCCATTAAATAGACGACCCATTGTTTATCAATGCAGCACAACAACAATAGAAAAGCCCTTGATGTGGACTGAGACATGGAGGTGAAAAAGACCACACATAACCTTCCCAAACAGCCTCTGTTAGATTGAATTCAATCTGTTCTCATTCATCATTCATACTTGTACATATAAAACATTAATGCAAGCATTAATGCAATATGTAGGAATGTCATATATCAAAAATATACTAACACTTAGACTATCATTCAAAAGTTTTGGGCTGATAAGATTTTTAAAAGCTTTTGTAGGGCACCAAGGCTGCATTTACAGTAGTAACAGATTTATTTACTCAGAATGGAAACGTTCAATATTTATATACAAATTCTTCTGTATATTAGACATTTTTTAGAAATCTGCTAAACACCATTAAAGAAGATCTGTCACAGAAGAAAATAAAAGTTGCAGGGGTTCAGAGTAAATCAATGAGAGTAAATGATGGTAACATTTCTATTTACAAATGAACTGTTCCTTTGAGATCCACATCTCTAGACAAAAACCTGAAAGGACTGCAAACGCGCAGAATGCGCATAAGAACATTTGGCATTGATATGAATGTATGCACTAACTGAGAGCAGAAAAATACAGTGTTATGTACAGTGCTATGCATGTCTCATTGATTCAAATACATGAAACAAAGCAGAAGGTGAGAACGTGCCGCTCCATTGAGTCCAAGGATAATTAATTGGCTGAAGTCAACGCCACAGCCTGTAAACGAGCTCTTCGTGACACAAAGTAAAGTACATGCAAATTACCCAAACAGCCCTTTCTCTAATCATTCACGAGTTGCTGACCAAGAGCTCTGCTCTTTAGTATGGTTTGGAAAAGAATGTGTTTACTTAGCTTTAGGGAAAGGGGGCTAAAATCAATGGACCACAGCCACAGAGGGAAAAAGCTATGAGAAAACCACTCCTTGCCACTGAATATGGCGCAATCCGTTTTTACATGCAGATGGGAGAAGAATTAATGAAATGAAACAGCATCTGACAAATTAGCAGTTTTATAGCAAATTGACCATTTGCTTCAAATGAACATCATGGCAGAAAATTGCCTTTTACACCACAAAGACCTACTTTCAAATGGCACAACGGTAAAAAGGGTTGTCAGTAGACAAATGAATTATAAATCTACGCACAGCTGTCTAATATTCCTCTTCCTGTTTTAACAATCTGCGGCCTGAAGATAAAAATATCACACTAAATAACACCATTCCCTGCTCTAAAGCTCATGAAAGATCATATGAACTGAAATGGCTCCAATCACGGAGAGCTTAATGGTTATAAGCAATTTTTTAGTGACTGCCATGTTCGGTCTTTTAAGCAAAGCCAATAGTCAAGTCATGGACGAGGCATTCCAATTCGCTCCATGCAACCACCATTTTGTGGCTTCTGTGGGTTGGCAGAGGAATGGCCTTTTAATCCCTGTTGGACTCATGCCACTTTTTTGGACAAGACAAGGGTTCTTTGGTCCTCTCGTCTGGCTTTGTAGACCTTTTCAGACTGGGCATGTATCCATAGACACCCTGGAGCTTGACATACCTACTATTGAGACGCAGACTAAGGAGCCTCCATGCTTAGACATAATATATCAAAGTAAAGCAGACTGCTGCGTGTGTGCGCTAATCTATGGGGCAGATGTTAGGGTGACACCTCATTGAGGACAACGGCTACAAAACAGCATACCACATAACATTTTGAAGCAAAGCAAGGGATATTCATGGAAAAGTGTTTGATTTCTACTGCATATATTGTGTTTTGGATGCTAGAGTTGTAGGTGTAAAGTCTTAAAGCAACACTTTAGAAAAAAATGAAAAATACAGACAGACAGAAAGCTTTTGTCTGTAGTGAAAGACAAAAGGATCCAATACAACATTAGATTCCACTGACTTTCATTGTATGGAAAATAAAACACTAAGGCATTCTTCAAATTATATTTTTGTTTTTCTCTAAAGAAAGAAAGTACTACAGGTTTGGAACGAGTTATATTGGTTGAAGTATTAAAGGTATTAAACAGTATGGTTACGCTAGATCAAGCAAAATTGAACAACAGACTGGCGTGACATTATTTTGAACAAAATCAGGCCAAAATGAAGTTTGTTTGTTTCAGGAGTTCAAAACAGCTTGCCAAAGTAAACTTTCTGGAAAAATGTGCTCCAGCTGGTAAACACCTACGAACTACCATTGATCTGTGGCGAATACGTAATAGGTAGGTGTACACTGGGGCTCTGCCTTCTTTGATGTGGAAATCATCTCCAGTTCATTTCTTGTATTCAGGCCGTCAAGGTCATGCATGATTAAAAACATGAACACGCTGAAAAGCTGCTTTATAGTAGAAATTGAAGTTGTATTTCTAATTGAAAGTGGCACTGGCACTGTTTTATGTTTAAAGGGTTAGTTCACCCAAAAATTAAAATTCTCTCATTAATTACTAAACCCTCATGTCGTTCCAAACCCGTAAGACCTTTGTTCATCTTTGGAACACAAATTAAGATATTTTTGATTAAATAGGAGAGCTTTCTGATCCTGCATAGACAAGAACGGAACTACCACATTCAAGGCCCAGAAAGATATAAGGACATCGTTAAAATAGTCCATGTGACATCGGTGGTAATGTTATGAAGCTATGAGAATATTTTGTGCACAAAGAAAACAAAAATAACAACTTATTTAACTTATTCAACAATTTCTTCTCTGTGATGCTGCTGACACAGGAGCTGCTGTTCTAACATAGAACCTGGATGCGCTGCGCTACAGAATGCACACGCATGCGTCGTGTTACTGTCGTGAACGCGTGTCGAAATCTGATGTGGGAGAGAAGGAACTGTTGAATAAAGTTGTTATTTTTGTTTTCTTTGCTTACAAAAAGTTTTTTCATAGCTTCATAAAATTATGGTTGAACTACTGATGTCACATGGACTATTTTAATGATGTCCTTATACCTTTCTGGCCTTGGGAATGTTTCAGTTGCCTTGCTGTCTATGGAGGGTCAGAAAGCTCACAGATTTCATCAAAAATATCTTAATTTGTGTTCTGAAGATGAAATGTCTTATGGGTTTGGAACGACATGAGGGTGAGTAATTAATGACAGAATTTTCATTTACCCTTTAATACTGTAAAGCTGCTTGCTTTAAAGCAATCTAGCATTAGATGTCACGGATGCTTCATAACAGTTTTCTGCTGTTCAGATTTCCAACTTCTTTTTTTTACCTCTAAGCAAACAGCAAAAATGAATTTCGTCATGAGTATATCAGGGCCTTAAGGTGGTCCTTTCAGAAAGGATATGATAGACAAAGATGAAGTGTGTTATCAATAGAAAATAAGTTACCTGCTAATGTATAAACACTGCAAAATGTGATGAAACCTCAGGAATAGTAGGCTGATTTGTATGGCGTGTGGAGCTAATGGAGCAGATAACTGCCTCTGTCTTTCAAGCAATAGGAATATAATGCAAAAATAATAGTGCTGGAATGTTCGGCTCTACAAGTGTGTGCTGTTACTGGGTTTGGAGGAGACTTTGAGGCCATGAATCAAACAGATGAACCCCACTTGAAAAACTTGCCTGGTCTAGACAAGACTCCTCCATGCAGTTTTATCGTCTCTGCAAGAAAAATGCTTCAAAAATGGGGAAAGATGATGTTAGTGATACAGCATATTAGTGTTCCCTAAGGGAAAAAAGGCAATAAAGACTGCATTTTTAAGAATGGGGAAAGTATGAACTTTTCACACCCTCCTACGCAGACTAAAGCTCTAAATCTAGACAACGACATCCAACGCCTTCGCAAAACCGACAGGAAATAGACACAAAGGACAGGCAAGAAAACAAACACAGTCTAACTCTTTCTTTGCTTTTACAAAATCTTTTTCTCGTGCCGGGTGCCGTTTGCTGAATCGCAAGCTGCCTAATAAGGAGACTGTGGTTTCTGCTGGAATGACTTAACTAGTGCTTAAAATGCTATTTTAATGATTTGTGTGAGAGTCTGTGATGGGAAAGTGAGAGAGAGGCAGGCGAGAGACGATTGTACTAGTGTCTGTGGGCACCATGGTTCAGGATCTATTTCCATGCTAAATGCCAAAATCACTCTCATCCCCCATATCTCCCCCAAAGATGAATAATTCACTATAAATGTACTCTAGCAGCCTCATCGAGCTGCTTAGTTCACTTGCGCAGGGTTTTTAAACTTGTTAATGCCAAGGACCTCCCAATATGATGATTCTGTTAGGAACCCCCTGCCTAAAATATAAAGGCAGCTATATGTTTTTATATATAAAGACCCATTTATACTGCGTGAAAAAAAATTATTTAATATATAGACGTGTTGTTTCCAAAATTAAATATCATTGTATTAAATCCAATATGAATCATCAAAACTTTTTTGGGGAAAATATGTACTTTCTATTGACTTAAGTTACTTTATGTTGACTTTTATCTATCCAACATCTGAATATAAAGGAAATAATTTAAATTCAGTTAAATTATTAATTAAAAAAACAAAAAAAGCTGTTCCCAAGCAGTTTTTATAAAAACTCGCCATAGAAGTAGTTAGTAAGAGGAGACAATAGCATGGAAAAACTCCCTAGAAAGATACAACACGAATAGATTTCTCCCTAATTAAACAAATAAATGATATGCTGTCAAAGCAGCACTATAAACTTTTGGCGCTCTAGCGGTTAATAAACAGAACTGCACACATCCCGCGGAAGAACATTCCAACCGGAGCTACTTCTTTAAGTTTATGTCTATGGCGATTCACGCAGGTATGTGTTACTCCGCAGCGTTGACGACCCGACCAGACTACAATAGTCCAAACATAAGTACTTATTATAAGTGTACCGTAGTGATTCGGAATAAGACAAAAACGCGGTTTGGAAGATGAATTCATGATGTACTCGCTCATTATATACATTTTGCAAATTTTGAACACAGAAAAAGTTACATAGTGCTGCTTTAAAGTACAGTTTGTATTTTTTCTCATTTTGTATTTTTCATAGATTCCCTTTGAAGGCCTGTGGGTCCCAATCCCAAATGAAAGGTGGGAATCCACTGAGATCCACTTTGTTTGTAAATCAAACCATTCCCAACTTCCTGTGTATGTGAATTCAATTTGCCCGAGCCTCATTTTGTCTCAAGGACTGTAGTTATGTGTGCAGTTTGTGGAAGGGTGACTTAAATTCCAGTATTTTTCAGAAACACGTGGCTTTGTTTGGGTTACTGAACTACATCAGTATGACCCTAAGTGTCATTAATACTGCAGAAGAACATTTGCAGTCCAGTTGATGATCATTTTTATGCAGCAGTATTTCAGTCGAAGGACAGCAGAGGTACTGTTTTGTCTGATGGGATTCAAAACAATTTAGTCAGCAGTAAGGAACGTAACCAATTTTTGCGTCTTTTTCAGTGAATAATCTGATTGAGTTTTTGGAAGGGAAAGTGGATTTCATGAAGAGCATTTTGTCCCTGTCAGATCATCTCTATGTCTGCAACCCTCCTACCTGTGGATGATAATATTATACAGCTGCAAAATAAAAAAAATAAAATAAAATAAAATAAATTTTTTTTTTTAATAAAATGTATAAACATACAGCAGTTATACCAATACTTTTTTATGTTGTACACTATGTATATATCGTATATTAAAAAGTGTAAATAAAAATATATTGTTTATGCTTGTGCTTTTCCTTAAGTCACTTTGGCTAAAAGCCTCTGCTAAATGTAAATATGAGTTATTCAACTTTGGCGCATCACTGCAATACCAATAATGAGGCTAAATGAAAACATTCCTCTGCAGACTCATCTGGATTCCATAAATACCTAATAGAGAGATTTATGCAATGACTCTGTGGGACGGTGTGACCAATGCAGCTATTTGCAAACAGAAACATTCCTAATTCAATTACTGTTAAACCCACACACTCATATGAGCTGCCAAATGCATTGCCCAAGCATATAGTGGCACTCTATTCTGCAGAGTATGATGGGATGCAGGAAGTGTGTTTGGTTGCTTAAGAACTGCCACACAATACCCTCCAGATTTAATATCCTCTTATTGAGTCTCGGCTGAATGTAAACGGATTAGCAGTTGCTACGTGGACTCGATCACACGGTGCAATGGGAGAACTCAGATTCTCCTACATTTGGTTAAAGCATGTGGGTTAGTCCTGCAGGGGTCACACTTTGTATTGTTTTGACTGGGCAATCAGATAGAAACCCCCATAGGGAGTCTTTGCAATGTTATGAGCCTATGAAGGCTGGATCATGTTCATAGAGACTTGGGTTCCACTCAAACAAGCTTAATAGTTCGACTCTTTCTAGCTATGCCAGGAAAATAAATCTGTGACAGGGATAACTATGTTTGGACCAAAGGAAATCATGCATTGTCTTTAGAGTTGGGTCATCTTCAAAAAGGACAGTATTCAAGTGAGAGGACAGGACTGGAAGCGCCTGGTTTGGAAAATCTGTATTTCAGAGCAGGATAACAGGAACAACTCGGTCTTTGTCTTGTCATGGCTTGTATTACAGGCTGCTTTGAATTCAAGACGCCCCTGGTTTAATTTCTCATCAATGCAACAAGGTTATGATGATGACATCTGGATGTCAGGATTAGTTATCCAATATAATTACTAAGTAAAGAGACACACAATGCACAAAACGGAAAGGACTTATACTTGAACAAATGATTTTGATCATTCAGAAAGGTGTTTGAACTTTCACTCACTTCATGGCATCATTTAGATTTATGTGTTTGTCAGAGAAGAAAACGGGCATCACAAGCTGAGTGGATAAGCTGAGGATGACCTTCATCTGAGCAGGCATGAGTTAGCAGCTTTTCCAGACATGTGGCTCAGACAGGAAGTTCAGAAGAAATCCTCTTGTTGTAATTATTTGGAACAGGTGGTCTCTCACTTTACACAAACACTTGAAATGGAAAAAATATGAGGGATATATGGAAGTCTGTCTCTATATCAGAGTAATATAATAATAAAAAAGAGTAATATAATAATAAAAAAGAGTAATATAATAATAAAAAAGTAAATTGCAACCTCATCTCCCACCAGTGACTGCATCTAACTATTATATATATATATATATATATATATATATATATATATATATAATATGCTGCTCATATTTTTTGTGTGTGTTTTTCTTAAACATATTGTGGAAATTTTAAATTACAATTTAAAATGTCTGTTTTCTATTTTTAGTATATTTAAAAAAAAAAGAAAAAAACATTTATTTTAATCATTTATTCCTGTGATTGCAAAGCTGAACTGTCAGTTTTCAGTGTCGCAGGATCCTTCAGAAGGCATTCTAATATGCCGCTTTTAATGCTTAAGAAACATTTTTTATTATCAATGTTGAAAACAGTTGTGCTGCTTAATATTTTTTGTGGAAAGAATGATATATATTTTTTCCAGGAATATTTGATGAATAGAAGCTTTAAAAGAACAGCATTTATTTGAAATAAAAATCTTTTGTAACATTATGAATGCTTTTACTGTCACTTTTGATCAATTTAATGCATCCTTGCTGAATCTCACAATGTTACTTTATTATTTAAAACTACCTCACAATAGCCTTTATTTATTTTTGTAGAAACAAACTTCTATAGGTATATGTTGCCGATAATCAAGTCAAAATCTCTTGAATCAAGTTATGATCAAACAGGAGCTTCCAAAACGGATGTGAAAAAGTATGTGAATGAGTGTCTCTGAAAGAGACAAACCCAAATCCTTTCCTCTCTACGTTTTTAGCAGCTTTAGCCGGGGTAATGGGATACAGTGTACCTTTTACACGAAAGAAAGAAAGTGGACCTTTGAGATTTAGACGAATAGCACACTGATCTTGACTGCACAACCGGTGCAAGGCACGGGACATTCTGAGACGAGACAAACAAATTGCAGGAAACAAAGGTTGCAGGTGGGACGGTCTCCTTAATCAAGCAAAAATCTCCAGCTAGAGGCAAAACTAGCGAGCCTGTACAAACCTTTTAAAACCTCATGCTGATCAAAGCACTAAAGCCACTCCAGCTAAATTATTGCACAGGCATCAAGCCACTTGAAGATGAATATCACACAGTCTCATAACACATGGGAAAGTTTTTTGCTTACACTTCTATAAAGGATAAAAAAAAAAATACTGCTCATGGGGCAGAAAGTGCTGGTGAGCAACACTTGGATCAGGTACGACAGTGTCGCTTATTGGCAAGGCAGATTTAACAAAAGCTCTGGTTTGCATTAGCAAAGCAGCAAAAAACAAGGGTTTTAATGGATAAATCTTAACGAAAGGAAAGGGAGAACAAGGACAGAGTGTTTAATCAGTTGTAAGTCTCATTAAACTCAAAGTAATTAAATGAAGAAACTGAAAATAGCATCAAACTGATTGACGCAATATCAGTCCTCAAATACACAGCTCAGAAATTACATTTGGATGAGTTTAGATTTTCGGAAACTTTTTAAAGGGATCGTTGGATGAACATAGTGACCAACTTATTTATAGTCAACATGTTCCATCTTTCTTCAGCAAGTGCTAACATATGTGAAAGGTCAACCACGCTGCATCAGGAGCCAGTTCTCCATGCTAACACGAATCTCTTCCTTGCTGTGGTTAAGGGAGAACACAAGCGCTCTGTTGTGCTTGGGAGTTGGATGGTGCAAGGCCCATTTGAGCGCTCTCATCTTTGGCCAGCTTGTCAAGCTCTTCCTTCATTCTGTCACACCAAACTGCCCAGAGATGCAGAAGTTTACTGGGCAACGGTAAAGCATGAGGTGGAGGGAAGGGGGAATTTAAAATGATAATTGTCAGTGTTTTGGATGCGTATGAAAGTGGGACTTCTAGAACAGGATGCAATAGGATAACATGAAACCTATCTATCTATCTATCTATCTATCTGTCTATCTATCTATCTATCTATCTATCTATCTAGTGAAGTGACGTGACATGTGGCCAAGTATGGTGACCCATACTCGGAATTAGTGCTCTGCATTTATCCCATCCAAAGTGCACACACACAGCAGTGAACACACACACACACCATGAACACACACCCGGAGCAGTGGGCAGCCATTTTTTTGCTGCGGCGCCCGGGGAGCAGTTGGGGGTTCGGTGCCTTGCTCAAGGGCACCTCACCGTATTGAAGGTGGGAGAGAGCGCTGTACATTCACTCCCCCCACCTACAATCCCTGCCGGTACGAGACTCGAACCCACAACCTTGGGTTACGAGTCCGACTCTCTAACCATTAGGCCACGACTTCCCTGCCTTTTTCCACCATGATAAATGATGTTTTTTCCCAAGTTCCACCTGATATTAGTCGATCTTTATTTGCAGATGATGGAGCATTATGGAAAAGGGGAAGGAATGTTGAACACATTAAAATAAAGATACAAGAGGCAATTAATGTGGTTGAAAAATGGTCATACTCATGGGGATTTTAGTTTTCAGTAGAAAAAACTAAATCACTAATATTTACAAGGAAAAAAAAGGAAATCACTGGAATGGAGGTAAGAATATACGGACAATTAATTGAGCGAGTTAAAGTCTTTAAGTTTTTGGGAGTGTGGTTTGATTCCAAATTGATTTGGACTGAACATATTAATAATATACTCAACAAATGTAAAAAGGTGTTAAATGTTATGAGGTGTTTATCTGGATCTGATTGGGGAGCGAGCAGAGGTGCAATGAAAAGTGTATATATAGCATTGATTAGATAAGTATTGGATTATGGGAGTTTTGTATATGGATCGGCAGCTAAAACATCATTACAAAAGCTAGAAGTAATACAAGCTCAAGCATTGAGATTGTGTTGTGGTGTGGTCAAGTCGACTCCTGTTGATGCTCTGCATGTGGAGATGGGGGAGATGCCAATGTGTTTCCGACTTGAACAGCTAATCATGAATTATTGGGCAAATTTAAAAGGACATACGGAGGCTGGAAACCCAACCACTAAGGTACTTCTCCCATGTTGGGAGAGTGAGAGAGCTAGGAGTAAATGTTTTGCATGGATCTCCGTGGATATATCAAGAAAAATGGGATTAGATCAGGAAATATGCATTCCTACAGTCCCAGTAACAGTAACTCCTCCATGGTTATTTCTCTCAGTATTCGTTGATTTATATCTACTGGAAAATAGTCATCTATTTAAAGATACAGGAAATCTGCCAGTGTTGGTGGAGGATAGGATTCAAACATTGTATCAGAATTATGTAGCAATATATACAGACGGATCCAAAGATCCTACAGGAAGAACAGCATATGCATTTACCATTCCATCTTTACAAGTATCTATCAATAGGAGAACATCAGATCACCTGGCAGTTTATACAGTTGAGTTAATAGCAATTGCAACAGCTCTGCACTGGGTAGAACAAGTTAAACTAAAAGTTATTCTGTGCTCAGATTCAAGTT
>NW_015659919.1:179091-187235 GCF_001515625.1 Sinocyclocheilus rhinocerous | reverse complement strand
TGCTGATTTGCTGCTCGAGAAACATTTCTGATTATTATCAATGTTGAAAACAGTTTGTTGCTTAATATGATTGCGGAAACCATGATACAATATTTTTTGGGGATTCTTTGATGACCAGAAAGCTTTAAAAGAACAGCATTTATTTGAAATAAAAATCTTTTGTAACATTATGAATGCTTTTACTGTCACTTTTGATCAATTTAATGCATCCTTGCTGAATCTCACAATGTTACTTTATTATTTAAAACTACCTCACAATAGCCTTTATTTATTTTTGTAGAAACAAACTTCTATAGGTATATGTTGCCGATAATCAAGTCAAAATCTCTTGAATCAAGTTATGATCAAACAGGAGCTTCCAAAACGGATGTGAAAAAGTATGTGAATGAGTGTCTCTGAAAGAGACAAACCCAAATCCTTTCCTCTCTACATTTTCAGTAGCATTAGCAGGGTAATGGGATACAGTGTTTCTTTTACACAAAAGAAAGAAAGTGGGTCTTTTGAGATTTAGACAAATAGCACACTGATCTTGATTGCACAACCGGTACAAGGCACGGGACATTCTGAGACGAGACAAACAAATTGCAGGAAACAAAGGTTGCAGGTAGGACGGTCTCCTTAATCAAGCAAAAATCTCCAGCTAGAGGCAAAACTAGCGAGCCTGTACAAACCTTTTAAAACCTCATGCTGATCAAAGCACTAAAGCCACTCCAGCAAAATTATTGCACAGGCATCAAGAAGATGAATCATTGAAGATGAATATCATGCAGTCTCATAACACATGGGAAAGTTTTTTGCTTACACTTCTATAAAGGATAAAAAAAAAATACTGCTCATGGGGCAGAAAGTGCTGGTGAGCAACACTTGGATCAGGTACGACAGTGTCGCTTATTGGCAAGGCAGATTTAACAAAAGCTCTGGTTTGCATTAGCAAAGCAGCAAAAAACAAGGGTTTTAATGGATAAATCTTAACGAAAGGAAAGGGAGAACAAGGACAGAGTGTTTAATCAGTTGTAAGTCTCATTAAACTCAAAGTAATTAAATGAAGAAACTGAAAATAGCATCAAACTGATTGACGCAATATCAGTCCTCAAATACACAGCTCATAAATTACATTTGGATGAGTTTAGATTTTCGGAAACTTTTTAAAGGGATCGTTGGATGAACATAGTGACCAACTTATTTATAGTCAACATGTTCCATCTTTCTTCAGCAAGTGCTAGTATATGTGAAAGGTCAACCACGCTGCATCAGGAGCCAGTTCTCCATGCTAACACGAATCTCTTCCTTGCTGTGGTTAAGGGAGAACACAAGCGCTCTGTTGTGCTTGGGAGTTGGATGGTGCACAGCCCATTTGAGCGCTCTCATCTTTGGCCAGCTTGTCAAGCTCTTCCTTCATTCTGTCACACCAAACTGCCCAGAGATGCAGAAGTTTACTGGGCAACGGTAAAGCATGAGGTGGAGGGAAGGGGGAATTTAAAATGATAATTGTCAGTGTTTTGGATGCGTATGAAAGTGGGACTTCTAGAACAGGATGCAATAGGATAACATGAAACTGTTCCATCTTTCTTCAGCAAGTGCTAGTATATGTGAAAGGTCAACCACGCTGCATCAGGAGCCAGTTCTCCATGCTAACACGAATCTCTTCCTTGCTGTGGTTAAGGGAGAACACAAGCGCTCTGTTGTGCTTGGGAGTTGGATGGTGCAAGGCCCATTTGAGCGCTCTCATCTTTGGCCAGCTTGTCAAGCTCTTCCTTCATTCTGTCACACCAAACTGCCCAGAGATGCAGAAGTTTACTGGGCAACGGTAAAGCATGAGGTGGAGGGAAGGGGGAATTTAAAATGATAATTGTCAGTGTTTTGGATGCGTATGAAAGTGGAACTTCTAGAACAGGATGCGATAGGATAACATGAAACCTATCTATCTATCTATCTATCTGTCTATCTATCTATCTATTTATCTAGTGAAGTGACGTGACATGTGGCCAAGTATGGTGACCCATACTCGGAATTAGTGCTCTGCATTTATCCCATCCAAAGTGCACACACACAGCAGTGAACACACACACACACCATGAACACACACCCGGAGCAGTGGGCAGCCATTTTTTTGCTGCGGCGCCCGGGGAGCAGTTGGGGGTTCGGTGCCTTGCTCAAGGGCACCTCAGTCGTGGTATTGAAGGTGGAAGAGAGTGCTGTAGAGTCCGACTCTCTAACCATTAGGCCACGACTTCCACAAATCAACCAATCAATCTATCTATCTATCTATCTTCCTTTTTTTACTGTTTTTGTTAAAAAAGCATTATTGTAAACCATTGTTCTGCTTTACAATATTTGTGGAAACCTAACAGACAAAAGCAGACTGGCCGACCCGTACACACTCACTCAATGGATGGACGATCTGACAGGATTACCTCCTGTTGAGTGACTCACATTTACACCTAACGTTACCTGATAGAGAAACCTAACGTGTATAATAAAGAGAAACTCACCTGTGTCTATCTAGTCATGAAGATATACTGTATATTTTAATGTCAGCAGGCAACTAATTTTTACAGCTACATGAGAGTGAACTGAGCCAAAATACAAAAAAGTTAAACATTTAATGTAATGGATATATTATTTGAAGATGTATACATGTAATCAGGGTTTGAAATTAACACCCACCAAATGCGGGTAAAAATCACCTGTGAAGTGAAGTGACATGTGGCCAAGTATGGTGACCCATACTCGGAATTAGTGCTCTGCATTTATCCCATCCAAAGTGCACACACACAGCAGTGAACACACACACACACCATGAACACACACCCGGAGCAGTGGGCAGCCATTTTTTTGCTGCGGCGCCCGGGGAGCAGTTGGGGGTTCGGTGCCTTGCTCAAGGGCACCTCAGTCGTGGTATTGAAGGTGGAAGAGAGTGCTGTAGAGTCCGACTCTCTAACCATTAGGCCACGACTTCCACAAATCAACCAATCAATCTATCTATCTATCTATCTTCCTTTTTTTACTGTTTTTGTTAAAAAAGCATTATTGTAAACCATTGTTCTGCTTTATAATATTTGTGGAAACCGTTTTCCTTTTTTTTTTTTTAGGATTGTTTAACAAATAGAAAGTTCAAAAGAATAGTATTTATTTGGAATAGAAATCTTTAGTAACATTATAAATGTCTTTACTTTCACATTTTGTCAACTGCATCCTTGCTGAATAAAAGTATTGATTTCTTAAAAAAAACAAACATTAAAAAATAAAATAAAAATAACAAAAGAATCTAACCAACCCCAAACTCTTGAATAGTAAACTTTTTTATGTATGTATATTGTTTCTTTCTTTAAGGCCTGGTGCAATGCCTACCGTCCATCTTTGCTCACTATTTGAATTTGCTAACAATTCAATATTTTTTTAAGGATTTATGTGGTCTATATGTTAAAGATGCTAACATGAGCTTTATCAAATGAACTACCTGCACTGAAAGACACAATCACCATGACAAAACCACAAATCATTCCTAAAATAACAATGATCTGATGGAAGCTGGATGAAGATGAGTATGGGTAATGTTACTAATGTACTTCTGGAAGAATCTTACTTAAAAGTGCAAAGGTAACAACTGGAACTGTTGTCGGTAGTGTTCTCAATTCCCCTAAGAAGTCATCGGAGGAAAAACTGGGAACACATGTAAAGAAATATTATCCAAGACTTAAGCTGAAGTAAATAACCTCTAAAGCCCTATTCCCATCTCTGCTGTTACAGACCATCCATCAACCCTTCCGTTAATGTGAGAAAAGAAGGTAAAAAATCTTGGTCTGGGAGGACAAAGACAAAGTTATAACTGGATTATAACTGGTTTTATTTTAAGGATTTGACCCAGAGAGGAACTGGCACTGTTCTGCGTCTTTCCTGTAGTCTTGGAGTCCCTCATCAGTTTGGCTCCCAGATGCTGAACAAGACTAATGAGAAAGCCGGTAAAATCAACCAGCATCCAATTAAAAGAAATCAAGTCCCTCTGAACCTCAAAGCCCATCAACTGATGTCCCATTACGATTCAGTTGGGTTCGGTTGTGCAGGTAGAACTAAACCAAACAAGGCCTTAAGTGCCTCCAGCTGGATTCAGCTCTTATTTTGATATTCGGTCAATGGCGTCAGTGTTTTCTAAAGTTTCCTTGGAAATGCACTGCAAGATTTAGGAACATCATGCACGCAAATAAAGATTTTATTCTGCAAAACACAAAACAAAAATATGCTATTTTGGCTGTTAAATTAAAACATAGAAAAACAAAGAAATACGAAATGTCTTATTTGGTAAAACTCCATTATTTTTTGAAGTCCTCTATGAAGCTTCTGGGTTTTCTTATTCCTTCCTTGTGTACAAATAGTATTTTGAGTCACAGAATTTGACCAAAGGCATTTTGGTTTTCAGTGTGCCAAACCATGAACCACTGTTTCATCACAAACATTCAAATAAACTGTAGTATGAGTAATGAGTCATAAAAAAGGGGGGTAAAAGTGAGGATCAAACATAAATTTATAGTGAAAAAAAAGACAGAAAGAGCCAAATCATGCCTCAGATCTTTCTTCTTAAAGGGGTCATATGATGCGATTTCAATTTTTCCTTTCTCTTTGGAGTGTTACAAGCTCTTGGTGCATAAAGAAGATCTGTAAAGTTGTAAAGACTAAAGTCTCAAATCCAAAGAGATATTCTTTATAAAAGTTACGAGTCAACCACGCCTACCTAAAACGGCTCGTTCTAACACGCCCCCACATATCTACATCACGATGTGGGAAGATTTGCATAACGCCGCCCAAATGTTCACGCAAAGAAAGAAGACGTAACTTTAATTATTGCTGTTGCTGCTGCTGCCATGTTGTGGAGACGCTGTGTGTTTCGTTGTGAAAGCAAAACTACTTTGTTTGGCCTTCCAAAAGAGAACACGACTAGAAATCAGTGGTTAAGTTGTATTTACAACACTGTTCCAGAACACTTCAACCCAAATATTCAGATGTGTGCTGCGCATTTTATGGAGGATGATGAGGACTGTTTCCTGAACCAGTAGCCTACAATATGTCTGTGGCACAAAGGCTGTTTCTATAAAGTTGGGCAGTTCCAAATTTGCAAGGACAGTCTGGCGCTTCTGACTCACAGACTGTAAGTACGTTTGTTATATTTAAAGAATTTGCCACTGACAATTCAAACGCGAGTTTTGAGCAGTGTAGAGTAGGGCTTGTTGTTTGTAATTTCTCCGATCACAAATGCAGACAGGGTTTTATGTTTACGCGGCGCAATGCAACGCAACGCGTAAAAAGACAGTATAAGTCATTATAATCAGTAATTATGTCCCCACTGGATGCAACAAATGCCTCGTTTGTAATGGGTATTAATGTTTATGTCTCGTCGCTCCGGCCGGACACGGCATCAACAGTATGGTGAGGGGCGTAACATTTCCGTCTCACGCTTGAGGTATTCGGCCAATCACAACGCACTGGACAGCTGGCCAATCACAGCACACCTCGCTTTTCAGAACGATGAGCTTTGTAAAAATCAAAAAGGCGGGGCATAGAGGAGAAACAATAATGTACAGTAAGTGGAAAATAATGTGTTTTTTTAACCTTAAACCGCATAAACACATTTCATTACACCAAATACACAAAATAATGTTCTTTTTAGAAACATCATATGACCCCTTTAAAAGCAAATGACATGATGTCATCCATTTACTTAAATTTACTTCATTTTACATTCTAACATTTACATTTTTCCAAATCTTAAAGCTGTTAATTTTTTTAGGTTTAAATTTCATTTTGAATCCCTGATTTTCAATGTCAGACTTTTGGACTTTACTGTATGTCAGTTGCGTTACATAGTTATGCTTGCACTAATATGTTGTTTAGCCATGTACATTTTTGGTGTTTCTGTTCTTTTATTGACTGCTGTTACCATGTGAAGATAGAGAAAGATGATTGTGTTTTATTGTGCACCCTGTAGTCATGTCCCCTCAGGACTCTGTACAAAGGGCTGCAACTCTTCTCTACTTTTATTGCGCACTCATATAATATTGTTAGTAACTAAGCTGTAGAAAAACTGGAAAATGATGATCGTTTTTGACATTTTTATACAGCCTGTAGCAATGTCCTCTCAGGACCCTGTATAAAAAGCTCCAACCCCGGTCCAAAATTAACACTCACCAAGTGCCAAATGCTAATAAAAAGTTGCTTTGTTGCATAATTAAACCCAGTTCGGTTTTATTAGGAACTGCAGTGTAATTATTATATTAAATTGTAAGAATGAAAATGAACTTTTTTTTTAATGTATTTTAATTAAATATTTTTTTTGGATTAAAAATGAAAAACAACAAAAATTAGAGTTGGTAATAAATATCCTGTCGATTTTTGACCCTGGCTACAGATCTTTTTCACTTTTATTGCTCCCTTATATCATTGTACCACAATGTATATCATTGAAGGCTCGTTGTTGTCCGTCTGTAGCTCTATTGTATTTCTGTTGTAGCTCTTTTATTGTGGCCTCCCTTTGACACAGTTGCATTCACGCTTCTGCTTTCTCAGTAGCATCAGTGGCTATTTGAACGGCCACATCCAGCAGAGCTGTTGATTTAAAGTTGGAGTGACGGACACAAGCAGAGGTCCCTCTTTTTTCTTTCTCCTTGTCCTTCTCTTGGGCCTCTCTCCTGCCCGTGTCCTTAATCTGATCCCTGATTTTGTACCCTAACTGAACCTCTCGGGATCTCCTCCCTCTTTATCAGCTATATCACTTCAGACGTCCTCTTGTCAGTCAGAGATAGGTGGCGGCTATAATTTGCCACTGATGATTCAAGCGCGAGTTTTGGGCAGTGTAGAGTAGCGCTTGTTGTTTGTCGTTTCTCCGATCACAAATGCAGACATGGTTTTATGTTTACGCAGCGCGATACGCAACGCGTAAAAAGACAGTATAAGTCATTATAATCAGTAATTATGTCCCCACTGGATGCAACAAATGCCTCGTTTGTAATGGGTTTTATTGTTTTTGTCTTGTCGCGCCGGGACACAGGGCATCACAGTATGTTAAGGGGCGTAACATTTCCATCACATGCTTGAGGCATTCGGCAAATCACAATGCTCTGGATAGCTGGCCAATCAGAGCACACCTCACTTTTTTAGAACGATGAGCTTTGTAAAAATCGACGCGTTTCAGAAAGGCGGGGCATAGAGGAGAAACAATAATGTACATTATATGGAAAATAATGTGTTTTTTGAACCTTAAACTGCATAAACACATTGCATTACACCAAATACACAAAATAACGTTCTTTTTAGCAACGTCATATGACCCCTTTAAGACTCTTTCGTCAGTGTTTTATTCTAATACTTCTAAGGTCCAGAAGAACCATGGCAATCAATAGCTGGCGACCATTACACGAACAATAACATATGTTGGATGAAAATAGGTCCATAAAAATATACTGTTGCTGTTTACAATGTCGTCTGCAATTGACAGTTGCAACTAATGTTCAGTATTGGTGTGAAAATGCCTTTACTGTCTTGCTCTCAGTCCTGTCCGGAAGCGTGATGCTGATAAGACAGCTTCAGATTGTGATTGTGGAGACGGTTGCTGGGTCTGAATGACAGAGAGGCTGCTGAAAGAGCTGATACTGTGCAAAAGGAAAAATAATAACAGCTGCTTGCCAAGCTTCCCCATTTCCCTCTATTGCCAACGGAATGGAAAATCTCATCCACGTCCAGTGCATTTTCAAGAGCCAGGGGAGAGCAAATGAGGGAATGCAGTGAAAAGGGGAATGTGAAAATGAAAGACTAGGAAGACAAGATAGATAGATAGAAAGACAGATAGCAACTTTATTGATCCCTGAAGGGAAATTTAGTAAAACTGCAAGATTACTGGGAAGCCAAAAGTATAACTTAAGTAACAAAGGTTGAGGGGAGAGATGCTGCTTATTGTTTTATTCTTTCTTTTTCATTGTGGAGAACAAACAAACACAAGGCATGGACTGCAAACTGGTTTAATTATATCTCGTTTTTCAATAAAAATATCTGAATCTTGCTTAATATTGTTTTTACTTGCTTAGTTGTTTTGACAAGCATAAATCTATTTAAATGTGTATATATATATATATATATATATATATATATATATCAAG
>NW_015659919.1:175797-178728 GCF_001515625.1 Sinocyclocheilus rhinocerous | reverse complement strand
TAAATTTTAAATATTTACTTTATGCTTAAAGTATATATATATATATATATATATATAATTATTTTTAGAGAGTTTATCTTGATAAAAAAAATACTGATTAAGAAAATGATTTTTTTTTCAGTGCATTCACATAGTTGTATGTGATTTATGATATTTTAAATCAGCCCTGAGTCTAAGCCCAGCTCTGTGCCGCATTCATCAGACTTAAATTAAAGCTGTTAATTTCCGCAAGCATGTGTTCAATTGTGTCCTATTGAGAATAACAAAACAGACACATCTGTTCAGGGCAGTACACCTTTCCACTCAATCAATCAAACAGTTGACATCTTCACACCCTAGCGCCCACAGAATAAACCCATTGGCCTTCACAGATAACCTCCCCTTTCCTAGATGTGTTTGCACCTCTTTTCCTGTCCAGACCAATTCATGCACAACCCACTGGAACGAAGCCTCATGCAACAGGATGTTTGATTGAGCGACCGGCGGCATTTCTCGCTAAGGTCTGAGATGTTTACACACTCCCTCACAAAGGCACGCACCCTCATCTAATCGGTGATGCAGGCTAAGCACGTTGCTGATTGCAGAGTCGGCTTATGCCAAAGTGCTGTTTCCGACAGCTTTGAGTGTAATTCCTCATTCTCTGTTTTTCTTTTGTCCGTCATACCTTAAGTGGGGAACGGGCGGAAGGAACGAAGCCTGCAGAGCCCCATCAAACAGATTTTGGGGAAAAGCACAGTTCCTTAAAGGAATGCGCCGCTTGCCTTGTAGCACCATTGAACAGGACTGTTTTTCCTCTCTCTTGGTGAGCGAAAAACATCTAGAAACAAATGGTAATGGTGAGAGATGGGGGCGTGAGTTCCTGGAACGTAACACAGTCAGGCATATGCTTTTCCCGGAGCATGAGTGGTATTCTCCTTCATTTCCTGTTTAAAGTGAACACCAAAAAAAGGAGATATGAAGGTTACCACACGGTTGATGAGAAGAACCTTTCTGCCAACATTAATGGGCTCAAAATAACAGAGTATGACATGGTCGTAGGCCAAACAAAGCGGGGAAAATATAGATGAATTTGTTACACTTTTCACGAAGTTTCAATAATGCATTAGGTATCATGAACTAACAATGTACTGTTGTTCATAATACATTAATGTTAATTTATACAGTGCAAAAAATCCTATTGATGAGTATTTTTTGTTTTATTTTCCAGTAAAAATATCTACAAATTCTTGAAACAAGATCAATTTAGGATTTATTTTCAGAGAATGTATCTGTAATACAAGTGTATTTAGTTTTAGAACACGTACAGATATTTTACACATTTTAAGTGTAACAAAGATTAAAAATTTGCCAGTGCAGTACGATAAAATACTCCTGTATTCAAGATAAAATGTATAAAATCAGGTCATAAAGGGATAATTCATCAAAAAAAAAAAAAAAATCACCATCTACTTACCTTCATGTTGTTCATGTTGTGTGCTGTAGGACACAAAATAAAGTTTTGGCTGTATGACTTCCATTGTATGGACAATCATTAAAAAAACACTGAGACATTTCTCAAAATATCTTTTTTTATGTTCTTTAGAATAAAAAAAAATCAAGTAAATTAAGCTTGTTTCAAGAATTTTTAGATAAATTACAGCACGAAAAACAAGCCAAATGAGACACTGAAGTTATCACTGATAAGAACCTTATTGTGAGGTGTTACCAATGGATTTTTAAGGTACAATAAACAACAACAACAACAATTACAATTTACATAGAAAGAAAAGAGGCCTCTGTCATCTAAAATTTCTCAGATGCACACACAGCACCAGAGGCACAGACTGTGAGGCTGTGTGTGTTCCTCACATTCCCATGTAACATGGTTTGTGGTTGCACAGTCAAGGTCAGAAACTCTGCCTCCTAGTGGCACTATATTAAAAAAACGATGTGGATTACTGGTCCTCTCACCAGAGAAGGAATACATTTCCCGGTTGGCAAACAAGCATCAGTAGGTTTATGAATAATGTAAAAAAAAGAAGAAGAAGATTCTCCATAATGACAGTACATGACAATCCACATACTTTATAAGTTTGACACTCAATTCTGTCCTACATATACATTTATTCCTTCACCTTTGGTGAGGGTTCGCTGGCCACAATACAAGACATCACCTCTCATAAACCCGAAGTAAAAGTTCAACCTATTGGTGTGTCCAACAGTTCCCATATGCTTCTCAGTCTGCATTGGGCCAGATTCTCTGTCTAGTCTCTCCCACTGATTGAGCATGTGTAATGGATTTCGTATCATTTTCCTCCGTTGCACGGTAAAAAAATACAAACTCAAATGGGAATTGAATCTGCAGTAAGCCATTACAAGCTGAATGAAAAGAGACATCTATAATGGTTTGGATAAGCTTTGCTTCTTTTTATTTCTCAGATATGGCTTCTCCAGGGCACACATTTACATCCACCTTGAGATAAAGGAATCTAAAGCACAGGGAAATATGGTTTTCAGTGTCTGAGATGGACCTTGTAAACAAGATTCAGTGACTGAAAATTGCCCCAGAATTAACAAGGCAGATGGTTGGACATGGACAAAGGCTTTCTGAGCACATGGACAAAGGCTTTCTGAGCAGCACAACCAATAAGCGTGCACCAATTATGAATGGTCCATATATAAAAGCCTCCGTCAGGTCGGTTGGAGTCATGTAATGTAATAAAGAAAGAAATGCATTTCATCAGGCCCAGCCTGGCAGAGCCAACCGACATCATAAAAAGCAGTCAGCAGAGTTATTGGGTCATCCCAAAGGTGGGCATCCATGGTTACCGCATTGCCTCGCCATTAAGGCTTCACACTGCCAAAGTATTTGCCTTTGTGTACTTTGCAGTCAAAAATTGAGTGGTTAGCATGACCCTTTTAGCCCCTGCTGGTAGATGCCATAACTACACC
>NW_015659919.1:175204-175611 GCF_001515625.1 Sinocyclocheilus rhinocerous | reverse complement strand
CATCTGGGCCCCCCCCCCCAAAAAAAAATCTTAATGAAGAACATTATGAAAGCAAAATATATTCAAATATTTTTATTAACTGAAATAAAATATAATATTGTTTAAAAATCTAAAAATAAAAAAACCTGTTGAACAAAAATTACAAATATTGGGAAATAACTGAAATAAAAATGTTGAAAAATTGAAGTACTAAAATTACTAAAAACTAAAACAGGAAAAAAGAAATGAAAGCTAAACAGAAATGTTTAAAACAAAACTAATACAATTCAGAAAGCACATAAAATACTAAAACTTACATTTAAATGAAAATAAAAAATAAAAACTAATTCTAAATATTATTAAATACTATAATAGTATATAAATAAAACTAAAATAACAGTAGCCCAATGTTGTTTTGGTTCCCACTG
>NW_015659919.1:166305-175064 GCF_001515625.1 Sinocyclocheilus rhinocerous | reverse complement strand
CACAAAAAAAAATCAAATATTTCTTCAAAATATCTTCTTTCTTGTTCCACAGAATAAAGAAAAACATACAGGTTTGGAACAACACGGCGATGAGTAAATGACAGAATGTTCATTTTTGGGTGAACTATCCCTTTAAAATCTTAAAATTGACAAGTCATGATGTCATTTTCCTGCAGCTCCAGGAGAGATTACTCGCATGACATTTACAGCTCAGGTGATTGGCTGAAAAATGTCTACGATCCCATGTGCAAAATGTCAGATTTCGAGTTGAAAAATAAACTGTGAATGCAAAGAAACAGCTTTCACCAGGTATAACAGATCTCCTTGGCTTTACCTAACTGAAATGTGCATGTGGGGAGAAGGGTCAAAGTATGTGTGAGAAGGAGTGAGGTGTTTGGTGGATTGAAGCCCATCGCTGTAATTGCAGTCAGAAAGGTGGGACGCTGTCTGCTGCATCTCCTGATAACAGGACCAGATGAGACACATTCATCATAAAATCACATCATACTTCCCCGTCCTCTGAACTAACCACAGAAGACAGCATCCCATCTAGAAGCCTTGGACCATTTCCAGACGGAGGAATCAGAAGTGTGTGAGGATGATGGGCCCTCTATCTGTGGAGTGTCTTGGACACGTTTTCTCTAACCTCTCTTTTCCACTCAGGGGTTCAGATCACGTCGGAGGCTTGTGTAATGTGGTAGCCCTAGCGGCACTGACGCACAGGTTCGCCGTCAGACCTCAACCGCTTCTCCTCCTGAAAGCCATCATGTTGAGGCGCCAAATGTTTTTAGAGGAGAGCATGTCGTCTTTTCCAGACTGGGTCGGTTTCAGTTCTGTAGAAGCTGGGCCCTGCTACTCAGACGAGAAAAAAGTATTATTGAATACTATTCCCCAGTGCTCTTGGTGAAGAATGTATTATGAAAGCACATTCCCTTCTCTCTCACAGTCCTCTCTCGCTCTCCGTCTGAAATTAAGACTGCTGCACAGAGCTCATGCCATGTGCAGTAGTTGATTATGTGTGGAAAAGCTCTTTTAGACCTTTTTTGACATATTATGACAAAACATAATGTACAAAACTTGCTGAGGTGAGAAGCTACAGCTGATGAAGATACATCAAATGTTGAAAAAACAACACTAGATATTTCCATTCATGTCAACATTAAATGCCTTTTGCGACATAATCGGACATATTTTTTTAGATTATTTAAAGAGAAAAATTAAGGATGGCAAGATTTTGTCCATTAAAAATCGATTGGCTCCTAATAAATGGGCATTATTATTACATTTACTAATAATAAATAGGGTTTTTCCATTTTGTTTTAACCTCTGAAGTGAACTATACCTGACAGATCAAAATGCAACACTTTCATAATAATAATAGTGATTAATAATAATAATAATAATAATAATAATAATAACAATATATAGGGTGCATTTTGTTTTCATGTCGACTTTAAAAATGACGATTTTACTTCTAAAGTGAACTATACCTGACAGGTCAAAATGCAACACTTCCATAAAAATAACACTACTAATAATAAACAGGGTTCATTTTGGTTTCATGTTGACTTCAAAAGAGCCGATTTGATGTAACATTTTAACCTCTGACGTGGACTATGCCTGACGTGTCAAAATGAAATGCTTTCAGAAGCTGAAAAGTGGGCATGGACTTCAGAACACTGTGGGCGGAGCTACATTTAAGTGAGCGGCACTGGTGCGCAACAGAGTGCAGACCAAACAGTCCCAGGTGTCAGTGAGAGCGAGACTGCTGCAGTTATATAACTCTCTCCCTCTCCGACTCCAAAACAGCTGTGAGACCTACCACACTACCTGAACCACACAGCCACAAGCACACGCAAACCGCAAACACACACAAGCAGCATCAGCATTAATGCAATAGTAGCCACATGGCTCTGTTTAGAAAAATGCGCCACATATTTTGCAGAAATTAATGGGGGTAGAGCACTAAAACATTCTGTTAATCTGCCTTGTGTGTAGCAGTGCGCTGAGAATTATGTTGGTCTCATGATTGAGATGTGAAGCCGACTGTTTTCCCCCCCTCCCTCTCTCTCTCTCTCTCTCTCTCCCTGTCTTGCATTTGGATTCAATTGCTGTGAAGCAACGGGATATGAAAAACATTTTCAGAGATGACATATGCCTGCACCCGGAGGGGAAGGAAAATGAAAGATTCAGATATGAACTTACCTCACCCTTCTGCTTCACCTCAATTACTCAGGCAGGTAACTTCTGCAGGTCAGGTGGCTTCTTTTCTGCGTTCCTTCTTCAGACAGTCATCTCTGGAGAAAT
The DNA here is from genome assembly GCF_001515625.1 of Sinocyclocheilus rhinocerous. Taxonomy (NCBI): domain Eukaryota; kingdom Metazoa; phylum Chordata; class Actinopteri; order Cypriniformes; family Cyprinidae; genus Sinocyclocheilus; species Sinocyclocheilus rhinocerous. The sequence continues at coordinate 172,757 of NW_015659919.1, read as the reverse complement.
AACTTGAGAAGATGTGACGGGATCCCAGCAGACAGGGAAGTCTCGGGAATGCCTTGGCACTTGGTCGCAGTCAAATATTGTTTACAAACGCGCAGAAAGAACGAACAACTCTAGAGAAAGTTCTGCTTCTCAATGGCAGGTGCCAGTCTGCTTTTTATTCTTATTTCTGTCTCTGGTGAAAATTAAGTCCACGTGCTTGTTGCAGTAAAGGGGGAAAAAGTCCTTGTGGTGCTGTCTCCAGCCTGGATACAAGTAGATTTCAGACGCACCTTCTGAATCTCTGTGCACTCTCACAGGGTGGAAAGTAGGAGGGAGAGAGAAAGAAAGAGAGAGAGAGGGAGAGGGAGAATGTGAGAGGCAGGGTGCTCAACTTCACGAGGCAGTGGCTCTCCTGACTCCAGGCTAGAAGAGGACCTCCTTACAGGGCTTTTAACTGGGGGCAAAGCACCTGGAAGCTCCCCGTCTCTTTTCTTGCAAGTATTTTTTTTCCAAACAGAGAGAGTGGATTGTTTCTCTGGTTCCCTCCATACAAAAGGCAAGTGTCTGTGGCCGGGCAGAATAAGGAAGCAGTATAGAGGATGGGGTGGGGTAGGTGGAGGAAAGGGATGGATTTGCACCCCTCCTCTTTTCCCGGTAACCATTTAAGCCCTTGTTTTCCCACCTCCAACATAAACATCTGCAAACAAATGCTTGCACTCACACAAACAGACAAATCTTTCCCAGAAAGCACCTTTTGGAAAATTCAGACTGTGCTGGCGCAGCTCACAGTGCATCGATTTCACCTCAGCGAAAGCATTCTTTCACAAAACGGCTCAAATTTGCTGTCCCAAATGCTCCAGCACAAGATTATAAGCACGTATGCAGCAGCAAGTACAGTGGAAGTCTGTTTTTGTGTAATCTTGCCAGACTCTCAGCCAATTAAACCAATCAGTTTTATGAGATGAGATTAAATTTCTTGGCTGACTGATCTAGACTGCGAACCACTTAGCAACAGTTCTCAGGTGGAACCTTTCCCGCATGAATTGCTACGATAATATGTACAAATGCTTAATTCAGAATGTGGAAAGCAGCGTTTTGAGGATACAATCGGAGATATGCATTAGCACAGTTAATGGCCCCTATTACCCGATTCGAATTCGAATTCTTGCATAATTGTGCGAAGAATGTGTAAGAACAAGCAGTTACAGAATCTCTTATCTAGACCTAAATTAACCATCATCGCGGTGCTCTGCTCCTCATCTGATACGCTTTTCCGATAACAATGAGCTCATTCAGTTCCAATTAGCCACTGTGCAACAATATACGATCTGTAGATAATTTGCAACTTTATCATAATATCCAATCATAAAAACCAAGATTAGATTGAGTGCGCACTGAAAAATGGAGGATTTGAAGCCTCGGGAAGGGCCTGATATGGCTTTGGATCATGCCAGAGAAGATGGAGCAACAAGTGGGGCATTGTGCTCGGAGGGAGCTACGGCTAAGACTAGCCACTGGATACCTTCCATCCATGCAGCCCCTGACATGGCTGGATATTAGGTGCATTATCAGATGCTAATCTCAGTTTGTGTGTCTCGTAAGTAATGGAACAGACAATAAAGAGGCACGCTGCTAATCACTGACCTGTTTACATGCACTGCATTCATATGGCAGGCTTTGAAAGTTGGACCCAATGTTCAAGAAAACACATTTGCGTTTGTGCAATTCATGGGTTGGGTCTTTACAAAACATGATAGCGATTAAATAAAATTATAGGCTAATTCCAATGCTATCTCACTGCCAATTCGTACGTATTTTATGAGGTGGATAATCTGTACGAATTCATACGACCTCACTCGTACAATTTTGTAGTACGATTTCTGTGACGGTCAAATTTAGGGGCAGGGTTAGGTGTGGTCCTTCGTACAAATTCCTACAAAATTGTCACCTCGTAAAATACTTACGATTTTTCACAAATCGTATGAATTCGTACAAATTAGCCACCTTGTTTTTTTATAACATTGTATACATTTTATAACGTAGCGTTGCTGCCATGAAAACATCTAAAATCATAAAACAATAATAAAAATTAGAAGAACAATTTTACAGCTCAAGTAAAACACATTTTAACAATAATAATGGAAATGCTTTTATAAAAGCTATAAACTTCTCAAACATCACCTTACTTTTCAATTCTGCAGAAATTGGCCCCATTTGCTTCCATTGTTTGTACCTCACCATAACCACAATTTTTCTTCTCTCTCTCTCTCTCTCTTTCTTTTTTGTAAATTATTGTTTTGTGGTAATCAACATGGCAAAAATGCTGTCAACTCGTACTGAACCCAAACACTCCTTTAAGAGTCGATTTAGCTCTCTCGTGTGAATTCAAACCTTTACTAGTGCTGGATAAATATAACCTATTGTGTTCTTGAACGATGTTGTTGGCTACCTCTGCGTATGCGTGATAAAAAGGAGTGAGGCGAGACTAAGCACCTAGTTTTCATGACCAGGTGAACTGTTTCCTATGAGGACAAGCATATTTTTGTAATGACTGCTCTCCTCAGTGGGTTGGGGGCTTTGAAGACCATCATTAGCCACAAACATTAATAGCAATGACTTTTCGTGCTCTTTGCTGGTTCGTTTGATCTATCCAAGCAATTTTCTCAATGAGAGTCACTCAAAGATTATCAGATATTGAAATGAGTATGAATAGTGCTTTGCAAAGAGAAAACAGACCTCGTTTTTGCTCCCAAACGTAATAATCTTACTAATCTTTGCTCATGATCATGGCATTAACCGAAGTAAACAGTCAAAGATCCTTCAGTGAACCACTTCTGGTCTTGATGTCCACAGAAATGTTTTGCTCTTGCTATGACTGACGGAGGACCTATGAAACTAATTAGTGTCACTGTTAAAGGGACAGTTCCTGATTCTGTCATCATGTACTCCCCCTGCAAAGTAACACAAAATAATATATTTATATATTTTGAATGTTTCAACTGTTTTTGTTTATACAATAAAAGTACACCACAGTCTCTTGGTTATTCATGCAAAAGTTAATTATTTATAAAATAAAATACAACTATTCATAAAAGATGAATCACTGTCTGGCCAACTAAGAGTTTGATATAGAGATAATGGTTAGGATCATGAATTTTAGTAGTATTACAGTACATTGTGGGTATATATTAGCACCATGTGTTGTTTGCTTTTGGGGATCTGATAGAACGATCCTGATGCAGAAAGGTCATGTTTGACATCAGACTTTACAATCAGATAACTGATTTATGGTTGAACTATCCCATTAAAAGAGTGGTTCTCAACCAAAGGGCCGGGGCCCACTAGGAGGCCTCAGAAAACTATAAATGGGACTTCAAAATGACTTAAAATTATTAAAAAACAAAAAACAAAACCCAAGCCAAAACAACTAAAAATCGAAATATTACAATAATAATTAAAAAAAAATTATTAAAATTTTTATCACTTAATTGTCATTTTTATATTGAATATACATTTTTCTAGTTGCCAAGCTCTAAAATATTTTACCAAGCTGAAATTGTGCTGAAAACTGCTCAATCGCTGCTTTAACAGAATAACAGATCTGTGTAAGAAAAACCTTTAAAGGAAAAAAAGTTTATCCAATTTTGAGGACCCTGAATCAACATCTGTCATATGATAGAACGATCCTGATGCAGAAAGGTCATGTTTGACATCAGACTTTACAATCAGATAACTGATTTATGGTTGAACTATCCCATTAAAAGAGTGGTTCTCAACCAAAGGGCCGGGGCCCACTAGGAGGCCTCAGAAAACTATAAATGGGACTTCAAAATGACTTAAAATTAAAAAAACAAAAAAAACAAAACCCAAGCCAAAACAACTAAAAATCGAAATATTACAATAATAATTAAAAAAAAATTATTAAAATTTTTATCACTTAATTGTCATTTTTATATTGAATATACATTTTTCTAGTTGCCAAGCTCTAAAATATTTTACCAAGCTGAAATTGTGCTGAAAACTGCTCAACCGCTGCTTTAACAGAATAACAGATCTGTGTAAGAAAAACCTTTAAAGGAAAAAAAGTTTATCCAATTTTGAGGATCCTGAATCAACATCTGTCATAATATGCACTCATTCATCATACGACATCATCAGTGTCAACAAATGTGAAATCGGAAATTCTTACTTGCATTGGAGAGGCCCTTATAGTCTTCACCGACTTTATGGAGGAACGGATGAGTTTTCCGGGCGTCTTCTTGTGATGTCATCAATAGTATCCTGTGTGTGCGGTTTTGAGTTGTAGGCTACCATTCACACCCAGGTGTCAGGGTGTTTTTTTACACATCTCAGTGAAGTGATCTGGAGAGCAGGAGAAAGGGCGGCCTGCCACTGGAGCTCATTCACAAACCAACTGACCTCATGACATCCACCCTGCCTTTACAAGGTGAAATCGCCCCATGGAAACTCTCCTGGTAATAAGAGTTCCCCCCTCTCTTTCACCCTGATATGTTCCGTGAGCGAAGTATATAAAAATAAACAGCCATCACAGATCTGAATGCCACGGCATTGCATCAGAAAAGCTGTTTTGCTTTACACGTCTGCCAGGGGCTAAAGTAAGCTGTGACACCTGTGCCGGTTGACACCCCACCCAAGGCTCCAGTTTGTTGAATCAGTGCTCATGTGTGGGCCTGTGTGTGTTTTACTGAAGGCCCCACTGTGTCCTTGTATGTTAATATGTTTTGGGTGGAACCAAGCACTTTCACAGCCCATTACCTCTCAGCAGAACTATTAGGAGAGAGGAACCAGAGGAAAAGGCAGACACCACCACACCACTAGAGGCGCTAGTTAACCACTGAACTCCAAATGGGTATCAAGGGAATCAAATCCAAGATGGAAAATTCTTCGTCATTTAAACTGATGTAAAACAAGTGTCTTGAGGGCTTTTAAATGTAACAACCAATGAACACTAAAACGTCAGAAAGGACGCAACCCACCATCATACCTGTCAACCCTCCTGTTTCTCCCAGGATTCTCCCATATTTTACCATTCTATCCCGCTATCATCCCGTTTAAATATTTTCCTGTATTTCTTCCGTATTTTTAATCTTTCTATAAAAAATCCCACTGGGCATATTTAAAATGTTTGCTACATTCGCCTCCGGTAAAACTCCTGTAATTTGTATGGCCCAAACCTCATTATATGAATAATCACGTCACGTGTATGAAACACATCCTTCTCACACAATCGACACATACAAATTTCAACCCATTTGTGACCTCAACTTGGCAACCTACAACCCAGTGGTGCGGTTGATATCTGCGCAGGTAGTAGCGCGGGAAGGAAACAAGTGTTACTAGTAGAAATGTGAGGAGAAAACTCAGGTGGTGCTTTGGCAAATGTAAATTGAGATATAGCTTACACTTCAGAAGGCTATGGTTTAATTGATCAAATATGAGCACTGCAAGTTTCAAAGTTAGGTGCTGCTCTGCTTTGTTTACTACGGTTACCAGGGAAACGGCTGTATTTCTGCCATTCTAAAAGTGACACCTGCTGGCAGAGAATGAATTTGCATTTGTCAATAAGCCCATCTGCTCTTTTTGTTTAGACCTAAGACACAATCGACCCTTATTTTTACGCAGAAAACACGCAGTTGTAAATGTAAACCGGTGGATCAACAAGAAGATAACGAATTATAGAAATCTAAAGATATAGCCTACACTAAGATATATTTATATGTTACTAAATGAATATAATTGTTTAATAATAATTGTTTAAATTAATATAATTATTGATACTCCTCCCGCCCCCTTTAAATGTGTTGCCACTATGTCAAGATGGCCATTTTGTGAACAAACACAACATTCAAATTGTTATTCGCTAGCAATAAATAAACAAATACATTCACAGTAAAATTTTGTTTGAAAGAAATTCATACTCTTATTCAGCAAGGAATCATTAAATTGATCAAAAGTGACAGTAAATACATTTGACATAACAGCAAATATTATATTTCAAATAAATGCTGTTCTTTTGAATGCCATATTCAAACAATTCTTGGTTTCCACAAAAATATTAAACAGCACAACAGTTTTTTAACATTGATAATAATAAATGTTTCTTCAGCAGCAAATCAGCATATTAGAATGATTTCTGAAGAATCATGTGACTGAAGACTGGAGTAATAACTGATTAAAATTCACTGAAATATATTATATTTAAAAAAAGAAAACAGCTATGTTAAACTATAATAATATTTCACATTATTATTATTATTATTATTGTAAATTAACTCAATAATCTCTGTTCCTCTCCATCGCTATATCATGATAAGCCTGTGGCACTTGGCTTAGCTTCAATGTGGCATATTATTCGGGTGATGGAGCCCAACCTTTATCTCCTATAACCTTAAAGTGGAATGCCTGGCATCTGGTAGCTGGTGGTGCTGGTAGAGATGGATGAAGGGGGACAT
>NW_015659919.1:149145-166064 GCF_001515625.1 Sinocyclocheilus rhinocerous | reverse complement strand
GGGGGGGGGGGGGGGGGTGGATAAGCACTGGCTGGCCATCGAAACTGATATAAAGTTCTCCAAGAAATTCCTTTATGTACAGTTAGTGAGACTGCCAGGGCTCAGGCTGGCACAGGAGAAGAGCAGAGTGATGCTCTGCCTGACCCTTCTTGTACCTCAGTCATGTGTCCTCAAGGTAATTATTTTACATTGATAAAAGGAGCACTAAAGAGGTTGAGAGATATGGATGACAGAAGGGACACTGTCTTTTCTTTCTGGGTTAGAAGTGCGCGATAGAGATTAGAAGAGCGGGCAGGTAAACTTCACTTCTGGCTGGATGAGAAAGAGGAAACAAGCACTATGGCTAGATGACAGGAACCATTAGGGAATTCCTAACAAGGGAGGGGAAAAAGGAGGGTGTTTACATCACTACCGATTGCACTAAAAGCCTACTTTCAGCAAGTCTGATATGCTAAAAGACAAACAGTACTTTGTTGCCATCTTTAAGGCCAGCCATTTTGTATAGTTAATCTTAAATGGATAACATTCAAATGAGCATTCAGACAACAAAAGAGACCCTCATTTGGCCATCCGTTGGACAGATAAGTTGAACTGAATTTGTGGGGCCATATACACGTACTATTTACACTTCATGCATTTTTTCTGATCAGATAGCTGTTCAAATGTAAAGTCCTTTAGATACAACAAATACCATATAATTTAAATACCAAATCACTTAAAATAAAAATTTAAAAACACTAATAACGGTTAAATGTAATCTTTAGCAATTTTACATTAGGATAAAATTAAATATTTAAAATTGTTTCTTTAATTTAGTTAAAATAGTGTAGGATCTATTGCATTTGTCAGTTATCAGCCATTTCTTAAATAATGGTCAACTTATTGTTATTGCCAGAATGTTAATATAGGCGGATCTCTATTTTTGAGTCACTTCAGGTGCAAAAAAATTGGCTTTAGCATCATTTTGGAAATATAATTGTTTTTTTGCTAAAATTCAAACAACTAATTAAGAAATTCAACTCCCAAATTAATAAATATTTACATATTTATTTTTATCTAAAGGCTGGAATACACTACATGATTCTTGCCCAGATTTTCCCCCAATTTAGTCAATTTAACGTTAGTTGCTGAAAGTCAGAGCCAGTCTGCAGATTTGAGATGACAGATTTAATAGAAAATAGCATAGTGTGTGATGGTCACAGACTCTGATTTTTTAGCTTCAGACTTTGATTCCATCCAGTCAGAGGATATCAAACATGTTTAATATCTTGAGTCAATTTTAGAACACATATTGTTTTCATTTGTCATGCGTCTCCTAGCAACAAGGCACATTTCTGAATGAGTTTGTTTTGATCAGAACGACTTGAAAGCCTGGTCGCTTAGTGTATGATGGCCAGTTCTTCCTCTGTAACTATTTACAAAGTCGGCAAGTGTATGATCCCTACAGTGTTTAAAAATCTGTTCAGATTTCATGTAGTCATGTAGTATATTCCAGCCTTAAAAAAATAAAAAATAAAAATAAAAGCGATAGACACTAAAGTATGTGAAGTTTATTGCCAATTTTTTAAATATGAGGGCAACACAATATTATTGTCTGTTTTATGCAAATTCTGATCTAGACTATTAATCTTAAAGGTATAGTTCATCCAAAGTTACCACAAGAACGATAACAGTAAGCAAATAAAATTATTTAGTTATTTTGTTCATGGGTCAGTGAACAGTGAAAAATGAATTAATGGAGCATGACTAGACTTTATAATCTTAAAAATAAAAATAATCATAATTACCTACTACACAGAAAACGACTGACAGGCAGAAGCAGACACGCATGTACTCACATGCAGGTATGCACATAAACCGTAAATGTCTGGACGCTGCCGATAAGAATTGTACTTTCACTGATTGTTACCTCAGAGCATTGAATGTTTCAGCTTCTTTTACCCCTCAAATGTTTATTCCTGTGCGACACAGGATGAGAACGGCAGACGTAAGAGATAATTGGGATTGAAAGGGTTCAACAACTGAAAAAAATCATAGTTGTACTTTGTTTTTCTTTCAAAAAATAAAATTCTATTTCCAAACCAGCAGGCGAGAGAGCAATTTCCTCCACGGCAAGGGTAATGAAATCCAAAAACCCAAACAATCATGTTAGAATAAATAAGGTAAACTCCCTGAGTTAAAAATCCCAGGCATAAATCCAAATTCCTTACATGGATGGATTTTAAGGGCCACAGCTTTTATTTTACTGCTTATGATCAAACTTCCAAGTGTGGAAAAGACAGAAGAAAAGCACATTGCAGGCATCAGCACTGTGGTTTGAACTCTGCACACAAGGGGGCAACATTTTTAAAAAACATTCAACAACAATGCAAGAAAGCGGACCATTCTGATGCCCAGACAAACCTCCCTGACTAGACAACAAAAATGACCAAAAATGTGAAAACAAAATGGAAAATTATCAACAGAACAAATCAGTGCAACAAAACAGATGTTAAGAAAAAGCAAGCTCTTACAGTCCATTATTCGTGCCATCAATATCCACTGAGATGCTTTGTTTGACCAGCAAATAAAAGCATGACACGCACCCTCATCATACACCCAATGCAATTCACCCAACTGACCCACTGGGACAAACACTGACCTCTGTGAATGTCTATGTCCTGATTTGGATCGTACATGACCCTGGATGACTGTATCATCCTGTAACGATCCATCAACATCCATCCAAGTGCGGCGCCCCGTCTCACCTGATTTCCTGAGAAACCATGTCAACATGGCCTGGCCTCAATGACAACAGGAATCCCTCCCTAAACAGCTGCTTCCACTAACAACGTCATTTTACCAAAACTGGAGATTTTTTTTCATCTTCAGATTGTCTAGGATAGAGAAACTCCAAAATAACTCCTTTGTCATTTATGAAACTGTATCCAAACACAAACTTTAAAATGCTAAAAAAGGTGTGTATAATGTGCCGTGGAAAATTAGAAAGGCAAAAAGAATTGGTTTGAAACACATCCCAGAAAAACGGATTGAATTCTTAACTAACTAAACTTATATTTCAATCAAAAACAGAAGCGATATGAAGACAGAAATATATGTGTGCACTGCTTGAAACAGGCTGTCAAAAAAGTTGAATAAATTCTGCGCTGTCAACATACGTGTAAAGGCTATGCCAACAGACTGCATTTTATGTGGGGAGAATGAGGCTGACATTATAAAGGAACATTTTTGAAAACAGAGATTTGTTCTTCAGAAAAAGGCAGTGCAAAAGAAAACTCCACCAGTCTGCTCGTTTCTGAGAGCTGTGAAAGACATGCCAGAAAAACAAAGTGCTCCAACACTGTGCAAACACCAAACATAAAAAATGAACTTTAGACCACCCATGGAGGTGGCAAACTTACAAATGAGCCCAAACAGACTTTCTGTGACCAGTAGAAGGCTGAGAAGCTGGGTGAAATATCTGGAAATTTGCTGTGGTTTTCCAAATGAGCACATCATCTGCAGCATACAGCAGTGTTATCCATCTCAATTTGAGGGTTTGAGTTCATGATTGAATTAGGAGGGCCTGACTCATGGTACTTAGCGAATTAGTGCCCACTGGAATCAGAACAATAGCTTTAACCCTTGTTAAATGTGTTTGTATATTATGTGCTACAGAGAAATGAAGATTCAAAAAACAAACACAGGCACGTCACAATGTGATTTTATGGGGGGTAACGAGTTCATCGGATGTGCCTCCATCAGTATCCTGCAATGAAAGATAGAGATCATTACTGTTAGAAAAATATCAACATTTCTGTCCACTACTACCTTTAGGAGTGCATCAGCTTGTCATTGGGGCAATAAAGAGACGACTTTGTACCTTATCTATCCATAAATGGTGCATATTAGCACCCTGAAGTAGTAATATGTACCCTTAATGCACTACTAAGAATTTTAGGAGTAAGTGAGGTTCAAAGTTGTCCCTTGAAGTCTAGTGACAAGCTGTTGTGCTTGTTTCGTATGGTACAAGACTGTAAAGGAAACTATGCATCAGTTTGGTATTTGGCCTGCTATCCAGTGCGCTGTGATTGGCCGAATACCTCAAGCGTGTGACGGAAATGTTACGCCCCTTACCACATTGTGATGATGCCCTGTCAGGCCGGAGCGATGATTCAAAAACATGAAAACCCATTCACCAAGAGCTTGTAACACTCCAAAGAGAAAGGAAAAATTTAAATCGCATCATATGACCCCTTTAAAATAAATACATAACCATTATAAATTAATCAAATCAGTTTTATAGTCTTCATAATGTCTTCAGTTGTGAGCATGATTGAGAGCATCTTCTAAACCTGCAAAGCAATTCCATAAAAAAGACCTAGTCTACATATTTTTATGACTGTCCGAAAATTAAAATGTAGTCACAAGTCACATAATTCAACCACACTACGTTATGAAATCAGTGACGCACAGAAATCACCAGATTTCTGCTGAATTCTTGTCTAGCCACAAACACAGTCATTTGTAGGCCGTGTTTGTTTGTTTCAGGGTGGTTTTCTTTCCTAAAGTATTTGGCAGTGTTGCACTACAGCCACCACAAACGTAACGGGTTACAGGTTTGAAGTTTCTAAACAGTATGAAGAACTTTAACTTTTAAACTGAGAACTGTTCATTAATCCTCACCCTTCTCCAGGAGTATTTAGCTAGACAATTAGTTGGTAAGTAGTCAAAACAGTGCTACTAAAATAAGGTTTTAATAGTGGTTGTCAAAACCAAAATGCCAATGTTTTTATGATGTTGGTGTCTAACTTTTTTGACAATGGGCAGGAAGATTAGAATGGTTACGATTCTGATTGATGGTTTCAGGATATCCTTGGCTGTTAACCTGACCTTATATGAGGCCCGTACCTCTATTGATTAACTAGGCAGTATGCAGAACATCTGACATTCTTGGTGCCAGGAATCCAGAAGTATTCTGATCAACTGAAGACTCTACACAAGACTCAAAGATGGATGAGATGTCCCCAATGTTCCTAGATGTCCTGGTAAAGAGACAAACATTTCTCTGGATCTTAAGTTTGGTATCAAGAAGATAATGATCTGTACACAAATAATATCAATTAACATCTGGAAGGCATCAGAAAAAGGTACAAAAAGTGTCACTGTGGCGGTACCCTTTCAAAAGGTTCTAATATGAGCCATTTAGGTACAGTACTAATATACAAAGGTGTACCTTTTGAAAGGTTACTGTCCCAGTAACAGCTTTTGTACCTTTTTTAGAGTGTACACTTGGTATTTATGAAAAGAAAATGGTTTTATTTGCGTGTGGATCTTCATCTTCTTGTTAAACAGATCTTTACAAATTCACGAATACTGCATATGGATATAAATTTTGTGGCTCGAAGGGTTAGTTCACCCAAAAATGAAATTCTGTCATTAATTATTTACCCTCATGTCATTCCAAACACTTAAGACCTTCGTACATTTTCGTAACACAAATTAAGGTATTTTTGATGAAATCCAAGAGCTTACTGACCCTCCATAGACTGCAATGCAACTGAAATGTTCCCAGACCCAGAATGGTAGTAAGGACATCGTTAAAATATTCCATGTGACATCAGTGGTTCAACAGTAATTTTACGAAGTTACGGAATACTTTGTGCAAAGAAAACAAAAATAATGACTTTATTCAACAATTTTTCTTCTGCCATTATCGAGAATACCACGTTGCATGGGCTGCACCTTGTTTACGAGCAGAGGAATGCATTTTGGAGGAATGTGTTGTGGTACTCTCGATAATGGCGGAAGACAGTCACTTGGAGTAAAAGAATTGTTAAAGTCGTTATTTTAGTTTTATTTGCGCACAAAAAGTATTCTCGTAGCTTCGTAAAATTATGGTTGAACCATTGATGTCACACGGACTATTTTAATGATGTCCTTACTATGTTTCTGGGCCTGGGAACATTTCAGTTTCATTGCTCTCTATGGAGGGTTAGAAAGCTCTCGAATTTCATCAAAAATATATTAATTTGTGTTCTGAAGATGAACGAAGGTCTTACGGGTTTGGAACGGCATGAGGATGAGTAATTAATGACATAATTTAAATTTTTGGGTGAACTAACCCTTTAAGTCGATGCAGAACTGGTTTACCATCAAATTCCACTCCCTGAAAGCTGATTAAATTTTACATTTACATAAGGTCAGTTCTGTAGGTGGAGATAGCAATATATGTATACATTATTTCTCAAAGGACTTCATTAAAGCTTGGAAGACGAAGGGCAGGAGACGATGGTCAATCCATATGGTATATTCAAATATTTACACTGCATGCAAATTGTTATGAAGGTCATTTTAAACTTGCCCACTACTTGGAACCGATTGACACTGGAAGCGCCAAATCAAAACTGTTGATCATTTAAGAAGTTTACAGTACATGCACTAGAGACTATGAAGGTTCTCGTAGCTCTAAATGAGTAAGAGCAATAACAAACAGATATCTTCTCCTGAGATCTGAACATCAAATAAGCCATTGTCTACCAGGACAACATGAGGTTTCACAGAGGCATTTTGATTAAATGTGGAGCTAGGGTCAACTGAATAGGTGGCACAATGATGACCAAGCCGACCACAGTACAAGCACTCTTATAGTATTCTTTTTGTTCACTAACAGAGCGTCAATGTTAACTGAGTGGACCTACATGGGCTCTGACAAACCTGAAAGGACCTCAGTTAGAAAATTAGATTGGTGAGTTCCCCTTTTGCTCAAATTCAATAATCATTATGAAATGGATGAGCTGGATACTGAGAGAATACTAGGATAAGTCGTTTTTATGGGATGTTTTGTTTATCTTGTTTGTCTAGAGTATGTTTTGCAGCTGACCATCTTCCCCTATGAATTATCAATGTTGTCCAGTGACTGAATGAACAACATATTCTAACAACTGACTTTCTATACAGATGGTCAAAATCATCACTAGCTTTTAAATAAACTTAAAGGGATAGTTCACACATAAATTAAAATTCTGTCGCCAATTACTCACCCTCTTTTGTGGAACATATAAGATTTTTTTTTTTTTTGTCCAATGGAAATAAAAAGTCACCAAACTGTTTGCTCATGAATAAAAAATATTTTGTCTCCCAGGGAAAAAGGAAGCCTGGAGATAAACTTTGCAGGTAGTTATTGGCCCTCAATGAGCAGGATTGGGAACCACCATGAGAACTAGTGGCAGCTAATTTCCATTATATGAAGGTAATGCGGTAGACAATGGCAATTTCATCATGTTACTTAAGCATTTGTCCCTTTGGATTTACTGTATCAACAGAACTTTACACACAAATCACAGAAGATGTACTGCAAGAGAAAGAGAAAGAGAAAGAGAAAGAATGCAAGCTGCTCTCCAAAGCCAATTTATTCAGAGACAAGCAGCTAAAGAAACGCTTTATGCTATAATTAGTGTGACTGGGAGCATCCAAAGATACAAATTTTGACACATCATGAATAGCGGTTCACTTTGGTGAATTAGGCTGGATTGCTTTTTACGAATTGCAAAATGTACCAAAGTTCATATGAACTGTATTCCTTCCCATGTTTTTAAGCGGACTCAGGTTCATTTTCAGTGTCTATTTCTCTAATGCACACCTGAGTTTGAAACCACTTTGACCCCTGCCGAATGAACCGAATACTGACATCAAATGGTCTCAAACTGCACTCAGTTTGCTACCCCGCATTTTTATTTCAAGAATTACATTAGAATTTTAAAGCCATTAATTGAATTCTGAATGGTGTATATCACTGTCATCAAGTGGGCAGGAAAAGCTCCTGTTAGCTAATGCCCAATGTACTGTTAAAACAATGTTGAACTTCAAAGCAAAGTCAAACTATTTTTGTCATTAGCGCTTTCTAATGTGGCAAAATTTCCCTTTTATCAATCATTTTATCCTGTCCAAGGGGTTAGCAGTCCTAATTCTTTGTCCGTATGTAAAAACATTATTAATTCTTTGCCCAATTGACAGACTTTAGCTATTATCATACCTCCTGTGCAAGGCATGCATTAGAGATACAGAAGATTGTGTTGTCTTTTTAATGTCAAGAGCCATAAAAACCAGGAATAGGGATTTAACACAGCCAAATGCCAGCACAAACAAACACTTTCATCTGCATCTATCTGTACTCTGTTCATCTGGCTGAGTCTGTGTAAATAACTTGTAAAGCAAGCAATATCCTTGACCTGAAAGAATGACTTTTTCCTAAACCAGTTTGAAAGACATTTCATTGGCTAAACTCATCTGAATGAACTTGAATGCCACTTCTAAGAATGTATGAAAACATTTCATATTCTATTATTTATTCAGTCTATTAAATAAATACAAATATATGGATAACATTTGACCTCAGATAAAACAGAATACCTGACCAGATTCTTGCACAGCTGACATTTCTATTTTATTATTATTATTATTATTATTATACATTTTCTCACTCATTCTACATGCTTCTTTTCCAGTCATTTTAAAAACGAATCCATGGCCCAACCATTGGACTGCATTCCCCTCCAGACCATTCACATGGAACTGGTTAGAACAACATTCCTTCCATGGAGAAAATATTTGGCACACTTTTAATACAAAATCATAAATGGGAGGTCTTTTCTAATCACATCCTGTGTCATTTTCTCTCTCCTTAATCTCTTCCTAGAGTTTTCACATTCTGTAAGAAAAACAAGGAAGAGACTACTTTTTTTTTTTTTTTTTACAGGAAAAAAGACAGATGATTTTGCTTTTCAGCTGACACCGGGAGGATGGGAGTGTTCTAAAGGGTGGAAAATGTTCAACCCTTGCTTTCTGTGTGCACAGCTAAAGAGACTGAACGCAGCGTAATTGTCTTGTGTACTTTGGCCTGCTAATGTTCGGATGAAAAATGTTCATGCGCTCATAGCCGCAGCACAGCAATATGTTACATGAGTAAGTTGGCTTTGTGAAAATATACAGGGCTGCTAAAAATTATCCTTCACATTCAGAGGGCATTTCTTTCTCTGTTCACATTTTCTTGTTCTGTTTGACAACCACAATTACATATTTTCCAGCAATAGGAGCTTCCTAGAAATGCAAGGACTGGGATAGGCCTACCTCGATCTATGTTTTTAATATAGCTGCAACAACTATTCTATAAAATTGTTAATAACAATAAAAAATAAACAACAAATTTCATTATCCATTAGTTGGGTCTGTGTGCAGTGCATGTTACATTTCCATCAGTCAAGTCACTTTACAAACCCAGGTTCATTGGAAATATGCCTTTGGCCACATATCTGTAAAATGATATGTTGCTTCTTCCACGTTTCATGATACATTCAAAGTGAAATGTCTTGTGTGTGGCACTAAAAGCATTGTTTTATTTGAAACACATGAATGTGAATCGGGCAATATTTTATTACATTAGTTCTTGTACCAATCATGGTACTTGGGAAACGTAATGTCCGATGAGTGATCATGATCATGTTTGAAAATAACGTACCACCTATACTAAACCAAAACCTAAACCTATCAAATAGTGTTAAAAAGAGCAAAGCAACCAGTTTGCTTCTAAAAATCTTTGAGCTCTTTTATCATGTCTCATGTTTCATGGGACTTGCTTTGTAAGTGCAACACTGTACCAGGTGAGCTACCGAGCAAGTTTACATCAGAAAAGCCATATATATGGAGCAGATTATGTGATGCAAAGAGTAAAATGAATCAGCTCACAAATCATCCACTATGAGACAAGTTTTCCCCTGCACATAACTGACATCTTATTGTTATTAACTTATCTGTAAATTTTAGGAATGTATGTATTTAAATGTATGTATAAAGTCTTCTCCAGACAGTAAGTGAGTCTTTCACTACACTTCACTGAACCAGTGCCACCATGCACATGCGCATCAAAGAGATGGAGCCCAATGGAAAGATGCCCTACTACAGTTTCCATAAACAAGCTTCAGTTAGTTCAAAATACAGAAGCCGGAGTTCTTACCAAATTTGGAAAATCTGAGCATGTCAAGCCAATTTCATCACCTTGCCACCTGTTGGGTTTTAAATCTATTATAAAACACTATTCATCAAATATAAAGTCACAAAGCTCAGGTCTACCATTAAAGTCATCTGACAAACATTAAGTTGTCTTGGGATGGACTACCAACAGTTATTATATTCATTTAATGATAATTTTAACTCATTTTTGTAAGTATTCTATAGCCAGTTCATATTTGGCCTTTAAACAATTTGTTTAAATATATGCAAGCTCCTTTGAAATTTGGTTCCTCTCAAGGTTTCTTCCTGATCGTACTAAACCATTTTAGAGTTTTCCCTCGCAACTGTTGCCTTTGGCTTGACTTTATTCTCCTTCAAGCTATGTGAAAGTGCTATATAAATAAACTCAATTGAACAGCACTGGGTAAATGAAAACTGGCAAGAACTGGTGGGGTAAAAAAAAAAATGCAGAAACTGTACAATAACCAAGCTTTATATTAACAGTCCTTGTCTTGGATGACAGACCCATTAGCTGTAATTACTGAGGTAGGCATGCATGTAAGCAGAAGGTCAGCCAACCCTAATCTTCCTCTAAAGCAATTTTTATCTTCTTAAACAAGGACAGAGAGAATGCAACTGTTCATTACAGGATACCTTCTGTGAAATCCTCAATCCATTCAACACAGAGCTAACCAATCTTCTCTGTTTAAAATTTTGTATCAGAATCAATAATAATCGTAATATTCATCATCTAATCTGTTAATTATACAATATTTGATGTTAAATATTGGCAATATACAATATTTCCTAAATATAGGTAATGTAATGTCAAGTCATACTGTAACGTTTAAGTGTTTGTGTACTAATTTGATACACTTTTGTTTGGAAAACATACCTGCAATACAGGTGTTCACAAGATGCATGTGCAGGAAAATCATAAAGATCATCTTTGGATAGGATTTATTTACAAAGGTATGGCTTCACTTGATCGCAGGTACATACCCACTTCATCCAGTGCTTGTTTTCTGGGGTACGTATCAGTTTGTACTGAAAGAATCCGTTTCAAACAATCCTGTGAGTGAGTGAACTGCCCGAATGATCAAACTGTATTGCTAACTGATTCGGTAGAAATCTCCAGGTCAGGGATAGCTACTAAAGATTCATCGAAAAGAATCAACTCATTGCCATTTATGAAGCATCGTATTGGGCATTTCTGTCCTAATAATTCAGATTAGCGAACCGATTAGACCATTTTGCCTACCTATTTGACAGACCCTGCATTCCATTTGTAAGGGCTCATCCCTATGCCCTAATCTCTGGAGTGAGAGCTTTGAAGGGTTGAAGGGTGTAGGGGACCAAACAACTGTTTCTTGAAGTGCCCTTCTGCATCATCATCCCATGCCCATAACGAGGCGCTGTCATCATGCAAAGAATCTGCGCAAAGAATCATGGGGGGCCGAAGTGTCCATCAGTTGTACCCTCTTCGAAATTCTTCATTCCGAAGGGCCCTTTGAAGTGGCCAGTTTTGAGCACTTCGGTTTGGAACGACCCTTCAATATGGCGGCCATGATTGTTTTCACTCCGAAGTGCAACTCTGAAACCAACCATGGTTACTATTGACTTACAAAAAATACAAAAGAAAACACATTTCTCAAAATATATTATGTTCCACAAAAGAAAAAAAAAGTCATACAGATTTGAAAAGACGTGGGTGAGTAAATGATGGCAGCATTTTCATTTTAGTGAACTAGCCTACCTGTTAGTTTTGCTTTATTTGCGTTGCTTGTTTTTATTTTTTTGCAAACTGGTTTTACCTTTGAATAAATGAATAAATTGGAATTATTAGTCAGTAAGTGCATTTTTGCATGGAGTGACACATAAGGTGAGTGAGACCGAAATGATGTGTGATTCCTCATTGTGAAAGCTGTAAATTAAGGAATGTAAGCACACGGAAAATAAGGATAGATGATTTTCCAGAAAGCCTGCAAACATTAGCAGACATTCATGCTGTATATTTCTGTTGCAAAATGAAAATAAGTATAAATGTGGACCCAAGGCCTTTTGGCAGATGAAGCTGTTTGACTTTCTGTCTGCCTATCTTTCAAAACAGTCTAAATATATACAACATTGTCTAATATGGGGTGAAACACGTCCTTGACTTGTTCATTCATTGGTGAAAACCACATCTCAATTTTGAGAACCATTGAGTGAATTAAGACACTGATGTAGCCGTTTACAAATTATGTAAATAGTCTTTGTGGTGGCTTGTATCGTGATACATTTCTTATTCTTTATTATGCATCATTATGTGTAATTATTCTCTGTTAAACTCACAAAAAAATTAAAATAAAATAAAATAAACACAAATGCTTGAACATTACATCTTTTTATCTTGTATGTCAACTCTTACATTTTATAGCATACGCTATTTCATATTTTCCCTCACATAACCAATGCAAGTAGGCATTTCATTTAGGATTATCTTTTATCAGTCTTATGAATATGAAAATGGATCACATTTAAAATCCAAACAAACGAGATGATTACATAAATGTGCTTCCAACAGTAGACCTCAGAATCGACAAGCATAAATAAAAATGAAAATTTGAGGCAGACAGTTTCCAGCAAAGTCAAACAAATGTTAATGAAACCACAGCAAGGGCTCTTATTATTTGTCTCTGATTCTCAGCTGATAGGAGTCATTTGACATGCTCTCAATCTCCTCGTACAGTTGCTAAGACGCCAGGTTGTGTGTGAACACTCTGGAGGGGGTGTGAAATCCTGCACTAGGGTCACAGACTCCATTCGGGGCTGTTACGCCCTCTGCAACAATGGCCATATTGATACACCCCTTCAGTTTGTACCCACTTCGGTTTGAGTCATCGCTATAGGCCTCTAATGAAACATCCCTTATCCGGTTTTCCTATGGCTTAACCTGAACCCCCTCCTGGTGGAAATGACTCTGCTTGTCCTCACCAATTAAAACGTAGAGGGACGCTTGGTATTCACAGCAAGAAATGTAATTAACCTCATTCAAATACAGATCTGAGAGAATAATGTTAGTAACAGGAATCTGTAGTTCGCCTGGGTCAGATTGTGTTTGTATGGGAGCCAAATATCAGACCGCATTAGGAAGAGAAAAAATGCTTTAAATCATAAAATCTTTGCATAACTTGTGAACCACGTTTTCAGTTCTCACTATAATGTAATCTTATTACTAAATTACCAAGATACTCATGGCTAAAGGGTTCACATGCAAAGTTAAACACCGCTGATAACAGTGATAGACTGTTAGAATAACAGCTGAAAGCCCACCAGATCAGACCTCTGATAATAAATGGTTTTAGCAACATAAGGAGGATGCTATTCCAACAGCCCACCACTATTAATTTACAGTAGAATTAAATGGTGAAAATGTATCCTTTTTTAAACACAAATAATACATCAAGTCTTCAATGGTTCATTTATCCAGAGAAGGAAATTCTCCCAAGCTTTATTTTCTTAGTGAAAGCAGGTGGGTTGAGCTAAATACTTCAGAATGTAAGATATCTGTCTCCATTAATGGTGGCAGAATCTTCCATGTCAAAGCATTCTGGGTGGGCCCCGCTTGCTTGGAGAAAAGGTAGCATCTCCACATGCCTCGGACTCCGCTGTTGCGTTTTTCTAATAGAAAAAGTTCCTTACTGCAAGAGAAAAAAAAAAAGAAGAAAGATGGAGCGTGAAACAATAGTGCCTTTGAATTTCGCCTGCTCATTTGAATGTTAATATTGGCAAAAGTCAGGCAGTCAGTGTTTCTATTTGTATTGGAGGTGTACTATTCATGGAAAATTTGTTTGAAATATCCCTAGAAAATTTAACTTCCTTAGAAAATTAAGGAAATTTAATTAAGGGAATAGTTGCCCCAAAATTAAAATTCTGTCGTTATTTACTCACCTTTATGTTGTTCCAAACCTGTATGATTTGTAATTTATTCTACAATTTTCGAAGAAATCAGCTCTTTAAATTAATACAAATAAATGGACACTTTTATGCTAAGAAATGACCAAAAAAGCACCATTAAAGTTAATTAAATAAGTAATAATGTCAGATTTGTGAATGATTTGTTCTGTTGAGTCAAATCTTTGCAAATTACTCACAGTTCTATCATGACAACTCTCAGAGGGTTTAGCATGTTAATGTACATGACAATGTTAATGCGTTTGGTCTTGGCAGAATAGATCTGCTACGCTGCTGTGGCAGAACACAGCAGTACTGAGACTTGTTCACTCCCAATACATCCACAACATGCTGCTGTGAGCATGTAAGAAATACTGCTGCACATAAAACATACATAAAAAATAACCACCATATACAGTACATGAATCACCCAGTA
This sequence comes from Sinocyclocheilus rhinocerous, assembly GCF_001515625.1. Taxonomy (NCBI): domain Eukaryota; kingdom Metazoa; phylum Chordata; class Actinopteri; order Cypriniformes; family Cyprinidae; genus Sinocyclocheilus; species Sinocyclocheilus rhinocerous. The sequence continues at coordinate 151,705 of NW_015659919.1, read as the reverse complement.
ACATATCTATACAGGTGGAGCTGGGGAAGGTGGAGGTTTCTGAAGCGTGCTGCAACTGCTACAGCAAGCACTAGCCAAGTATTTGAATGTTGAGCAGTAAGCTCATTGACTTTTGATACAAAAAGAACCAATCAGCTGCGCCATGTGATGATGTCATTATGTCAGATTGAGTTAGACCTATCAAAACCGATGTACACTGTAAAAAATGACTTTTCTAAGTTGTAATTAAAAATTGTTAGAGTACGTTTTTACAAGAAAATACTATTTTAGTGTTCTACTTCAAAATTTCATGTTTAATTTGATGTGTTACTTAACATTTTTGTAACTATTTTTGAATTTTACTAGCAATGTGTAGTGAAAATTGTTTCTACATCATTTTTTCCCAATGTACATTATTCATTCATGAAGCTTACTACTGATAAAAACTACTTAATTACTGTAACGTGAGTATTTGTAATTCGTTACTTCACACCCCTGCTAATTCCTGACTTCAACCTACTGTGTTCTAGTCATGATTAATAAAGTCATACAGGTTTGGAACACCATGATGGTGAGTAAATGAAGACTCATTTTCAGGACAACTGTGCATTTTAAAGGGGTCATATGATGCGATTTCAAGTTTTCCTTTCTCTTTGGAGTGTTACAAGCTGTTCGCGAATAGATAAGATCCCTAAAGTTGCAAAGACTAAAGTCTTGGGAAGATTTGCATAACGCCGCCCAAATGTTCACTCAAAGAAAGAAGGCGTAACTTTATTGCTGCTGCCACCGCCGCCGCCATGATGTGAACAAAATAATGTTCTTTTTAGCAACATCATATGACCCCTTTAAATATTTATAGTAGAACAAAAGAGATATTTGTGACGTACTGTTTTAAAAGTACTATGAAACTACACTGTGAAAGAAGAAGTGCGGTACACATCACCTGTCTGAGACAGCATGAATCTCATAAATGCGTGTAAAGATTTGATCAATGAAGGGACATACTATTCAGGGCTGAACTTTTTCTCTTTTCTTATTTGCAAACCATATCCTCAAAATAACAGAAGCATAGAAGCACATAATCTGTCCTAGCCTCTGTGCATCTGATCATGTCGAGGTCATCTAATCGTATTTAAGATCTACAGAGAGAACAGAGAAGCTGGACCTTTCATCCTACACCAAAGTCAACAATATGGGATTCTTGGGAAGCATTGCTGACATTCTTGAAGGCAGGAAAAAAAAGATGAACCGCTCTTTCCCAAACTTTACAGGGAATGGATAAAAAGGCACAAGTTCTTGTTTGACAGTATGTTTCTCTTCTCAGACAAGGGTGGGGGCGGCTGGTGGTTGTGGCGAGAAGTCTACGCTGTAAGTGGGCGTCAGAGAGATTTATGGTCAACTTGGTCGAGGGCCCTCTGCAGATAGGGCACACGTCCATGCGGTTTTTACCACACTGAATGCCTCCAGTCAGCTGGAGTCAGATGGAGGGAGGGGGATCAGATAAATCCTTGGCAAATGACTGAGGTTAATTAATAACTCCCCTCAACGAGGTGTTGTTTACACAGATGGATCCCTTTCTTTTGAACTGGCCACCCGTTCGTGTTGCTATGTCCTCTTCTCAATGCTGGTTATCTCATTCCGTCAATATATAGACGGCAGTGGCTACCTCTCATCCAGCCTTTAATCTCGACAATAAAATCACTAATAAATGAATTTTTTTCTACCTTGTTTGTGATGATGAAAATATGATGTGAGACATGACATGAGAAAAACAGCTACTTTGGTGTAGGGTTGTGTTAATTGTGTGTAGTGTTTTGACAAAACGGGCCCTGTTTTCAAATTTGTGCTTAAGCAATCGTAAAAAACTGTAACAGTGCACTAACAATGTTTTATAAGAAGAAAAATTTAAATCCAATCACAATTTTGTGCATCATTCCACTTGTGCTCAAGCTGAAGTAATGCACTTTGCTAGTGGGTTAATTAACCCAATCAAACATATCATATATCAGACCTACAATTTTAATATTACATCTTCACAATATTTCATCTGCATAATTTGTCACATTTCCATAACACTTTAAAACATGGACAATGTTATTTCAGGAGTTCATCAGGTTTTTTTTTTTTTTCTTCTCAGAAACCGCAGTTTTCATTGTATTTTTTGTTAAACATTGATACATTTTTAAAAATTAATATACACTACGGGTCAAAGTTTGTAAATAAGTTTCTTATGTTTTTGAAAGAAGTACAGCTTCATTTATTTAACAAAAAATAGTAAAAAAAAAAAAAAAAATTGTAATTTTGTGAAATATTACAATTTTAACATAAATGAAATTAAATTCATGTGATGGCAAAGCTAAATAATCAGCAGCTATTATAGTCCACAGTTTTCCACAAATATTAAGCAGCAAAAACTGTTTTCAACATTGATAATAAAAAAAAAAAATGTTTCTTGAGCACCAAACCAGCATATTAGAATAATTTCTGAAGATCATGACACACTGAAGACTGGAGCCGAAAATTCAGCTTTGCCATCACAAGAATTAACTACATAATAATAATAATAATAATAATATATACA
>NW_015659919.1:147967-149080 GCF_001515625.1 Sinocyclocheilus rhinocerous | reverse complement strand
TTTTTTTTACTGGTTTTATTATTATTTTTACTGGTTTTATTATTATTTTTACTGTATTTTACTTTCATTAAATAAATGCACCACTGGTGTGCATAAGAGACTTCTTTCCAAAATAAAAATAAAAATTCGCCAAAAGTGTGTATTACAATGGAGCCCTGCAAATGACATGTGGAAGAAAAATAGATGTTAGAGGCTATAAATTAAGCATTCATTCACATGACTTATTAATTTGTGGCCATGTTGTAATAATTTGTTCCCTTGTTATAATTTAGTTTTATTGTGGCCACAATTTAAGTAAAACAAGGGAACAAATTAGTACAATGTGACTACGATCTCTTGTTTTTTTTTCACCCACATGTCATGTGCTGGGCTCAGTGCATTACGACCGTAAAACACATGCAAATACTAAAGTCTATCAGAACCTATCAACCCAAAAACCTCCACAAGCCAGTGTTCCAGAACACTCGATTCTACACTGCGTCTCAGAGCATAGCAAACACTTTAGGTCTCTGGAATCACGTTAGCAAAACAAGGAGAGGAACACTGAAATCAATAGAAAGAGACTATGGGAGAAGAAGGAAAGCTTTCCCTTTCAGGACTGCCAAAAATGAATCACAGAATTACTTGGCTTGGGCTTTTGTGGTGAGAATGGCAAGAGTTCAAACTCAAATTCAGAGCCCACAATGGTTGGCCTGAAATAACTCCTTAAGGGTGAATTGTGTTGTTTTAGCTTTGGAAAATATGCAAAATAAAACCTATCTGCACGAAACAGAAGCAGCAGACGGACTGAATGAGAATGCAAATGAATAATAATAATAATAATAATAAATTTTATTTATAACGCACTTTATATTTAAACAAAATCCCAAAGTGCTACACTTAAACACAGAAAAACACAGAAAAAAAAATCAAGCGAAAGCTCTACTAAAAAGGTGGGTTTTAAGGCCACATTTAAAAGCACCCACAGACTGTGGTGTCCTCAGTCGGTCTGGGAGAGCATTCCACAGGCTGGGAGCGGCTGAGCAGAAAGCCCGATCTCCCATAGTACGGAGCTTGGTCCTAGGAGGTTTCAGGAGATATGCACAGGGTACGTGTAGAGCATTGTGGAGTGAG
>NW_015659919.1:130134-147931 GCF_001515625.1 Sinocyclocheilus rhinocerous | reverse complement strand
GGGGGTGGGGGGGGGGGGACTGTGGTGGGTGAGGAGGGAAAACTTGTACTCAATCCTGAATGAGACAGGGAGCCAATGGAGCGATTTAAGGATGGGAGAGATATGATCATAGATCAGGATCCTAGCAGCACAGTTCTGAATGTACTGCAGCTTCTGGAGGCTTTTGCCAGGGATCCTGATGAGGAGCGCATTGCAATAGTCCAGCCTGGAGAAAACAAAGGCGTCGACAAGCTTTTCTGCATTTGCAAGAGTGAGCATGGGGCGAAGTTTGGCGATGTTCCTCAGGTGGAAGAAAGAGGTCTTACACAGATGTTTGATGTGGTCCTCAAAGGTCAGATGAGAGTCCATTTTAATACCCAGGTTGGTGACTGATGTTGAAAGTGAAATATCCTGGCCAGAGAAGGTAATGCTGTTAATGACACATGTTCGGACCTGGTTTGGAGTGCCGATTAGGATGGCTTCAGTCTTGGAGCTGTTTAGCTGCAAGAAATTTTGCTTCATCCACGCCTTTATCTCCTCCAGGCAGATGGTCAAAGTGGAAGATGGCAGGACAGCAGACGGGGTTGAGTTTGTCTTGACGTAGAGTTGAGTGTCATCAGCGTAGCAATTCACTCTCTGACAGCAGGTGGTGCTTATGGAACAGCAACGATAGAACATTTTCTTGGTTACCGCTGTAAACAAATCAGCGCTGCGCTTTTAAATACTATATTAATATGCATTATATTTAGGAAGGGTAAAAAGAAAATCTCTTCTAAACTTTTCTGAAGACAGCCAGTTTCCCTCAGAGATACATTAAACCCCCCAATTCAGTATTTAGGATTTTCTTCCAATGCGTTGCTTAGGCACTTGTACCGGTATGCCGGTTTTAAAAAAATTCATACCGTGTGCGTAATTCAAACGGTTTACTGTTTGAAATGTTACAGTATATGGCCCAGCACTAGGTGGACTTAATGACGCGCTGAACCATAGGTGTACGTTTGGGGTGGGACTAACTGTTTGATGGACCAATGGTTGTGCAAGTCTGTTCTGCACAGCTAATGATACAGAAATTACGCACTCACATTTAAGGAGAAATTAGCAACACTTCAGCAAAACTTTGCAGGCAAAGTTGTCCATTGTCAGTAGTGTAGCTATGCATGAAGCAAAGCTTACTCATAGGTCACGTCCAAATCAAGCAACTTTATATTGGTGAATGCAATAAATAAATATGCATGTTCAAAGTTCAAAAATCTTGAATCTGATTTAAAATTCACGAGGGGGAATGTTTTGCATCATGTGTCCCTCACCCAAAATTCATGATTGCGCAACTCCTTATTTCAGAAGATTTTTCGGCTTTACTTTGGTTTTACATGTATGATAGGATACAGCGTTTGTGGCACAAATTTTATCATCAGAACAGTACGCATGTAACAAAGTACTGTATACTTTGGGTATAAAAACAGGTAATTGTGACTTTACCATAATTTCAACATTACATCTCGCAGTTGCAACTTTGTTTCTCATAATTGTGACAATGCAACTTTGTATCTTGCAATGTGACATTTCATATTTTCAACTTTATTTCACAGATACTAATATTTTTGTTCAAATACAGGCGAAAACAGGCTTTCATAGAGAACAAGATAAAAATCAAGTGAAAATATTACATTAAGAGTCTCCATTTCGGTCTCTGTTGTAAATTGGGTTTTGACAAACCACACATAATACATCAGATGAATAAAAACAGTAAGAAAAGGAGAAACTGGCTGTGTGTTCTTGGACACAGGTTTATTGTTGAAATTGAGTTGGCTCTAGGAATTCAATGGAAGCTTGAACTGGAGAGGAGGCCATGAAGGAATTAATGTTAAATCAAGAACAAAATAAAGCCTTTGAACAACAGCAAGTAGTTTTGAAAGGATGAAACAGGCTTCCAGCAACAATGTATACTACATTTTCTCTGGAGTACCGCAGAAGAACACAGGAGAAGTTAACAGTAACACAATGCTAATGCTAAACAGAGCATTTAGCGCTTAAGGGTAATATATTAACCCCAGTGACATGGGGCACGTGCTTCAGCCTGTCCAAACCCCTAGATGGATCAACTTTGCTGATTCAAGAGCACCAGACCCGCACTCCTCGCACATGCTTCATCAAAGGGGGCTGCCTCTGCTGCTTCTCCCGTCCCCCGATGATACAGAAAGTACATCCCAATAAATCACATCCTCTGATCTCCCTGCCAGGAATTCCAGCAAAGATTGCGTTTGTCACACCATTGAGATCCGTGAAATACGGAAACACCGGCCCCGCTCCCCAAGAATCCAGGGAATGCCATTAGAATCCATTCGCCTCTGAAGAGGGTGGTGAACTAAGTTCGGAGATATTTTTGATCATTCAACAATTGAAAATAACCGATCTCTAATTGTGTCCACATGTTTTGGTCTGCTTGGACCAAACACATACCGCCTCAGTTCAAGCTGCATATGAATCAATTATATTTTCTTCTTTACTTTTCTTCTGACTTGTTCCATGTGCATGAAAGGAGGAGGAGCGGGAGATGAGATGAGTTCTCTCTGTAGTCATGAGAAAAACTGAAGAGCTAAATAATTCCAAATGTCTGTTGCTGTGCCCGTGTGCTACTGGGATAAGAGCCGGTGTTCTCCTTTAATATTAAAAGAGACACTGATGGCACTCGAACAACAGGAACTTGTGAGGTAAAGCAGTGGAAAGGCACGATGAACGACGTTTGGCATCTCAATTTATACTAAAGGGTTTTGGTTTCACTCTCAAACCTTTAATGTGGTATGGCCGTGCATTAGTCTTTTACACCATGGCAGAAATCACAGCCAACTCGCCAGAGAACAAACCACATATGGTGCATGTGAAGGTGAAGAGTGTCATATCGGAGAATTTTGTGTTGTGGACGGAATTATCAGGCCACATCAGGTCACAATGTATATCAATACATGTTTTTGGAGTAGAGAACCAAGTTCGAATCCAGCTTTTCATATTCTTTGCCAGGTCTTGGCTCAATGTTTCTTCTCTTCACTCTCATGTTTATGTTAATAAAATAGAAAAAGGTCAAACATGAAATTGAAACAGTATATGACATATTATACTGTATGCATGATTTTATAATAATGCATATTATTAGACATGGTGTACAATACTAGTATTTATACTGTGGTGCAATCTTATTTCACCAAGAACACAATGTAAGTCATATGGAGACCTTAATGGGACATGGTGATATGAGAAAATATATATTTCAATACTCTTGCGTTCACTTGCAAAACATTTTCGTTCTCTGAAAAACTGTTTACTTGCAAATGCATTGAAAAACGTCCCTATCAAAATGCCCCCCAGAGTCAGGACACTGCATGAAATAAAAAAATACAATAAAATAAAATACTCTGTGGTTTGACCGATAAAAACCTCTTATTAAAAACCTTTTAGACAGCAGCTCGGCTGTAATATACTGTAAACATGGAACATTAAGCATGGAACATGACTTCAAGTTCAGCCCATTTGCAGCGGAGATAATGTGGAATTCTGAACCCACTGTTAAAATTCCTGAATGCTTGCAGGGTTCTGCAAGTGGAGATTAATGTTAAAATAAACAGTATATTACATGTAATTATAAAGCATCTTCATGCTTGTCAGCGTGATGCAGAGCCAAATGCAGAGCCAGTTTATAATACTGTTTGCTGTTGTGTCAAAACACTGCCGATACTGAAGGACATTTCATCAAGAAAGTTTGTGGAAGCCATGCAATACTGCACGTACAAACAAACCAGTTGTCATGAACGTCATGAATAGCAATATTAAAAATTAATGTGGTGACAGGACACAAGTCCTAATAGTTCTACTAAGAGAAAGATTGTTGACGCTCGATTGACCTGAACTCTCAGTGACCTTTGCCTCAAGGATGAGCTCTGGTTTGCTTTCTAAGGAGCAGGAATGAGGGTCTTTATTGTTCTAAAGTCTCATAATACACATATACCTAATACACATATACACATATACATATAACACATATACACATATATCAGTATCACCTGTTAAAATACACAAACACAAAGCTACTGCTTGTTTTTAATCATTCATACCATCAGTTTAAAATAGTTCATTATGTCTCATAGAAAGGTCACTCACACCACAGTATGAGGTGATTAAAAGTAGGTGGTTTTATTAGATTTTACAAGTTTCAAAATGGGGAAAATGTAAGGAGATATAAGGTGAACTGGGGTAAAATAATATGTGATTTCTAAGCAATTATGAGTAAATTGTTTTTCACAAGCAAGTCAAATACCGTGTTCAAGTCCTCCTGGGAAGTCCATACATCGTAATTCCATAGTGTGTTCAAGTGAATAAAATTAATATATAATAATAATAATATATTTGTATAATATAAATATATCACAGTAAGCTTTTTAGCAGTAATGCAATCTAATGCATAGCAAACACTTCACATTAGGTGTATAATTAATGCTTTTTCTGGATATTTTATCATTTTCAGGCTACCACAGAGAATGATGGGAAATGTAGCTTTGTAATGCAGAACTGTCAGCTAATAAATCGGCTAAATTAGTAATGGTTTCTGGCAAACTTTCACCATTCTTCATCAACAAATCACAAAAATATATTGCTAACTAGCTAAACAAAACCATCTTCATTTACAATTACTAAATTACTAAACTAACATACTAATTACTTAAGATCAATATTTACATTTATGCATTTCCTAGGAATCAAATCTTCTAAAATCATCACTCTTAAAAAAAAAGTTGTAATTTAAAGAAGGCAATGAGTTCTTTAAGTAATGAGAATAGTTTAGCATGGCTTCCAAACAGTATAATTGAAAACAAAGCAACTTCTAATAAATGATCTTTACTATGTCAAATAAGAGGAATATAAGGTCTTCTCCTGTATTTCACCCTACCACCCTTAAGTTTGGAGCAAGAAGCATGGATAGCACCACAGTAAATACATCATGAGGGTCTGCGGAGGGGGAAGCATGAAAAGAGGTGTTTGCAAAAGGAAATGTGCCAGACTGGGAATCTGGAACCTTATTTTATTGTGCATATAGACTCTGGGGGTCTCCACGCTCGACAATGCCAACTATTACAAACATCTCATAGGCACTCTTAACAGTCGGTGTAGCATAATGTATCCCAACCTGATTTATTTGACTTTTACGTACAGGAGTCCAGACGTGTGTCTTGGTGCCCATTGCATTAGTGAAGAATGAAAAAGACAGAAGGGGATTATGTCTCACAAGTCCTAAAAAGGAAACAGACAGACACATTTTTGCAATAGTTTCAAGTCATATAAACTCCAGAGAGAGGGATAAATGTTTTTGAAAATGGGAAAGGGGAAAGTATTATGGCATGGTTCAGGTAGCATGGGTTTGGGACTGTTCAGACCTGCTAAAAAATAAAACGGTGAAGGGCAGCTGCTGTTTCAGTATATGGTTTTTCCTGAATGTCCTGAATAAACATAAGGTTCAGCTTAGCCTCATCACTTGCATAGGCAAGAGAAGCCCTTTTGAGAAAAATGTACAACATTACTTGTAATATTGGGGGATAGATTTCCTCCACACCAGATGTGGTGAGGATGACTTACAGAGACACGTGCACTGAAACATATCTAGATGGGGATTCTTGAACCTGGCTGAATGAAAGCACTTGAGAACTCAGAGCAACATCACAAAATACAGATTTACAATGTTCAACAGTCTTCATTTTCAACACAGGCTCATTGGAAAAATGTGTCTCTACCTACATTTTTGCAAATTTACCTTAAATTTAAGTCTATACCTATGCATACGATTCACTGCAGTTTGAAATGAACAATAGAGGCAGTGAAACACCAATGACTTTTATTCCTTTTCAAAAATTTCTAATTACAGGAGAAGATTATTGATTTATAAAGACTTATTTTTGCATGGTTCCTTCATGGTTACTATTTATGACCTCAAATCACTGTTACCATATTACATGATTTTCGTAAAATAATACATTTTGATGTTTGCATCACATAACCAGCTCTATACAGTATGTATGGCTTTTCTCATGTAGTAAACTTGCTCGGTAGCTCACCTGGTACAATGCTGGAGTCTCATGAAAATGTGTATAAATAGCACGCCAAATAAAAACTGAAAATCGTGGTATCGATATGCAAAAATTGACTTTGGCGTGGATATGATTCGCACGTGTTTGGCGTGCATATAATACGCAGTTTTCGTGTGCATATGATATGCAATTTGTTGCCGTGCATATGATATGCAGTTTTCGCGTATATATGATATGCACCTACCCCACAACCCTAATCCTACCCATTATGTATCATATGCACGCCAAAGTCAATTTCTGCGTATAAACAGTACGCCAAATCGTAACATAAACTCATGATATTGATATGCACTTTCATGAGATCGGGTTGGTACTTGTGGTGTGGAGCACTTAAATTAGAGTCCCATGAAACCTGAATAAAAAAGCTCAAAGACTTGTGAAAGCAAGATAAAATGGCATTGTTTCCTCAGCAAAAGTTTTATCATCTCCCGTTTACATTTGTAACCACTCGGTAGGTTTACTGTGGTACTTTATTTTCTAATGCTATGTATATAGCATTCACCTATATAGCACCACTCATTAGTAACACATTTCCATTTCTGAACTTCCATAATATGTATGACAAAACAACACAACAAAACGTTAACAGATCCACACTCATCTGTTTCGGATAAAACTGAACATACTTCTAGCGCCACTCACTGGAAATTTCACTTTGAAAGTGTTGTGAGATGAGTCTGAGGTTGTTCACTTTTGGACATACTGGAACTTTTGTCTCCCAAGGGGTGAAAATATCAATTTAAAACTATGGACACTCTTGGAAAGTTTTATTATGCCTTTATCAAGTGTTTTTGCTACTTTAAGTACTTTTTTGGTTAGATTTTACACAAAATCATTCACATTTTTAACATTGTTATTGTAAAATGTATAATGATGATAAAAAGATAAATCGTTAAATGTTTAAAGTGATCTATAAAAGAGTGAAATAAACCATTTCAATATTTATTGTATGGAAATTATAATATATAGCTTATTTTTTACATTTTTTTGTTTTTACAAATTACAGTTTTTCCCACAAAATTATTAAATTATGTGTATTTAGTGTACATAAATAGAGCAAGTTTATTCTAACATTGTCTAAAATGTTTAACCACAGAATGAAAGAAGCATTACACTATTCAAGATGTGGTTGAAATGACACTCTGGTGGAATTGGAAAAAAAAAGAAAAGAAAAAAAGAGAGAATCACAAAGAATTCTGCTGTGATGCATGCATATTCACTGTTAGGCACTGTTAATTGTCAAACTAAACAAGTGAGAGCAAAAAATCTAGGATAATGAGCTCAGTTTTCTGTTATTCAAGTTTGTTCATTTATTTCCTTGAGGCAGATTTCCTTAACAGAAAAATACCATCTGATGTAGACCAATCTATTCTCATTGCCATGATCAAAAGGAAGAAAAGGATCGCTTTGCCCTGGAACTTTACGCGGTCATTGCTGATGGCCAAATTCTGAATGGTTCCCTGCCCTTGGCTACAGTCCATTCTGCTTCCTGCCCTAACGATCAACCTCACAAAACAAAACATTTCCTAAGCTGTGAACTTGGACAAGCACCTGTGAACATTCCCGAAAAAAAAGCTTTTGATAGGACACAAGTTTGGACTGGGCACATGCTAAATATTTAGCCGCCCCAGGAAGAGAAAAGAGAAAGCTGTCTAAATACTCGCAGAAGTTCAAGACTCAAGGAAAAGAGAAGAATGTAAGCTTGTCCTTGAACGACTGAAGGTGAAAATATGTTTCTTATAGAATATTATTAAACACCATAAAACCAAAACAAAGTATTTTCTCTCTTGCCCAAATATTAATGTTTATAAGCCAAAATACCAGTTGAGGGAAAGAAGTGTGAAATATATGATAGTTGACCCAAACATGAAAACACTGTCACCACGTCTTTTGAAATTCATATGACATTTTTCTTCTTAGGAACAAAAAGAAAGAAATTTAGCAGAATGTTCAAGGTATTTATGCTGTTTTTTCCAAACAATAAAAGTGAACCAGCTGCTGAGTTATTTATTGCACGATATATATCATATAACAAAAAGACATTGTACAACGCTGGATGGCTTGGAATATAGAGCACGAATATAGTTGGAATATACTGTCATTTTTAAAACTGAATGCATCCTGGTCCCAATTTACTTCCTTTTTCTGTTGGAAGAGAGCAGCTTGAACATCTTGCTAACTGTCAGTAGAAAGAAAGTTTGTGCTTGAAGAATGAGTTCAGCTCTCAAAAGCCACTGTGTTTTAACCTAATATGTAGCAACGTAAAAAAAAACAAAAAAACAGGGCAGATTTACTGATTTCAGTTTCAATTCATGTGCATGCAGAATTTACTATGAAAATATATTTGTTTATTTAAAATCAAGGAGCTTTTATTACTGTAGGTAAAAAGATAATAGAAAATTCAGTCATTATTTAATAGCATTGCCCATTTGTTGCTGTAAACTTGTATGACTTTTTTCCCCATGACACACAATTGTCAGCAATAGATGTCAAGGTTCAATTTTACAACCATGCTAGATCAGTAATTGAACCCAGGTACCCTATTATGCTAAAGCAAAACAGCACCACTAGACCATCCTGTCTTACATTTATAAGAACAATTATGCCCCTTCAGAAAAAATAAAAATAATAATAATAATAACATAAAAAATACTAAAATAATAATAATAAAATAAAATGTATAAAAATGTAAATATGTTAAGGGCATTTTTCACTCCATGATGGAAGTCCTGCCTTTCAGTTAAAAGAGACAATCATATGCCTTTTTGATACAGGCATTACCCCTATTGTTTACTGTAGAATGATTCAAGATGCTCATATAAGGTGGACTGAAAAATACAAATAAATATGTTAAAAACAGTATTTAAAAAAATGTTCACACTTTATTTTAAGGTGCAATTCTTGCTATTAACAAACAAATTAATTAGGGCTTTTGCCTCAATAAACTCCTAATTTGCTGCTTATTAATAGTTAGTAAGGTAATTGTTATGTTTAGGTATTGGGTAGGATTAGGGATGTAGAACATGGTCATGCAGAATACTATGTGCTAAATAAGTGCTAATAAACAGCCAATGTGTTAATAATAGGCATGCTAATAAGTAGGGAGAATTGGTACCTATAATAAAGTGTACTATACGGAAGATTTGAGCTAAAGAAGCAAACTTGATACAACTGTCAGATATATATATATATATTTTTATGTAATCTTAAAATGTAATATAAAATTTTGGGAAACAGATTTTGGGTCTTTTGTTCTTTCCCCATTCATGTAGATAAGAATTGTACTGTAACTATTGCCTGTTTTGGGGCTTTATCAAGATGACCACCAAGTGACTGACTTGCCTTAAAGTGACTAAATCAGATGGAAAATTACTTAAATTGCTTAACATATTTATTAGTTAATTTAAAACTACCCAAATATTTCACAAAATTTTATATACAATTAGTATATTATCCAAATCATTCTTTGCTTATTTGACATGGTTGCCCATTGAAGCTATGCAATATTCAGCAGAACAGACATTCCTAACTACCTTTTTCAATTTATTATTCATATTTTAGGAGGAAAGTCAGTGGTTTTTGAGGCAAAATACAGGAAAATAAGCATAATGGTGTCAGTAGCTGAGAAAAATGTGAGAGTGTGGCATCCTTTCTTAGACCTTCTACTGAGTTCGCGTGAACGGTGCAAGTGCATGTTGGTGTGCATTTCAAAGTGTGCAGAGGTTACGTCTAGGCCAGTCTGTGGTGGGAGAGCTTTTTACGAGTCCTCTCTGCCCAGCTCTTATCGGTCATCATCTTTGCGCGCTAAATCAACCGTCTGTCTATGAGAAGACAAATACCACGTGGAAAAGACGCATTAACGGCTGCACTCGAAGCCCTGCCAAGTGTCACTAAGCGTTATTGTTAGAGCCATGCTTTAACACCATACTGCCGACCTCCATTTCCTGTTTCCTGCCCCTAGAGGGCCTAAACACAATCTGAGGAAATTATTCTGCGTCGGCCCTGCAGAGGAAGGTGTTCATTTAAACAAGAGGCCTGGGCACATGTGAATACTTTGGGGTTTGAGGAAAAAGCCCCCCACCGGTGTGTTAAAAACTAAGCAAATAATGCATCCTACGCATAACGCACATGTGGAAGAGAGCAGCACAAGCGGAGAATCATTCTTGAGGTTGTATAACTGAGCTCTGATTGATTCTCTTGATTTGTAGCTGATGAAATGACAGCTCAGTCCATGAATCTTGCATAAATTTGTCAAGAAATGAAGAAAATTAAAGAACTTCAAAGTAAAGCAAAGATCTGCAACTCATATACAACAATAGAGTGGAAATGTTACTATTTGTCTGACTCTAAACAATCCAAAATGAAAATAAATGTTCGTTCATCAGGCTTACGTGACTTTCCTACTTAGAAACAGCATCAGCTGAATGTTATTTAAAAACAGGGCATTTTTTCCCTTCTCCTGAGGCTATATGACAATCATCAGCACATCAAACCCATCGCCTGTTCTCTTTTTCTTTTTAAAGTCTGTAAAGTATGATTTTAAGAAACATTCGACTGAGTTTGGAGCCAGAGGTTTGTGGTCCCGGCTAACAATTCTCTCACATGTCACTCATCTTTTAGAGGTGCAGCTGACCTCTAAATAAATCATTGCACATGCATGCGCCGTGAAGCATGGGACCAGTACAGGAAATCAAAGCTAAGGCCTTCACTCGATGATGACAGACTCAAAGAGGCCTCAGCCTAAAACATACATGTTTAACGTCTGCTCCCATGGTTACCCTTCAATAAGCTGCCATAAAAACTGAGAATGATCCCTTTGAATAAAATACACAACATCCAAAGTGGCCTTTGATTTATATCGCAGACTTGTTAGTTTGATTTGAATCGTTCTTTCTGTTCTGTTCCCATGTTCAGGAGCCTGGTTGTCTGTAGCATGCATGGTGGTACATGCATGACATGAGGTATTTAAACTGGTATGCAGTCTTATTTGAGGTCCCATATCTGGCAAGGCTGGTTAGCATGGGCCCCTCTTTTAGATGCATTAATATGTGTTATAAATATTGTGCTATGTTCCCCTTTCCCAAGGGTCAGTTTGGTGCCATTGACCTATAATGATCACCAGTATGTATATTTACTTCCCTCGTAAATCCAAGTACTTTAAAATCTCCCATTTAGCTGGAGTAAAACTTCTAAGGTTGTAAGGGTTGGGTGAGGTCTAAAGTCAGTGTTTTTGTACAAAACTATTTTGATAATGTGGAAAAAGTCACCATGATTCCAACACGCAACATTTAAAACCACTTAATCATGTGGACTTCACTGGAACATTTCCGGGAATCTACAGTATATGCCGTTCCGGAGACTGTTTTGTATTTCTGACCAAACAACACACATTTTCAGACTTGCAGTTTGTTTACCTGTGATGTTGTGGCAAATTAGATTAGAGAATCGGAGATAATGATGTCACATAAATCTGGAAACCTACAACACATGCTCGCAATCAAAATGTATATGTTCTACAGAATAAGACTAAATAAATAATTGAATAAATAAATAAACCTTGAGATTTAGACCAAATAAATAATGCTAAAAAACTCAAACATTTTTTAACTTCCATTACTTAACGTTAATGCATCTCAATGCAGCTTTTCTATTATGATTTAATCTGTTTAAATCGAACCGACAGGACTTGGTTTGAATTCAGTCAGTGATTGCATGTTTTAGTTAAAAAAAAAACAACAACACACAAATGTCTGTTGTGGCATTCTTATACACTATCGATCAAAGGTTCGGGCCAGTAAGATTTTTCTTTTGAAAGAAATTAATCATTTTATTCAGCAAGGATGCATTAAATTGGTCAAAAGTGACATTTATAATGTTAGAAAATATGTTGTTCTTCCTAACTTTATTCATCAAAGAGTCCTGAAAAATTATTCATATTTCAGTTTCCACAAAAATATTAAGCAGCACAAATATTTTCAACAATGATAATATGTTTCTTGACCAGAAAATTAGCATATTACAATGATTTTTGAAGGATCATGTGACACTGAAGACTGGAGTAATGATGCTGAAAATATCATAGGAATAAATTTATTTTTAAAAATATATTGAAATAGAAAGCATTTATTATAAATTGTAATAGTATTTCACAATATTACTGTTTTTACTCTTTTTTTTTATCAAATAAATGCAGCCAAGAGACTTCTTTATAACAATCTTCTGCTGACCCTAAACTTTTGAACAGTTGTGTGTGTTCAGTGAGAAGCTCATAACATTCAACAACCATATAAATAAAAAGAGACATTTGCATAGAACTCCCGTTAAGCTAATACAACTTTCAATTCAGTTCACCTTTTGTCAAGAAATGTACTTAAATAAGATGAATTCAACTCCACAAAGTCTTGCCAACTGTTGCCTTCATTTTTTAAGTTCAGCGAACACCTCATTTTTTATAGTTTGACCTTTGGATATCCAGAAGAGCATCTCACATTGCATCATCTCAGTCTTCTTGTTCCTCTTCGTGACATACTGGGCGTCCACAGAGCTCTCCACAGCAGCACTGGGAGTCCTACATTTCACTGAATGATCATCTGCGTCCGCTGGCCCATCTTTCAGCCCTGCTAAAAATAAGAGGGAGCTGTCTGCACAGTTGTCTGGCCTGGCTGGCTCGGTTGTGTTTGGTTACCTGATAAAATATTAGCTCAAGGAATTGCGGGGGTTCTGATGCAAGGAGGGGTTAGGAGCTTTTTTATGGTACAGAGATGCACACATTCAGTACATCTCATCTGTCTTTCTAGCGATTCTGCTGCAGCAGCCGCTGAACAATGTTCAGCTGTTGTCCAGATGTGTAGAAGGAACAAAAAGGGGAAAATGGTTCTACTGGCACGTACCTCACTGATAGCACAGAGGTGTATAACAGACTGTCAACTATCGGGCCTCTCATGAAGCAATATATTGGCATAAATTTAGCCTCAATGTTTAAATTTGGTCTGTATTAAAGAAAATTTTCAAAATGCATCTGGGGCATTGTTATCAGACTGTAACAAATGTTTTGCGCACGTGTGATTTACAAACGGTCCTCATAGACTCATTTTGATTTCAGAAGACTTGATATATTAATACTTCATACTCTAATATTCAAGGCACTTGAAATTATATTACAATAGCAACAATCTGTTCCAAGACACTATTCGATAGGCCCTGAAAAATTCTTTATGGATAGTTCACCCAAAAATGAATATTAAGTCATCAGTCACTCACCCTCATGTCATTCCATACATGCACTACTTTCTTTTGAAGAACATAAAAAACAGTTTTTGAGCATTTTGTCCATACAGTGGAAGTCAATGGTCACCAAACGGTTTGGTTTCCAACATTCTTTCAAATATCATCTGTGTTTTTCTTTTGGCAGGTTTTAATAATTGTTCTAGTTCTATGAGAATAGGAAAGTCCACACCACAATTAAAATGGTAAGAACACAGAGAAATTACATTGTTGAAATTCCTTTCAAAGCATTTTTTCCCCAGTAGATGAACAATAACAATAATGACAGCCAATCAGAATCCAGACAACTTTAAAAAAGCTTGAGCGTTTCAAGGCATCTTGGCAATAAACAGAATGTTATAGTTAAATGATGTACTACTACTACTACTACTACTACTACTAATAATAATACTAGTAATGAAAAAAAATAATAATAAAATGAAAAAATCTTCCCATGGCTTATTGATCAGAGACTTAACTTGAACAATCTAATCAATCAAAGATTTTGGCACCCTTGCAAATGTCTAAATATTAGCGAAGCAGCTTAATATGAACATACTTAATTTTTCAGAATGAATAATGTTTTTTGCATCAAATAAACTTATTTCTTCCACATGTAACCCTGATGAAAGAATAATAAACAGACTGAATTTGATCAAATAGAGCTTATAGTTAATTATCCAAAAACCCAGCTCTGCAAGTATACAAAATGACTTTTGCTGGCTGAAGTTCCTTCACAATCATTATTTGGCAAATTATAGTAGGTTATTTACAATCCCATCCTCTCCAGTTGCCCAGTGGATCATTTAGACAAATGCGATTACCTCTAAAAACCCAAAAACTAGAGGAAGCTCTTCTGCGTTCTGATTTCCGACCTTACTGAATTTCATAGCTTCCAGTTGAGAAGGAAGCAGACACATAACTCTCAAGTCTCTCTGAAAAAAAAAAAAACAGCTGTCGTTTTCTCGTGGGCCGATTTGAGTCAGTCACAGCATAGGCTGAGTGAATGAATTCAGGTGGGGAAGGTATTTTAGCACAGCCGGCCAGACACATGCCTGATCGTGAATAAAAGCATCAATGGGAGTCCACCAATTACAGTCATCAATCCAACAGCAGCGACCTGGTGTCATCCTACGGTTAATGTTCAAGCTTACGCTGCCTAAGTAAGCTAAAGAATCCATTTTTCCCCACAAATGAATAGTCTGTCGCTCATAATTATTACGCTCCTTTCCATATACAGAAATACAAATCAAAAGTGGAAAAAAGAAAACACGAAAACAAGGACAGCACTTTCCAGCAGATGAATTTGGCATGTTTTCCAAGTGTGTAATTGGGAAATGGTAATATATCACCAGAAAGGGAGATTAAATGAGAAGAAAACTCAAGAAGCTTAATACGTTTTTGCTGTTTGTACGAGCCCACCGCCACTTCATGGTCAATGCATCATGTCATTACATTACATTCAGTTCTTTCTTACAGAGCAGCCATTGTAATGTTATTCATTACATCAGATGTTTATTAAATCCACATGCTTAATCCTGAAGCAACCGTCATCTGCGAAATCAAAATAATGTTTATAATGAATGTCCAACAATAGCCAAACTATACTCACAGGCCACTAAGTAATAAATGGACGATATATCAACAATATGCTCTCTCTGGTGGACACATTCACTGACAATTTGATGTATTGAGCTTTAAATCATGGAAGTTTAAACTATGCCTTTATGGCACCCTTTAAGTGCATTTTCAGTTGGGGAGACCACTGGTATATCTGAATTGATGGCATAAGGTCTAATACTCAATGTATGTCTAGATGTACATATTAAGATTTACATGAAATACCTGCATTACCTTGTGCTAATAAAACAAAGACTGAAAGAATATAACTTTTCCACTGTCTTACTTGTTTTACAGCTCACACAACGTGTAATGAATTGTGAAATAAAGCTAAAACACGTTAAGTATGAAGCTGGCCCCAGAGCATGGTAAAAAATCCACTAGTGCCTTGGTGACTGCATGGCTTGATTTTAATTACAGTGAAGGGAGCTGCTTTTGAAAACAACCCAATATTTTGTTATATGGTCTGTGGTCAAATAGATTTTTCTTCCCATATTCTAATGAGGTTTAAATGAAAAGAGAAGACATTAATGACATTTCCACCCAGCTCTAATTTCAGTTACAGCTTGGCTAAATTTCAGAATCAAAATTTGACAGTAACAGATGTTGCTCATAAGTGACATGCTCTCAGGGGTCGCAGTGCGTTGTATGTAGAGAATTGTGACAAGCCCAAAAACGCAAAAAAACTTTTGTGTTATGTTATTTTTAAGAAACATCTCAGCTCTTAAATTCTGTCAGTTTTATTACAAAATTCAAATTCAAATGAGTGAACTAATAATCTTTTCCTCTTTACTACTAGTTATAGCACAAAATAAACGAATAAACATCAGACCATATGTTGCAAGATTCAGATGAACTTAAATATATATATATATAAAATAATTTTCAGCAGTCATTACTCTAGTCTTCAGTGTCACGTGTTCCTTCAGAAATCATTCTAATATGCTGATTTGCTGCTCAGTTAACATTTATTATCAGTATCAATGTTGAAAATGGTTGCGGTGATTAATAAAGCCATTATACAGGTTTATTTTCAGGATCCTTTCATGAATAGAGAGTTCAAAATAAACAGCATTTGTTTAAAATATAAATGTTTTATAACATTATAAATGTCTTTACTGTCATTTTTTAGCAATTTATAATTTTTTTTTTTACTTGTATTACTGAATCCTATACTGAAAGGTAGTGCAAATGCACTATATTATTTTCCATAACCTAAAAATGAAGACTGACAAAAAGTGACATTACCTATAATTAGCAAAGTGCAGAGATTCTGCAGCTAATGAAAGGAGCGGCCTGTCTTACAAGCTGCAGCATTCATGTTTGAGTAAAATCCACCCATTCTCTCTGGAGTGAACATCTGGAAGAGTCTCTCCATGTATCTGTTCCAGCGAGTTTGTCCATTTTTGATTTTCACGTCACACTGAAGATATTTTCATTCATAAGAGCAATACTGTTTACACAGACGCAGCAGTAATTGCGTTCATATGTGACTCGAGGGAGACATGTACAGTGTGTTTCCACATGTTTGACATCTAATACCTCACACTAATTAATTGGATGATCTCTTTCACAGATACTGCTTTCAGCATCTGAATGCGCAGGCATGCCTGAGAAATTCTTTTTCATTGTTTTTTCCCCAAATTGTTTACATCTGCGAACAGAGGCTTTGTGCAATCCATCCCTTTATCCCCTCATTTTCACAATAATTTGCTTTTATAGGACATTTTATACATCAACTGTTAGTCAGAGACTCATGTGTTTAAGCTTTCAGGTCTTCTCTAAAAGCTAAATAACAGTGTATTTATAAAACCGTGTCCAGGTCACCAAGTACAGGATGAAATTGTGGATATCTCAGCAAATACCTGACATGAAATAATTCACTATTTGAATTCCGGCTTGAAATTGCACTAGAAATATTTGTATAAAAGGCTACAATCACTGTGAATTACCTCTGACATGTTTGCACACTTTCAAAAGTCAGCTTCACGAAGCCAAAAATCAAAACACATTGCATTATTTGTGTGTGTGTATGAGAGAGAGAAATTAAGGGATAGAATGAGGCTAAAACGAATAAAGCAAGTATAATAGGGTAGGATGGGCTGAGGGGCTTTTGTTGGTGGAAGGCATGCAGAAAGTATGTGGTTTTCTCAAGGACAAGTTAGACAGGGCAGGCCACCTCACAGAGGGAAGCTGGAGTCTCCATGGTACCATGTGGAAAAAGGGAGGAAAAAAATCCGGGCCAGAATGAAAAGAGGTAACCCTAGCCGCTGAGGTGGCCTGATAGAAGTCAGAGGCCAGGGTATGGCTCCCCCTTTTCCCCATCCACACCCACTTTGTGTTGTGTTGAGTGCAAGGAAGAAACTCCTCTGCTTAGAGCCAAGATAAGCAAATATAATGGTGCCACACATTAGGTTACTGTAAGGAAGGAGAAAGAGAGAAGGAGTAAGCGAGAAAGTGAAAGACAGAGTGTGTCTTAGTTCTATCAGTAGTCCAATCGGCTCCTCCTTTTCTTGACATTTAAGAATAGGGAGCCATGCGATAAGGATATCTTTCTCAAGCTGAACTAGTACCAGAAAGCGGCAGCTGAAACCATACAGTGTCAAGGCCTCACCATGCTAAAGAATAGCCCAACAATAAATCACCTCAGACATTTCAATACGGAACCTGCGGCTTTAAAAATCTCATTGTTATTCTCAAATAAGAATAATTTTATTATTTATTTTAATTTTATCATAAATATGAATGAATGCACACACACACGCACACACACACACACACACTATCTGAAATAATATTTATAT
>NW_015659919.1:125559-130114 GCF_001515625.1 Sinocyclocheilus rhinocerous | reverse complement strand
TACACACACACACACACACACATCTGCCTGCATATAATTATAAAAATTATAATAGTTGAAATATATTTTAAAAATATGCTGAAATATTACATTATATTATACTTAAATATTAAATTATAATAATCATTATCAATATTATATATAAATATATTTTAGATTAAAATCATTAATAATTGTACTACAACTAAAACTGTTGTGAAAATAATAAAATAAAAATAACTAATAAAAAATATATATGAGCAACAATTTTATAACTATTTAACTCTGAAATATTAAAGTGAAGTCTGGTGAAATCAGTGGCTATCACATCTGACCTTGATGTGTGCATTTTGATGAAGTCTACAGAACACAGTTTCACTGTGTATCTGTATCCCACAACTTGTGTTTACATACCTGTAGAATGTAAAACTATTGTTGAAATACATATCTGTCAGCCAAATGTTAAGAGTGACAAAGGGCCATAAAGACAAACTAGGTTAAGATAACAGATGTAAATAATAGGATGTAGACTGTATCCTTTCAATCAGTGAATTTATGGGAGGGGAGTATTTAAATGAATCACCCAATGCAATTTACGAAGATATGCACTCATCAATTCTCTGGTATTTGCGGCATTATTTAACGGCCAAAAAAAGCATGTCTTAAAGCAGGTGGTAATCTGCACTGCTCTTGGTAGATTGCGGTGGTCATTATGGAAATGAGATGTTGTGTCTGTGTTTTTTTAATGTGTGAATTGTCATAAATCACCTGCAGAATTTCCCCCTCCCATCGTCACTTTTATGGAATTGCACTCTGCTATTTTGCCATGTTTAGTAAACCTGGCCCTAAATTCCATGTGAAATTAAGATCTGAGAGTAAAACATGGTACATACCTCAACATACATCTCTTCAGAATTAAAATAATTGATCAGAGACAAAATACCTGGACTTTTTTTATTCAGAAGAACATTGAGAAGTTGTCATCAGTAAAAAGTAGCCTACAGCATGTGATCTGTTTAGAGTTGGTAATATTCACATTTTCTGCTATTAAAACAAAGCTCAATCCATCATTCATAATTCTAGTAACCGTCTAAATTGTCATGTACCTTATCTTCAGACCAGTGATATTGGGGCATGAAAGCAAAAACAAGCAAATCAGCTTTAACATTACTGCTGTCACGGAATGCCAGGAGAGACAAGGTAAGATCCAGGTGCAGTTTACTGAAAGTAACAAATAAACAAAAACGTGGCAAAAGGTAATCCAACACAAGGAACAGATAACACGGTGAACTATGGACAGCATCGAAGATCAGACAACGGAATGACAAATACAACACAGTAGCAACGACAGACAGAGTGAGCATGGTGTATGTATATATATATATATATATACAGATGAGATGATGAGTAATTAACTAACCGGTGATAATGATCAGAATGAGGTTCAACCAGACCTTACTATAGTGAACTGTTATTCAAAAGTTCAATACACCATGCATGTTAATAATGACTAACTTACAGTTTGGACACATTATTGCCACTTAAGTTGTCAGTTTTTTTTCTCCGCCAACACGAACAACAGCAGCAGAACTGGTTGCAGCAGCTTTGCGTGAAAGATTCAGTGATACATTCATATTCACTTGTTTCATTACTGAAAGACTCAGCGTTTTGAACAAATCAGTTGATTGAATGATTCAGTGACTCACTCATATTTACTTGTTTTGTTCTTGAAAGAATCAGTGTTTTTGAACGAATCAGTTGAATGAGTGGGTCACTGACTCGCTCATAAACAAGGTCATTTGTCGCCATCTATTCACTGAAAATCCCCACTGACAGTCTGTCTGGAACACATTTCTGGACTTTACACATATGGGATCCACTTAGGTCTCTACATAAGGAACCCAGCTCTCTACCGGTTCTCACGGATTCATCGAGTGGGGGCCTGGCACCGGACGCTCCGTCACGTCTGGCTGCAGAGGGCGGACGGGACAGAGCAAAGCTAGGGCTGGGTCTGCCTCCTCCGAGGGCAGCGCTTGCAGGCTCACCACCTGATCCCTGAAGGGAGTAGTGGGAACCTTGAGGCACATAGCCGGGCAGGGGCCTCAGGATTACCTGGGAGTCAGCTGGCCCAAAGTCTAGGCACGAATCGTCGACCGAAAATGCGTACAGGTCCCCTACCCTCTTGATGGAGGCCAATGCAAGCAGGATAGATTTTCATTGATAGAAACTTCAGCTTCTTGCAGCGACATAGACTTTGAGGGTGGAGGGAGACAGCCTTCACTCCAACCCCTGCTGCAGAAAGGACAGCAGCATTGGACATTTCCGGGGGTCTTCTTGGTGAGAAGAGCACCATTCGACGAACAGGTTCCACTTCAAGGCGTAAGTGTGTCTCGTAGACGGTGCTCTCGCCGAAGTGATGGTGTCAACTACCTCTTGGGGTAGGTCACCTAGAACCTCCGCGTCCCGTCCAGGGACCAGACATGAAGTTTCCAGAGGTCTGGACGCGGGTGCCACAGGGTGCCCTGTCTCTGAGTCAGTAGATCCTTCCTCAGAGGAATCTGCCAAGAAGGGGCTGTCACAAGGAGCATCAGTTTCGGGAACCAAGTCCGAGTGGGCCAGTAAAGTGCCACGAGCAGGACCTGCTCCTAGTCCTCCCTGATCTTGCACAGTGTCTGTGCAAGAAGGCTCACTGGGGGAAACGCATTGCGAAGGCCCCGCGGCAGTGTTCATTTCGTTGATGAATAATTTTCGACATAATTCTCGTCAACGATATTTTTTTCACTGACGGCAATGAGACGATAACGAACTAAAACTCTTTTTGAATGACAAAAACTATGACGAATATTTATTGACATTTTCGTCAACAAATAAAAATGAGAGTTTTAAAAAAGGATAAATATGGATAAATCTGACGACGCAAGAGAGAACTAATTTCGGTCCGGTTTTCTGAGCGCAGACACTGAAGCATACACACACAGGAAGCACGTCTCACAGTGCACGAGTACTCTTTCGTGTTGCATGAACGGAGAATTACACACAAAATTATGTTGAATTGTCCGTTTTGACGAATATTCACGTAAACACAGTTGATTACGTCTTAAGTGAACGTAAACAGTAGGAGAACGTGTATCAGTACCAGTCTTGAGAGTAACGCATTACAAAAGTAACGTTATTACAGTAGTATATTACTTTTTGCTGTAACGCAGTAATATAACGCATTACTAATAAAATTTGGGTAATATTATTACTCGTTACAATCTCAGTAACGCAAGTTACAACAACATATTTTAATTCAAAATTAAGTGGTGAATTTACCAATGCCGCAAAACAGCAGAGAGGGTAAAATAGTTTGTCTGTTTCCTGTTGCTGTAATTCGATGGTTGAGATGACTGCAGAGACGGATTCTACATTTGTGAGATGGACACACTTTCAGTTCATCAGAGAAAAGGACAAAATGCATAGTCAGGTGCAATCTATGTGCAACACCGAACTCAACATGGAGAAATAGCACAAGTAACTGAAGAAACACCTGGACTGGTGCCACTGACACGAAGCTAACGGAGAGAGCTGCAGGGTCGGAGAAGAGGCGGACGAGTATTTTATGTTTCCGCTGTTCGATCGCGCCGGCGCTTCACGCACACACAAACAGCACTGCAAACATTGCAGCCTGTTCATTATCAGAATAAAATAGGCTATATTCAACCAAACATATAGCTACACTGCTTAATTTAAATAGTCCGTCGTACAATCCGTGCCGTGCAGCCTCAGCTCGGGCCAAGTACATGCGTAAGAACAGCGCCATTTGCTGTCAATTTCTCTTTAAATTCGTTTTGGCTTTTTGAGCAACTTATATTTTTCATTCTTGTTCTGAAACAAGAAAACAAGAAACAAGAATTTTTCATTCTTGTTCTGTTCTGAATACCAGTAATTTGGATTTGTTGTGGAGTGAGGAGAACTAAAATAGCCTATAGGCTAGCTATTGTGTTTACTGTTTGTTCATTATAACATTCCGCTTTATTAACCAGTATTATTTCTGAATGATGCGGTTTGTGCTTATCCCCCTCCTCTCTCTCTCTCTCTAAAAAATACTTACTGTTGGTTAACATTTAACCAGTTATGTTTATGTATGTGTGTAGTCTTATGCTTCGCTCGACTTGATTTCATGTAAATGGTTTAGAAAGAAAAAATGAGGCGCGCTTAAAAAAGTTTAAACCCCTGATATACATTATGGATAAGGCCCTGCCTATGCCATCTATTGTGTTATTACAAACAGCAACCTAAACTACAACTTAACATTAAGGCCTACATAGGCTACTGGTATCTAAATATGATTTTATAATTGTCCATCCCCCTGTGTCAACAAATGTATAGGCTAATGAGCAGCAATAAACTACATTTTAGCATTTTAGAATGCCTAGTCATATGTCTGTGGATATTTTGGTGAAAGTAACTCAAAAGTAGTGTAACGCATTACAATTCAGAGACAGTAATATTGTAATGTAACTAATTACTTTCAAAAGACAGTAACTAGTAATATATAATGTATTACATTTTGGAAGTAACTTGCCCAACACTG
>NW_015659919.1:78797-125536 GCF_001515625.1 Sinocyclocheilus rhinocerous | reverse complement strand
CAAAAGACTATGACTAAAACTAAATCAAAATTTGCTGTCAAAATTAACACTGCCCCGCGGCCAGCTGTGTGCCAGTGCGTCTGTGTCGAGTGTTCCCTCGGTCAGGGAGTAGAACAACTGGCAGTGAGAGGTTTCTGGAGAGGCAAACAGGTCTACCTCAGCGGCTCCGAAACGACTCCAAATCAGCTGGACCGTCTGGGGATGGAGTCTCCATTCTCCCGGGAGCGGAGCTCATGACAGCTCGTCTGCTGCCCGGTTGTGCAGACCAGGAATGTGAATGGCACGAAGCGACCTCAGATGTTTCTGACTCCAGAGGAGGCGGTGGCGGGCGAGTTGCGACATGTGACGGGAGCGTAGATTATGGGATTACATTTCTGCCGCAATTCTGCGCGCGAAAGATCATATTTTGAGCGCGTCGACAGCAGAAGAGGAAAAATACAGTGCATGCATAATTATTATGCAAGTTCATATTCTGATCATATTTTTTTCCAAGCACATTTTACCAATTCCAAACGACATCAATCTTAATAACTACTATTAATCTTGTATTTAATCATTTAGAATTGATATATAATTATTCATGAAGGCTGGAAGTGAAAAATGTCTTATATTCAGGTGTGAACATTGAGCATGACTCGTCCACGAAGGCCACCTCAACGTGCTTAACGCCCAGACACGAGAGGCAGCGATCGTGACCATCATCCGGCACCAGGTAACGACCGCATTTAGAAGCGAACGGGTGAAAAGGCATCTTTAAAAAGATGCGTCTTTAGACGTGAATGCTCTTTTAGAGATTGCTCTTTTAAATGTGCTGAAGCGCACAGGGGAGATGGCCGCCTGCAACACAAACAGGGGATAGTGCAGCCTGATGTGTGCAACCCACTCGACACGGGAAAAAACCACCGCCGCTGAAGCGCCGTTCCGCCAACACGAGAGCTGTAAAGAGTGCACTGAACTTGTTGAGTTTCTTCAAAGCAGATGTCAGGAGCAGAACGACATAACCGCTCGGCTCCGAAGCGAAAAGCTGATTATGCGCTGCACTGGCTGCCTACGTATACTCACGCTGTGATCAGCGGCAGCTGGATGCAATAATCGCATGCCAATGTGCATTGGCTCGTTTAGTTTACACTCAGTTGGATTGGTCTCTCTAAGCGAGATCCCAATTCGTCGGTCACCGACGTGACGTCGAGAGTGACCGACTGAAAGGAAAGAGTCTCTTTTTGGAAGTATAGAGACCAATAATACTACTGGACAACAAAATGAAGTCATGTCAGGCAATCTGACAAAAATATTTTCAATAACATTAGGATATATAAATATTAAGCTAATTCTATTTGTAATGCATTTATATAAATTACAGTAATGAATTTCTATGTATTTTTATTTTTAATGTGAAGCAGATGAACCATTTAAATCGATTCTAAACTATGAGACCTAAAACAACTTTTATCTTTTTATACAATTGTTTCTACTTATCTTTTTATCTTTTAGTGGACAATATTAGTATTTTTACAGCCTTTATGTGTCATTTCCATTGATATAAATGACTGACTGACTGACTGATTGATTGATTGATTGATTTGCTGTTAGCCCCCTAAGCATCAGAAATCTATAAAATTTAGCTAGAGTCCCCAAAATTTCCTGTTGCCCATGTTTACCTTTGATGCTTGGACACTTAATAAATATGATATAATATGTTTTTAAAGATGTTCATATGAAAATACTTTGTAGATATTGTCAATATGTCTGCATTACACATTTCAACATATTTCCAAATATAGAAAATATTTTAAGCAGGTGTAGCACTGTAGCACATCTTGTTTTGTAGGGTAAGGATCTGGTCAGTTTTCTCAAAGCAAGTACAGAACCTCTTGATTTCCTCAACATTCACATCTCCTCTCAGACTTCATGTTAGCAGCAGCAAACATGAAGTTTTTGCTCATGCACCCTGAATGAACTTCTGCACAACCTTGTTTTTGTACTGTTTGTTCTTTGCTTGTTGGATGGCTCATTTCACCTTTTTGTTGGAACAGTTTTGTTTCCGCCTGTTTCGCTACAGA
Organism: Sinocyclocheilus rhinocerous; assembly: GCF_001515625.1. NCBI lineage: Eukaryota > Metazoa > Chordata > Actinopteri > Cypriniformes > Cyprinidae > Sinocyclocheilus > Sinocyclocheilus rhinocerous. Next base: position 123,476 of record NW_015659919.1, on the reverse strand, counting down.
CACTCTTTACTTTTCACTGAGGATGCCTCTGGGCTGTTTTGGGTTTGTTGTTGGGAAAATGGCAATCTGTTTTGTGGGTATTATTAAGTCTACACAGAATGTTATGCTATTGGTGATGGTGGGAACCTGCTCATCCAGGTTGGAGCTTGTCTTCATGAACAGCTCCCAGGTGGTACAGTCAAATCAATGTTTGCCAGCTGCTTACATCACCACCTTTACCCTAAAACACTAACATTTATACATCAACAGGGAATATTACACTTATGAGATGGTTATATGTCTTGCTCTTTCTTGGTGTAAAAAAGAATTAGGCATGTATTGCTTAGCTAAATGATTACCACAGGAGGCTACATGTGTTCTGTTCATGGTCAAACTCAAGGCCTAAACAGCTTAACAGAGAGAAAATACATACACACACTGACTGCAACTTGAGTATGTTGACAGATGAACATGATCAGAGGGAATTAAAAATGTCTTTTAAATTCAATGATCTTACAGTTATTTTTTAAAGATAAAATTTTGCTTACTACCTTTCTAGTAGAGAAAATGCTATTTCAATATGTCCGATTTGACTGATTAGTGATTAATAACTAAAACAAAAAGCCAAAAAAAAAAAAAAAAAAAAAAGCCAAAAAAAGAAATAAACAATAAAATAAAATCTAGACTCGTCAAAAAGACATGGCTTGGAAGAAATTGTCCCAAACAGGTTTCTGGACATTGAAAAGAAGTTAAGAAAGATCAAAATGTGCTTCCGTTAGAATTAGGGCAGAACAACATGAAATTCCGTTCATCGCCACAAAAGGTAGGTACAATTGCCAAATAGATAGTTGATCAAATGAAAACAATTCAGAGAGAACGCGAAGCTGGGGAGCACATAAATTTACTCTTGCTTTGAGTTATGGAGCCTCTGGTGACTAATAACTAAAATGTTAGGCTGAGCAATCACAAAGAGCATATGATTCATGCGGTATGTGATGGGAGCCCTAAAAAGGATATAAAGTGTTTATTTATGTTATAAATCATGACAAGTGTTTATTTTTTTCTCAAGTATAAAGAAGAAAGAGATGAAATTGTCACATACAGTATAAATTACAGATTGAGCTTGTTCTAATTAGCGCCTTGTTTGACAGATATTTAAGTTTCCTTCTGTCGTTCAACTTCTGCTTTTTTCATAGCTTTACATCAGGGGTGCCCAACCCTTTTCCTGGAGATCTACCTTCCTGCAGAGTTCAGGAAGGATTGGAACTGAACTCTGCAGGAAGGTAGATCTCAAGGACCAGGGTTGGGCACCCCTGCTTTACATGCACCCAAAACAAAATGAAACAAAAAATGAAAAACATTGGGTTAAATTTACTCTGATACGAATCACAGATGAGATTTAGGAGTAAACCTGTGTTAAAATCTGAAATGGATTTTAGGGCCCACAACAGTATAAAATAGATTCAGGAGGGTTTCTTATTTATTTGTCTGTAGAATTAGAAAAACGTTGTTCATTTGTATGAAAAATATTACACACAAAGTAGTGTATCAAAGATCTGGATCCAAATATCTGGTAGCATTACAATACAGCTGAAAAAATATAATGTGAACATTTTGTCTGAAAGCTATCAGGCAGTAAGTATTAATGTGATTAGGGAGCAAGTATAACTGTACACGTGTTCGTAAACACAGAACCAGCACACTTTGCTATTGACACATGCCCTGCTCAACTGCAGTTTGTATAGCTGTTTCTGTCTAAGGTGTGGGAAGACTAATGAAGCCCAAGAAAACACTCACAGAATCACGGTATTAGGTATAAAGTGTTATAAAAACAATACAAGCTGTCAACACTTCATTATCACCAGGGTCAAAATAAGAAGTTTCAGACTTGCACATTCGGGTTTAACCACCAGTGTGAAAGGGCCTGAAGTATTCTCCATGCCAGGCCTAACATGTGTCGAGTTCCACCCACAAAATGGAAGTTTTGGTTTTTCCATTTTCCTCCTCTTTGCAAATAACACCAATGGCTATTTGTACACTTCATCTTTGAATTGAAAGATTCATTAGTCCAAATTTGACTCTGCATTCAAGTGCAGTTTTTGGCCAATAATCATATTTTAAAAGCGTTGTTTTGCTTTGCTGCATTGGAATAAAAACCTGGTTCTTTAAACGACAGCTGAAGTAATGATAGGCCCCACTTAATATTAGGTGGCTTTAACTACTATGTACTTTTAAATTAATATTTGATACAATGCACTTATTGTGTACATGCATGTTTTTACATTGTTCTTATATTTAAACAAATACCAGCATGTAATTACATCTGTAATTAATTTCTGTAATTACATTTGTAATTACACTGTTGACCCATCCCTTACATCAATATGACATGAACACAGTAAGTACATTGTATTTATTTTTGATGTAAGTACATAGTAGTTAAGGCCACTTAATATAAAGTGGGACCTAATGATGCATTAACGTGTAACTTGCTGTTCAGTAAATGAGTCATATGTTGATTCAGCCCCTCTGACAGATTTGGCAAATTCATTCAGTGATGGATTAATCAGACTGATTCAGCCTGGCTCTTTTCTAATGATCTGTTTAAAGAATCAATTCATATGAATCATTTGCTAATGAATCAGACTACAAATCCCACTGTATGTTTGGGCCTGAATGATATCCTACCATTTATCATGTTCAGGAACTCAAAATTGCAAGATTTTGACAACATTCTTCCAATGTAAGTTAAATTGTTTAGATATTACATATAATACAACTATGTTGTGAATGTGTCCAATCGGACAGTCAAAAGTTCTACTCGCATTTGCAGTCTTCATGCCAACTTGAACTCTTGGACTACTGAAAACATTCCTGGTAAGGCATCATTCTCACACTTACATCCCACTTGTTTCTACTCAAGATTCACAGCTTGAAATCCGCTGCGTTACATCACCTAATTGACATTCATGAGCCAATGTGTTTATAAGGTTACTTAAGGGTTGTGGTTGTGAGTTGCCGTCTCCAAATTGTGGTTTCTGCTCACAATATGAGCACTGTAGTTGAATATGAATGTAATATGAAAATAAATTTAATGGCTTGGCTCTTCAGAGACATGCAGAAAGCAGTTTCTAAGCCATTTATGTGGTTGTATTGATGTGTGCACGAGAACGAGTGTTAAATCTCAGGAAGGTGGTAAAAGGAACCCTGTGGAACTTCATAGCGCAGGTACCTTTTTTCAATTAGAAATAGGATTGGCCCAAGAGTCATGAGATTCAAATCTGCCCCAGACATAACACCCGGCCTTCAGATTTAGCTCGGAGAGGTTCTGCGGAATATGTGCCATTGACACCCGCCTCTTGTCGTATTCTTGGACCGTTGCCGGCACTCTGTACCGAAGGTCAGCGGCGCGTCTGTTCTCTGCGCTGTCATCGCCCACACAAATACGTCTACCTGCAATTATGCAGCAATAGCACACTCATATGGTTCTATTAAACAACAGTAATACTCGATGGATCTGAACTCTTGAGAACTCTTCTTGCTTTTAAGCACAGCTGAGGAATCACTTTGTTCATGGCCTGTTTATATAATCAGATGCTAATCAATGTTTCTTGGTGGCCCAAGAAGCATTCGCTCCTGGAGGGCTTTCGGTATGGGCCAAAAAAAGAAAGAGATCTTTCAGACAATGCAGTGCTCCATGACATCCTTCTGTGAGGGCAAGTTTATCACCATACATGCCAAAAGAATTAGCGCCGCTTATACAAAGGGTTCATCCACTCGTGTTATGAACCATTAAACTTAATGGGGCAAAAAATGTATTTCAATAAACACATCTATAGGCTGTGTTTTTAGCACAAAAAGAAAGAAACAAAGATCAAACCACCATGAATCCAAACATCTCATTATATGGCATCATTTCTATACACTCCAGAACTCTCCCCTTCCAAGAGAAACATTCAAAGCGTGCCTACATTTGTGTAAAGAGCGTGCCCATTGAAAACACAGTCTCTCGTAAGAATTGTACTTTTCTTCTCAGTTCGCTGGGCACACATGGCGCAATGTGTACACAAGCTACTCTGGAACGTTTCGACTGTTTCCATAGTGACTCATTCATGTGGGTCTGCTTGAGCATTCCATCTCCTCATGACAGAAACCACTCTGGTCTCCACAGCCCATCCTCTGTTCCAGAACGTTCTCTCTTTCAGATCGACTCGGGACACACAAAATCACAAGCAAATTAGAGTCGAGCGAGAGAGGGAAAACAGGGAGCTAAATGGCACTTCCTGCAATTTCGAGATTTGGGCAATTTGACTCTGTCGGGTGGTTTGTAATCGTTTTCTACATGTATCAAAATGTGTAAAATGCAGAAAAGGCTCCGTCTGTTCGGAAGGGAAATAAATAAATGAAAAAGCTTTATTGTGATTCTTCAAGCGAGCATACCGAAATATGACTAGACCTCCACCCAGACCTCCACTCCGGAGTGTATGTGCATTTATTGCAGTGAAAGACTGGGCTGTTATAACCTCATTCGCGTTCAAAATGGGTTAAAAGGGTGGGTCTGGTCCTGGACCTGGTTTATTACACAATAAAGAACTCAAAACATACTTGACTGCTCGATTGGAACAGCAGCTTTGACGTGGGGGAGTATTCATGTCAAGCAGACTAGTAATAACATCACCAGTGGGCCATGTTCAGGTGATGGAGTGCTGTGTCATGCTTTGTTTGGTTTTCCAAAAGAAGCCATATTAATTAAAACAGAGACTTTGAGAAAAACATGTGGACAATTATGTATCCAAGAAATGTCATTCGTTGGAAAACTCAGTAATTAGTTTGCAACATGCTCGGTTTGATTTTATAGAACTGTCCAGTCTGCAATGTCAATATACAAATGAACAGCATGCATTTTCATACATTAATGCAGCTTTGTGCAGACCTGAGTGAGGTAAGTGTATCCTGTCACTTAACGGCAAAAATAAGTATAACTACATTAAGCATACACCATTGAACCAGTTACCAAATGTTTATGTTTATCTAAAGACATTTTCAGGTTTTATTCCTAAAATGCTCTTGTGTATAGAACTACTTCCTCACCTTTAGTCTAGAAACAGCTAAAACTGAACATGGCACAGTGATATGCAACTTTAATTCGGTCAACAAACATGGAACTACACTGTAAAAAAAATTCTGTAGTTTTTACAAAATAATTTTGGCAGCTATGGTTGCCAGAATAATTTTGTAAAAAATACAGAAAAACTGTAAACACATTTACGTCCAAAAACAGTTACAAAAATTACAGTATAAAACTGTAATTTACAAACACTACAGTTTTTCCCTGTATATAGTACGGGAACTAGCTGTTAACCTATTAACAGTTTTTTTCCGTAGCGTTTTTACAAAATTTTACAGTTAAAATTACACTTATTTTTTTACAGTGTACTCAATAGTCATACAGGTCGAAATTTAAGGACTTTCTTTTGCCGTATAAACAAAGAGTGGTCCCAAATGTTTTTGGACACTTAAGTCATGTGCACACAGATGTTCTAACAGAGTAACTGCAGGTGTAGTTCATCACATTAACTACGAACATGGTCCACTAATGTTTGACAACTAGAATGCTACCACATATGTGCATTTGAACAGTTGTATCATGTAAACCTTAAAATGTTTTCCTTGAAAAGTGTGTTTGTGCTATGTTTCTTTAAAATAAATGCTACTGTTTGGGCTGATATGCATTGGTGCTTTTTAATATGTTGCCCTGTATGGCTTTTTAAATACTAAAATCTATGTCAGTGCCTGCACATGGACATTTGTTTCTCTCACGAGGAAAGATCCACTTATAGTTGTTTGCGTAAATTCTACTTGGTTTGATATTTTGTTATATAACATTCAGTCATTTTTAAGTCTGGTGTAAGTGTTCAATTTTTCTTTGGGGCCACTATACAAGTACATAACAACATATAACCTTAAGTAAACAATGGCATATTACTGAAATTAAGCAATTAAATTAATTATTTTAATAATTCCCATCAATCCTCTCAAAATACTGAAACTCACTGTGATATGATCTATTAGTCTGGGGATACAATGGAAAAAGATGACCTTTCAAGTACCATTTAAGACATTGGCAACAGGTCCAGAGGTTGCTGTGTGAGGCAGAGGAGTTATGCTCTCTATTTGTCCCAGATGTGTTTGATTCAGATCAGCATATAGCAGTAGTCATGGGAAAGTGGAAGTAGCACATTTTACATGTTATAAATATGGTGACCTATCCAAGATAATCCTGTAAATAGGGGTGTCTAAAAAAAGTGAAAAATCTTTGTTCAACATAAGATTTTATGAATTAAATAAATAAGAAACAAACAAATGTTTGAGGACTAATAGGAAAAGTCCTCAAGGATCTAATTACATCTTTTCTTGACTTCTGAGAATTACCTCAGACAAGAGGGTTTGTTGCATTTCCATCTCGGATCCTTTGATTTACTGTCTCGTGACCTTTACTGGAAACAGTGTGCATGCTGCTGTTCCTGCGAGACATGGAAGATCATCCATTCGTGTGTCATCTCCTTTGTGCTCCAGAACAGCTGTGGGAGACTTGGACACCATGCGACGGGCTGTGATGGCTCTCCAGCATTGGGTCGGTTCTCCGCGCTCCAGGGCATGTTGATATTCCCACAAGGTGTGTTTTTGAAACGCACTCGGTCTTGCCCTGCTCTGTTTCCCTCCTTTGACCTCCCATTATCTCGCTGCCAATGCTTTCGTCCTGGCAAGGCTTGAAAGTGGGGGATACAGTGGAAGAATCAGAGAGAGAAAGTGAGAAGAAAAGAAAGACGGAAGAATGGATGAGGGGGCTTCAATAATGGTGAGCCAGCATCAGGCCATTCGCAGAATTTTATTGTTTCAGCGTGCCAATCAGCATTTGTTTCTGATATAGGGCACATGGTTGCATTTAGAGGGTTTAAATGAGATTGGTGTGTACCGTCTCGTTTGCAGCATACGTAACTTTTGCTACTTGTATGATAGAACTGTCCTAATAAAATTCTTAAAGGGACAGTCACCCTAAAATAAAAAGTCTGTCATGAGTTACTACTCACACTCATGCTGTTCCAAACCCGTATGGCTTTCTTTCTTCTGTGGAACACAAAAGGAGATGTTTTGAAAAATGTTCACTCTGCGCTATTCCATATAACGAAAGTGGACTGGTAACAAGTACTGTGTCAAGCTCCAAAAGAACAATAAAGGGCATAAATGCACCAAAAATGTAGTTCACATTAACAATATTTCACTATATATGCACTACATGTAATTATAAGACTTCCACAGTATGAAAAAAAGAAAATTAAGATGATATTTACGGAAAATCTTGCTTGTCAGTCTTGGTCACCATTCACTTTCATTGCATGCAAAAGAGCATCTTGGACATCCTGCTAGACATCTAATTTTGCATTCTGTGGACAACAAATAATCATACAGGTTTTAAAACACATGAAAGTAAATTAAAAAAAATACAAAACTAATTTTTGAATGAGCTATTCTTGTTAACGTTGGAATGATATGAAAATTAGACCCCATCTATTTTCTAAATGCATGTTATAGATATTATGAACAATTCATCCGTGCATACATTTCATTTTTTAAAGCTTTGACCTTTGTGATGTTTAATCAGAATATCAAAATTGGAACGTTCTGCGAAAATGACTCATCTCTGGTAATGCATGCAGAACTTCTACAATTATTTAGTCTGCTCAAACCAATCCCCTCCACAATCGACTGAACACTCACATTCATTTTTAAAGTGCAATATCCACATCTAAAAATCCAATTAAAAACCGATGCATATAACATAACTTACACAAAACTGCTTGAAGTTTCAGGCGTCATTTCTTTCATTTGCTGCCATTGACCTGCCTTTAGACATGCAACAAAAATAGCTTGTAAAAATCAATTCCTTATGGTGGAAAAGAGCTTCTTGGAATTGTTTTGTGCCTTCTCCATGAAGGATTTCAGTATTGGCCTAGTATGGTGGTCACACCGATATGAGCAGCTCATACAGATGAGAAGAAAAAAAAACATACAGTATAAGAAAGATGATGAGGAGGTCATCTTATAGTCTGGAGTCCATTCTTCTTCTCATGCCGAGATTCATATTGGTTAAAGGTGACCGTGATGGTTAATAAATACTGACACATCACTTTGTTTCGGATGCTTGGCCAAGGAGATATCCTGCATTGTTAAGATGGGAGAAAGAAGGAGCGAGAGAAATTCCTGAGAGCATATGGAAGAGTGATACAAGTTTTCACGCAGTACACAATCCCAGCTGTATATCCCCATGATACAGGGGTCTAATTCTGCCAAATGATTTACATCAAATGTCTGCGCGAAACCATTTCCTCTTCCCTCGCTTTCCAATATACACATTGTACAGAATACATACATTGTATGCATAATCTAGCGAGAGGGGACGAGGGATTCGGCCTGACAGGGCTATGCATACATTTTCCACTGTTTTTCTTGTAAATGTCCCTGAATCAAGAGCGAATATATTCCACAAAATAATTTCCCAGCCCCAGAGATTCAAAAACAAGCAGTTGGTGGACCCCGTGAGCAATCAAATACCAAATTAAAGAGAAACACAGAAAAATCCATGAGAATGGAAAGAGAAAAAAAGGTCACCCACCACAATGCTCACAGCTACCTCTAGTGGCTTGATGTAACAATACAATACACTTACACAATGAATGCATTATTCAACACATCAGTGCGAATCAAATCACATGGAAACTGCATCTGAAAGGGCTAAAGTTTATAAAACCGAATCCATACACTAGCTGATGGGAAGTAGTAGTAGAAGCAGTAAACTTCTTTTCATTTGTGATTGACGAGGTGTGGAATTCTGGAAAAAGAAGCCCAGATCATGACGTAAGGCGATTAACAGGTGTCAGGAACGAACTTTGAGCTGCTCCGGAGAAATGAATGGCTTTCAGCGAACGGCCTTCCCCTTCCCACTGGTCAGCATGACCGTGACCCCCCTCGGCTACACCATTAAAACGCACTGGCTCCCAAAACAGCCCTGTCCTGCACACGCACCAGTGAACCTCCAGGCCCTGAGTGCTTCCACGTTGCTTGATTAAACATCTGAGACGAATTAGGCCCTTGTTATTGTTGTTTAACTCTAACCACATCGTGCTGCCGCGCTGTAGGAATAACAGTCCCACGATGCAAGGGCCAGTACACGACAAGTCGAAGACGGCGATGGGGGCTGCCGTGACACTTCATTACATACGTGTGGAGGGACCTGCCACAGGCTTTGCGCACACAGGTCCCATTATCTACATACCTTGACCCCTCCCAGACTCCCCTTAACACCACTGGTCCTCTACAAAACATGTGCGTCTCAAAAGACTACGGCTCTGTTCTTGGCGAACATGGGGCCCTTTCTTCAAATGTTGGTTTTAGATTAGCCATCTAAAGTTGTTTTTGATACAAGCGTTATGGACATTAAAACAGCAGTGTGATATGGTCCGCTCAAATGAGCGCTTTATTGCAACTTTGAGTAAATATTAGTTTGTGTCAAAGGCCTATTGAGTAGAAGAACGATAAATGAGGGGATTGGCCACAGTTGTTGGTAGTTAATGATTTATTCAATCTGATTACGATACTTGACTATATAAATTAAACCTTCTGTGCCATATGTATTAGTTAAATGCAAAAAGAATAACAAGAAATACACTACAGACAAACTGACATAGAAAAAGAGACTTGAGAAGGTATTTGTATGAAATAAAAAACATGGACCAGGTGGAAAGAACATGCCAACCTTGGTGACACATCGAGAGAAATCTTCTCGACGGTGAATTCGCATTGCAATACTTACAATGTTTGGGGATTGGTTGGTCTTCTTGACCAAAACAAACCAAGTTTTTGGTTCCCAATCCAACATAAAAAAAGTCTCTCGAATCAAAAGTCTCTCAGTCTCATTCATCTCCAGCTGGCAGGTTCTCCTCGATCCTTTTGATGAACTTCATGCGAATTTCTGTCACACTGTCACCTCTTAGTGTGTCCTGAGCGAATCGCACATCCACTGCCATTTGAACCTACAGGAGTAGAAAAATAACTTTAGTGTGAATGGTAATTGAGGGTTAGCAGAAGATCATCGATTCATCTCACGCAAACATACTCTTTACCATTTCAAGAGCTCCTCTCAGCACTCCACAGAGCAGGCTGGAGTAAACTAGATTACTGTGGTTGTCAGGAAGCTCTACAAAGTCCACCAGGGGGTTGCTTTCGAGGATAAGAGAGAACTCATCTCCAGCAGGATTCCAGTTGGTCACGCTGGGGGTGACACCCAAGTACATCTTGAAGGCTACCTGTTAATGTGAAGACAAAAAAGGCTCTTGAGTCTTCATGTTAACTCGCTTGCCTACATCTATGATGTCAGGGCCACATTAAGTGATTTTGCAGAGCTGCCACATTCTTTTTAGGTGCTGTATTCACGACTCTGACACTGAAATGACTTGTTTTTTGCACAACTGCACAGTACGGGTTTGAAAAGACGTTTTGAGGACAGGTCATAAGAAGACCAAAATCTTGATTATTTTACATCACACTAACAGTATATCACAATGTGATAATTTTTGCTGGCAATTCAAGTAACTTTAAAATTAAAAACCATTTAACTATTAACAATTGTAGAATTAAATATATCAAAATGAAAGTTACTGATTTGACAATGTTTTCTTTTTATTTTAGAAACCTGGACACAAACTGGGTGAAACCTTACAAACAAGGTAGAACACAAGGTTTGCACCATTTTGGTTATAGGCTGATACTACATTTTTTATTATTATTATTGCTTTCTTTAAATTGACATCAGTTGATATTGGACGTTTACTTACAAGTATGTAGCTAATTTCTCAATCAAATCTCAAAATTAATATTTATTTTTTCATACTGTACATTATGATGTTGCAATGTCTAAAATCACTTGTTGCAAGTGCTGTTATTGTGAACTATTAAATATAAAATAAAAAAATTGATAACTGAAACAAAGCTGGAATAAAATAAAATATTAATACTAGATGAAAAGCTTCAACTAAAAAAAACCTAAAGAAGATTAGAAATGGCAACTAATTGAACTAAACAAGGTTAAGTTGAAATCACTAAAACTACAATTTAAATAAAAATTAAATAGCTATTACATAAATATTAAAAACCCCAAAACTAATAAAATGACAAATGCACATAACTTACTAAAACATGAACTAAAATTAAAATGACTAAAATATAAAAATAAAAGCAATTAAAAATATATATATATATAATAGTCTATAAATAATACTACACTATATATAAAAAAACTAAATAAAAAAATTAAAACTGCTTGGAGCATTTAAACCAATACCTTTTAGTTTTTAAGGCAATAATAAAAATGAATGAATATTATAATGAAAACAATTTCTGGCTTATATTAAACAGAATTTGAGTACAGTGAATCCCTTACATCCTCAGAACATCAGTGCAAAAACAGCTTCACAATAAGTAACTCCATAATAAAAAGGCTTTCATCCTAAATTCAGAATGGATGTGCCCTGTTTAAAGCTGTAAAATAGCCAAAATACACACAACTGTGAGCGCACATCATTTGAATTCTATATTAACGCTCCCAGTCACTGCATTGCTCAGCAACCATAAACAACTAAACAAAATTCTTCACATTATAACCCTCCGTGACTTAATAAAAATTGTTTTAAGACCCACAGGTTTAGGATTCTGATCAGGGTCCCAGCAAACCGATGCATTCTGGATTAACATTCCACAACGTGGCACACGTGGAGGAAAGTGAGGAGAGAAAGACAGAGAAAACAGAAGAAAGGAGAACAGACAGACAGAGACAGACAGAGACCAAGCAAGCATGGACAGGTGACGGACAGGGGGAAGAACGCTCTGTCAATCCTGTCAGTGAGAACCCTATACGCTTAGGGTGAGGTGCATTGTTTCGTAAAAAAGCAGTCTGTGGCTCTCGCAGACCAAAGAAAACAAGCCGAGAGGAACACGAGTGTCTCGGTTCATTCTAATGCCGCACAAACGGCCCGCCAATTGGCTTTGCGATAGCATAGCGTGGATGTTTCTCAAGCTGTGTGACTCTGAAAAATTAAAAACGCTAGAAAGATGTGATGAAAGCTAAGAAAATATGTGGGCTACTGCAGGTTGAAGTTCAAATTCCAGTCACTTGCTTGCGCATTAACATGCTTGCCTGCTTCCTGATTCTCTATTTCTCTCTCTCGCTTGGCCTAAGGGAGGGCTCAGCATGCGCTCTGATTGGCTCCAAGTACTCACGTTACCTTTGCAATGACATCTGCCGTTTCTCGGAAATCGTGACACCTCCCCACACTAGACCGAGCCAAGAAGTCCTCAATCAGACGCACTCCGATATTGTATCCCCTTGAAAGGATGGAAGAAGAGAAGGGAAACTGTGTCATTGTCCGAGCAACTTCACTTTCAATCGCCCTCATTTCACCCACCAACGCTATCATAAGAACTATAATCTCTTTTTACTTTGAAGGTCTTAGTGAAGCCCTTTAACTTCAAGCACTCGAAAGGAGAGATACAAACTTGTTGGATGGAGAGAAAGTCAAATCTTGCTTTTGCTTATGTTATATTTGATGCTTTAAAGAAGCAAGAGTAAAAAAAGATTGTATTTCAGACATGTTGCCAAACCCAATATCAGTGGGACTACTGGATTAGTTCAAGGCATGGTTTAAATGAAAAGACCACTCAGCCAAAGAACACACACTGCCCACTGATTCTCTAAATCACAGCTGCTGGACTCCAAGCATCTGAGGGATTTCCACGCATCCTCACTGCTTTTCCTACAATCTTTAAAACAGAGCTTCCTGACTGGTTTTGATTCAGGGCTCAGATTTTACACTGGACATCAAGTGGTGACCCAACACGGTACCAAAATATTTCTACAAATAAAAGTATCAAATATGTACTTACTCAAAAAAAAAAAAAAATAATAATAATTTTTGCACAGGCCCAATAATATGCAAAATTATGACTAGAAAAAAATTGGATGGTTAATATGAGATATGCACAGCCTTTAGTGCAGAAAAATATTCATAACTACATTTCAGTAAGTGCATGTAAATGTACTGAGTGAGATTTCAGTGCAATTAACACCCAAGAAAATAAGTGAAAACACATTGTAGTCGACACACATTGTAGTGTGGGTTATTTATTTTTTTTTACCTTGTGTAGTTTACTTCAAGGTTTTGAGGATGAGTGCATTGGAATATGCCTAATTTTGATTAGCTTCTACCAAGTGACAGATGGAGATTTTGATTGGACATGGAAGGCTTTTCTCTTTCCTTTGAAAACTTGATACGGCTATTTATTTTAATTATATACTGGTTTGGGGTCCGCTGTTTTTTGAATTGTCTAGTCACCAAAGGTCCTAAAAAAAGTACCACGGTTTCTGCAAAAATATTACAACTGTTTAAAACATTGATAATAATACGTTTTGGTTTTTTTTGAGCATCAAATCAGCATATAAGAATGATTTCTGAAGGATCATGTAATGACTGGAGTAATGATGCTGAAAATTCAGTTTTGCCATCACAGGAATAAATTACATTTTAAAATATATTGCAATCGAAAACATGTATTTTAAATTGTAATACTATTTCAGAATATTACTATTTTTTACCTGTATTTTGATTGAATAAATGCAGCCTTACATAAGAGACTTCTTTTAAAAACATAATACACTTCTGAACAATAGTCTACATGTTTACATACATTTTATTATTGATTTTTCCTGCTGTGCAACCCACCAGTTGAAAGAATCGGTGCAGTACAACATGAGATGTGAACTTGCTAATACAAAAAAAAAAAGACCATCAACACTCTCATCCATCTGGATCCACTCTAACAGTGGAATTGAATTTGAGAAGTATAGCCAAGTGGGGGAACAGAATCATGCATCTGAAAAACCAGGGGTGTAACCTACAGCTGCACAATTCATTTAACAGGGCGGGGAGAGAGACAGCTCTTCAAAAACCTAGAGTGGCACATTTTATACTCTTCATACCACCCAACCCAACTTCAGCAGGCTGGATGGCACAATCACCACACCTAATATAACAGCCTACACCCAGCGCAAACTCTGACAATACAACATCCACATTAAACCCTCTCTGTTCCACTCATACAAATTGAATAATGGAAAGTGACAAACGTAAAAAAGAAAAGAAAAAAAAGTGACCAGTTACAGCACCTAATCCTTACACTTTCATAGACTGTTTAATCTACAGAAAATCTTTTCTATCTTAGAAAAGAGAAAAAAAATATGTAATTTGTAAACTCTGTTTAATGTGACCAGATTGGATGGATAGGTGAGAAATAGAGAAAGACAGACTCACATTTTATCCAGTTGTTTGTTGACTTCTTCATCATTTTCATAGTCCTTACACAACTGAGTGACCAAGGCTCCATAAGTGAGAGTGAATAATTCTGAATTCTGTTCAAGGGAGAGACAAGACAGCCCAAAATTACCCACCACCATGTTCACAATATTCACTGTGTTTACTGGTTAACCACTGTTAATACTGACAATGAATGCAAATACAAAACAACAACAACAACAATAATGCAAAACTTTCTTTGGCATAGATCCAAATATTTCATTAGATAATAATGTAGCCATTTTTTTTTGTGCTTTTTTTTGCTAACAGCTAAATGTAACTGTAATGTTTTTAATGAAACAAGAATTGGTACAGAAGATCATTATTTTCCTTACAATAATTCCCATTTACTATACAAAAAATTCCAACATGCCAGTGAACCATCTTTATGTACTTGCTAAATAAAACAAAACGAAACAAAAAGAGCAATATATGTTTTAAAATTCTTTTTCTTAGATAAGAAAATGGGAATTTCATAACAGCAGGAAACTAGCATGTTTTAGTCTTTTAGTGGGGTCCAAATGTCTGAGATCTCTAGTGAAATGCTTCTATTATGCATTTTGTAAATTAATACAGCTGCTTTTTATTTCAACATTTATTATAAGCATAATAATTTGAGCGAAACATTAACATTGAAGATACTTGTAATAGCCCCCTTTTTCTTTAATGGCAGAAGCACGTGGTCTGCATGAACTTACAACCTAAAGATTGTGCTCTGCTGCATGATTTCAGAAGATCCAAATAGCACATCATGCTTCAAAAGGAGTACAAGGGGTTCACAGGGTCACAATTTGCAAAAAAACAAAAACAAAAAACAAATAGTGTATCATATCATCATGGGTAATATTCAGGACTGAATGAATGAGGGCAGAGTGGTCTTGAGCGCCCTCTCACGGCACAATATGGGGTTGTCACAGACATGAATTGTTCCATGCCAAATTGTAGCCAAAACGTCATTTCTACTAATGCTTGCATGACACATCTGGATACATTTTCTCTGCTTTCACTACTGTATTGTTTAGTCCGTGTTGAGAGTGTATCAATACTTCATATAACCTACTACCCAGTGCAATAATACTTGTGCTAAAACAAAATGTATGACACACAATGCATAATGCTATGAAAGCATGTATCTTTCTAACCAATGGGACTATATCATTATAATTCCCTCAAACTATTATAAAAAAAAAAAAAAAAAGCATTTAGCATTTCACAAGATTTTTAATTCAAATGCCAGCCACGATTGACCGACTGACTGAAAGTCTCATGTCTGTGCAAAAAAATCACTTAACTAGAGGAATAAGCTAATGCACCTCTAGGTAACATGTATCCTACGCTATATTTATTTGTATGCAAATAAACAAACACTGCTCAAATAAACTTATTTTCCGATTATTATAATAGCATGTTAGCTAGCTGCCCTGCATTTAGCTCAGTTCTGCGGAAACACAAGACACACTCACCATCTTCTTGCTGTCCGTGGCTCTGTTCGACTGCCTAGACATGTTGTCTTATATTACAGGTGTGTACAGATCGGTTACAGGTAATATTTTATTAATCTGCTCAGTGCAATGAGAGTCCCGTGATGTTGTTCCTGTCACTATAATGGATGTACTTCCTGAATCGCAGCTGACTCACCGGAAGTGTTTTCTTCTTTGGATTGTGGGTATTGTAGTAAAACTGTAGTTCTGACTAGTTAAAGGTTTCTCGTGTAACCTAATGGAGTTTACTGAATCATTGACCATGTGTTTATATGACATTTAATTACCACCCACCAGTCCACAACATTATAGTAGTATGGAGCTTGGAGTCATAGTTGTATGGCATGTAGTATGGAGAGTCAACTTATCATTTCAAAATTAGGATGCCTTTTTGGCATGTTCCAACCTCACATTTAGTTGTTCACTGACGAGCTGCGCAAAAAATCGCGCGAATATGAACGTGGTTTTGCGCAGCTCGTCAGTGAACAACGGCTCTGTGTAGTTAATGCTGCTCAATGTGAAAGCACGCACATGATGGAGATTTACCGCTGATTACAGAACCGGCTTTACTGATAAGATGCGCGTTAAATATCGCATGCGATTTATCGTGCAGCCCTAATTTAGATCAAAGCAAAATATAACATTCTGGAAAACAACATAGTTGTACTTGTGACTCTATGTGGTCTGTAGAAGGAATAACGGAACAATTTATATTCAGATCAATATTTTTGTCCATGTCCATTATAGGTAAGAGCCATAATAAGCAGAATAATGTACAGTTAGATGGTCAGTGTCGCAAAGTAAACACTGACATGTTGATCAGGAGATTGAATTCTGTGTTCCTGGACATTCTGATGTCTCTTCTCACATGATAAAATAATTTCAACTAAAATTAACTGTTTTTATGTTAATTAATTAATTAATTTATTTTGTCAGTGTCTCTAGGAGTTGGCATCTCAATTGCATTTCAGGTCAAGAAAGTGGACAAGAGAACTGAAGCAGTGCATTCTGAGATGTTCACATGTTAGGGGCCATTTACACAAAACGCTATGAAAAACACGCTTACATAGAAAATACAATGAAAGCAAAGGGGAATGCAAAAATGCGAGACGCAAAGCGATGGAAAAACCGCAAAGTATGCACTTTAAATGTTGAACTTTTAACCTGTCTGCTGGATGGCAAACTTTTAACTCGAGTGCCGCATGTTTGGACAATTGTGTAATGTGAGATGCTGCAAAAGATGCAAGACGTGAAAACAACGATCTAACACGTCTCCCTGATAGCACACATACATCTCGGAGATGTCTATTTGACATCTGCGTTTACTGCAAGATGTATTTTTCAGAGTATTTCCTCATCTGCAATACGCCTATAGGACGTTTCCTATTAGATGTCAAATAGACGTTTATTAGATGTCTTTAAGATGTTAATGATTTAGAATGTATGTAAAACTGACATCTTAAAGACATCTGTCAGATGTTTGTAAACAGCAGATGCTTTCCAGATCGAGAGATCTTTAACAGACATCTTGCAGACGTACATGTGCTCTCTGGGCTGTCATATTAACAGAAAAACAATGGAAAACCATGTTTTTAAACATCAAACTTTTTTACTCGAGCAGTGTGTTTTTGGAACACAGTGTGATGTGCAAGACTGCAAAAGATGTGAGACTCGAGTGCAACGGTCAAACACATCCACCATGTTAATAGAAAACAATGGAAAAGCACTTTTTTTAAAAGTCAAACTTTTTTAACTTGAGTGCTGTGTTTTTAGAACACTGTGCAAGATGCTGTAAAATATGCAAGAATGAGCACAAAAAGGGGCCATTAACACAGAACATGTTTTTGCTTTAAAAAACATAAGATGCGGGAAGTGGAATGGGAAAAGGTTAAGATGCTACAAAACGTGCAGGATGAGAGTGCAATGGCCGAAAAAAAAAAGTTTAAATTTTAAATTGTGTGTCACATTTTTAGAATGTCATGTGCGAGACATAAGTGCAAACACATGGTCAAACACATACGTCTCGGGCATGTTAACAGAAAAACAGTGGAAAAGCTTTGTTTTATAAAGGGTCAAACTTCTTTTTAGTTGAGTGCACACTGTGTAATGTGCCAGACATTGCAAAATACAGTATGCGAGCGCAAAGGTCATTGGTTTTTGTGTTTTTGTCTTGAAACTGCGAGAGGCTGGCAGTGGAATGGAAAAAATGCAAGGTCTCGACGCACGTTTTTTTAAAAGCTGAACTTATTTTTAACTTAAGAGCCATGTCATGCACGAGATGTTGCAAAAGATGCAGGACGAGAGCACAGCCATCAAACAAGTCCATTTAGAGCATGTTTACATAGAAAGTCAATGAAAGCGCAGCAGAGGGGAATGCAA
Source organism: Sinocyclocheilus rhinocerous (assembly GCF_001515625.1). Lineage (NCBI taxonomy): Eukaryota > Metazoa > Chordata > Actinopteri > Cypriniformes > Cyprinidae > Sinocyclocheilus > Sinocyclocheilus rhinocerous. The sequence goes on along the minus strand of NW_015659919.1, from coordinate 105,175 downwards.
AAATTCAAGTTGCTGGGCAATGGGGGAGAAAAAAAAGTGCTTTTAAAAGTTGAACGTGAGATGCGGACAGTGAATTGGTCAAAAAAAGACCTCAAGATGCATTTTTTTTAAAGTTGAACTTTTAACTTGAGTGCCATGTTTTTAAAACGTTGTGTCATGTGCAAGACACTGCAAAAGCTAGGAGACGTGAGTGCAACGGTCAAACACGTCTGTCTAGCACATGTTGGCATAGAAAAACAATGAATAAGCATGTTTTTTTTTCCTAATTCGAACTTCTTTTAACTTGAGCATCACGTTATAGAACACCGTTAAGACACAAGCACAAACATGTCTTTTTCTGTGAATGTGCGAGACTTCCGATTTATTAGCCGCTGTAGGGAAATAACGAGAACAGCAATGTTGGGGGTAGTAACGCATTACAAGTAACATAAGTTACGTAATCAGATTACTTTTTTTTAAAGTAACTAGTAAAGTAACACATTACTTTTTAATTTAGAAGGAAATATCAGTTACTTTGTTTCCCATGTCTTGCCTGACAGCTCTCGTGTTGCCATGTTGAGAGTAATCGGAGTAAGTGCAGAGGTATTGTGCGTGCTCTGTGAACATGATGCTTACTGTAGTTCTAGACTAAGTATGAACATGTATTTACTCATCTCACCTGCACAAAAACAGATTTAGTATTCCTCAAAATGAATAAAAACAGTCAAATCCAAAATCAGAATATTATTTTTTTATTTTGTATTTATTATTTAATTTGTTTGAGCTGCGCCCTCTACTTTACAGACATAAATTTACATTTCCTTCAGCCTGAGGATTGTTCATTTCACGTCTGTTGTGAAAGGGCTTTTTACATTTGTAAAAGAAGAACTTTTTTTATATTAAGAACAAATTTACAAGCAAGCCCTGCCCAGATTTAAAAAGTAGGCCCTAACTCAAAAGTAACGTAACGCATTACTTTACATTAAAAGTAACTCTAGGGACTCTTAACTTTTAGGGAGTAACGCAATATTGTAATGCATTACTTTTAAAAGTAACTTTCTCAACACTGCAAGTAGGCCTATCCATGCAACCGATCTGTTAAACGTCTGCGCTACTTTCATGTGTCACGTGTATCACTCCGCCGTCTTTCTCTAGTTATTGTCGTTCTCACTCTTGTTATTCAAACAAATTGCTAATTTTGTGTCAAAATGAGCAAATAAATGAGAAGATTGGACAACAAACAGGAGTAAAGGAGCTTAGAGGAAGACAAGTAACGTGGTAACATATAAATTGATATTTTAATCGACGCAGTGTTCGTTTTGTTGTTAGGCCAATGTTTTCTATGTTGCTATTGACTTTTTTTTTTTTAGCATAGCCGATAGATAATAAAGATAATAAATCATATTCAACTGAAATCAATAATTTATTTGGTAAATAACCGTGGAGTAATGTACAGTGGGCTGTTCATAAATATAACAAAATAAATCCCTTTAGGACTCCTGATCACACTGTTCGAAGTTTAGCCTATTTTGTAATAATGCTTAGGCCACTTTACACAATCTCTTATATAAGAAACTTTTTTTCTTCACTAGAATTTTGACCAGTCCTTAACACCTTACTCGTCATAAATTGAAAACGGCAAATCTAAAACCCACCAGAATTTCCCAAGAGTAGCCGTTCCAATATTTTCTTCTTGTTTTAAAACTACAATCCAAACTGCTCTATTTGTCCTTACAGATGCGGATCTGTGGCATGGCATTTCTTTCTTCTTCCACTAGATGGCTGTGCAACTACATGTAAGTTTACAGGTGATATATGTGGCGTTATCATGAATACAAATACAGATATATTCTTATACAGTATGTTCTTATGAAAATATCTGTTCATAACAGTTTAAACTGTACAATCTACGATAATAAAAACCATATAGACCTCATTAGCCTAGTAAAAACATTAAAATATCCTTACATGGCTACATCTCTTAAAAAAAGTTAGGGTTTAATTTAGTCCAAAGTCTAGATTTTAATTCAATGTCTAGATGTAATTTTGGATTTTCATGATAGGTCATTATTGTATCCACTGAGATACTCAGAAGTCCAAATATATTTTAGCTATAAAATTATCTAATATTTGTTTTGTCCTATTAGAATTTATAAATACCATAATTGGTAAGTAATTATATTATAGGCAACAGCCATTGTACATTTCCACCGTCTTAGAATATTATCTCTGAGTGCATTAGAGCTATCATAAATTTGCTTAGCAGTATTCATATCCTGTAGGAAGAATTGTGGGATATTTCCTTAAAAAGATTATTTGCAGAGCTCCAAACATTTAGATTTGGAAAACAACAACACTTAATGTCACGCTGTGCTGAGTCAGTTGATCTCGCTTGAGGAGAAAAATTCAGTTTCTGCCTGTTCAATAGCAGCTGTCTCATTTTCTCTCCCGATGTTTTCTTTCTCACGCTGTTCAGACTGGAAATGATGGATAAGCTCCTCAGAACAGACTCGGAATAACTTAATGCACTCAGAGCAAATACCAGCGAAACCTCAGAGTAAATACCAGCAAACCCAGCAAAACGATATTAGTAGCGTGTGCGCCCACTTGTGTGATCATAAGTAGCAGACGTCATATCACAATATATAAATATTCTGTAGCTATTTGGCATGTCATTACCGAATACCCAGGGAATTTCGTGCAGGTTTGGAAAAGGCTGGCTTAAACTTAAAGTGGTACATTATTTGGGATTCTTTCTCTTTTTAAATCTTAAGTGACAACATTATGGTATACAAAGTCAAATTATTAGTCTGTGTGGAATTATTTGTGATTTTTTAAGGCCTATAGGAATCATTTCTCAGAGTAGTGATTAGTCATTCTGCCATAATGTTGCTTGGTCCACCCATCACAGTGTGCATCTACTGTATATGTCAGTGATCTCTGGCTGAACTTCTTGGAATGTTGCTTAGCAAAGAAGCAACACAGAAACAGTACAATCTGGCCGCTGGGAAAGGTATTATCCTCATTTCACAGGATATATTCTCACAACAATCTCTAAAACTGCAGCTTTGAAGGAAAGCAGTTGTTACAGGCTAAGGTTTGATCTGGAATAGTTGCGGAGCAGCCAGTGGCAGTCTGAAAATCAATGATGTGCCTGTCAGGTTTTGTTTTAAGTTATGTAATACGTGATAATAATTTCAAAATGCAGAAATGCAGTTTTAAGCACCAATGGTATTTTAAAAAAATGTATTATTTCATTTTTATACAGCTTACTAAAGAGAAAAAAAGTTCTGTTGCCATTTTGCATGCAAATTTCAGGCATAATATTGTAAGGAAAGGGTTTGAGATTATGTTCGTATCACTCTTGCCACAGATATTTAATCTGCTGCAAATGCAAAATATCTTTAAGTCATCTGTTCCACTTTTTGCAAAGATTGAAGTATAAACCCTGGCTTGCATTGCACATTTTTTCTTCTTCTTCACACTATGTACATTATAAGAGGACTAAAAGAAAAAACACAAAGGCTGCTTCAGAAGGCCTTAATGTACTTTTTACCTTATAACGGGACACTCGATAATGTTAGTTGCTCTGTCCTTACCTATTACATTAGCTACAGTGAGGGTGAGCCTGGATCATAGCCCTCTCTCATGTGTTATCATTTAGCATCCTTCTGGCAGTGTTATAAATCCAGTCTCTTAAGCGCAAAGATCAGCAGAAAACCGAACAGGTTCTCAACCTATGCAGGAGGCTTGTGCCTTGTCAGATTGAATCTATAGTATGCAAAAGTACAAGGTGTAAAATTTAGATTGAATTTATGCTTTTTGGCATGAATGCATCTTGTAATGCTTCCAGAGCTTCACTTCTTAAATTCAAACCAATATAGGAGAGCAATGTAATCAACTTTATTTATTCAAGCTTTTTTAAAATTATGCTTTTTTTGATGTTGCTTACGCCACCTGTTTTTAAAGCTGGGATGAGATGAAAATTCACCTTATGTATTTTCAAAATGCATGTTTATCTGTGCATGTGTTTTTTGTCTTAAATTTTTTTGACCTAATAATCAAAATGTCATATCTTGATCTTCTGGTGAAATGACAGACCATTCTGTCTGGTGGACATCTCAAATCATTTAAAGGGTTAGTTCACCCAAACTCATGAATGCTTGGCAGAGACTGACATGGAAGAGAAGAATTGTTGAATAAAGTCCTTGTTTTTGTTTTCTTTGCACACGAAAAGTATTCTCATAGCTTCATAAAATTACGGTTGAACCACTGATATCACGTGGACTATTTTTACGATGTTCTTACTATCTTTCTGGGTCTTGAACATGGTAGTTTTGTTGCTGTCTATGCAGGGTCAGAAAGCTCTCAGATATCATCAAAAATATCTTATTTTGTGTTCTGAAGATGAATGAAGGCTATGTTTTTGGAACGACATGATGGTGAGTAATTAATGACAGAATTGTCATTTTTGGGTGAACTAACCATTTAATCTGCTTAAACTCCACCCCTTTCTTACAATCAACTGCAAGCTTTTGTTCAGATCTGCCTCCGTCCAGTCAACAATCAATGAATGAATGAAGTCCTGCCCTACATTCTTTTTCATTGTGTACATCACAATACAGATGAAAAGACTACGTTGGTTTCATGACAACTTTAAAGACTGTAAGTTTTCCAGAAAACGTCTGGTTAGTCTCGCCTCAAACTCTTGCCACTGGTTGAGCTAATGTTCCTGTGTCAAGCTGGTTGGGATGTTCAAAGAAACCAAACAATGTTGGATAGCACAATGTTTACACTTCTGAAGTGAAGTGCCCAATACTCGGGTTACGAGTCCGACTCTCTAACCATTAGGCCACGACTTCCCCTTTTAAAGAGATAGTTACTAAAAGAGGACAATTATGTCATCATTTACTCAACCTCATGCCATTCCAAATATCGTATGATATATTCTGCGGAACAGAAAAGAAGATATTTTGAAGAATATCAATATAACAAAAGCTATACAAATTTGTGGATGTAGATTTTTGAGTGAACTATCCCTTTAAACTACATACTGTATATCAGAGCTCTTATGCTAGAGTTTCAAAGGGCTCACATAATAACTCTAATCACACTGCAGCATCTTTAATCTTTTGTCCAGGAACAGTGCCTTTCCTGAAAATGAGACCATCTGTTTGGGAGAGGACTGTGATGTCTGTATTACGCTGGCTGATTTTAGAGTAACAGAGAGAGTGCTGAAAAGGGAATATCAAACTACAAAATCGCAGCCTCCAGCAGGGGAGGGTGACCGGTGCCATGAGGAAATTAGAAAGCACAGAAGGAGAGAGAGAGTAAAAGAAAGCAGAGGATGGGGTAGACACCACAGCTGAGGCTCCATGACAACCAGTGTTTTGAGTAGGAGGACTGAACACCATGCAGACCTTAGTCAGGCTTCCTATCAAAGAGTGCTTGCCAGGGAAAGCTCTGACGGTGAATGAGTAAACCTATCTCAAATGTTGTTTGTAGATGTATTTTTTATATTGGGCGGTGTTAAGAGGGCAGAATCAGTACAAAGTAAATGTCATAAGAAGTGATAGAACATACAAGAGAATTATAATATGATGACTGTGCTGGGGAAGCCACTTCGCAACTGTACTTTTTGTAAGCTACTCATATTTTACAGTTAAACTACAGTCAAGCTACTCTTTTGAAGTAAATTATTACACTATATAGGCTATTTGTAAAAACACATTTTTAGACAATGGTTTTCATAAATTATACAGCATACACTACCATTCAAAAGCGTAAAAACAATAAAGATATTGTGAAATATTATTACAATTTAAAATAACCTTTTTCTATTTTAATATATTTTAAACTGTAGTTTATTCCTGTGATGGTAAAGATTAATTTTCTGCAGTCATTACTCCAGTCTTTAGTGTCATATGATCCTCCAGAAATCATTCTAATATGATAATTTGCTGCTCAAGATTTCTTAATATTATCCATGTTAAAAACACATGTTCTGCTTAATATTTTTGAGTTTCTGGATACATATATGTTATTTTATTTCATTATTTTCTTCAGGAATCTTTCAGCATTTATTTGAATTATAGAAATCTTTCATTACAGTTTATAAGTCTTTACTGTCACTTTCGATCAATTAAATGCATCCTTATGCAAGTATTAAAGTATAAATAAGTCTTACTGAGCCCAGATCTTTGAACAGTGGTATATGCATGAATATACTTTTAATGTGAATAAATTACTAAGTGAATAAAATATAACAACAGCTGTTAATATATTTTATTTAAAAGAAACTTGATTTTTGTCAGAATGACAAATGTACATTCATTATAAAATCAATAATCCTATAAAGTGTACACATTGGGGATGTTATATATATTACAAACTTGCCGGTAAATCAAAGTATATATAAGATTCCAAACCATCTGCTACTGCTTCAGTGCTTTGATCTGATCGTAGGCAGGTCTAAATGGCAGAGGATTATGATGCTGTGCTTCAACTTTCTAACTTAGTTCGTTTCGGACCAGCGCCCAGAGCTGACCGGCTGAAAATTTAGGGTGAGAAATCTCAGAATAAACACAATATATCCAGCAGGATGCTTGAAGAGAGGTTTGGACAACTGGATAAGTGGTACAGTGCTGTGACCGCAGCCCACATGGTCTCTGAACCGTGGGAGTTCCAGAACCACGTGTTCTTAAAGAGCAGTTTAATATATACATTTGATCATCTTTATAGGTTAACTAACTGAGCTTAGATGCATTCTGCTGTAATAAATCTCAGTGTCATTCACTAATAATTGCATTTTTACTCATGCACAGAAACAATTCTGCTGGATTCACAACAGGAATTTGTTCTGCAGGGAGGATGTGCCTGTTATGGAAGCCTGTTTCCACCACAGAAACATAATAATAATAATAATAATAATTTAATTGTGACTTTTTACCTCAGTTCTTTATTTTTGTCGCAATTTTGAGTTTATATCTCTTCATTTAGACTTTTTTCTTGCAATTCTAAGATGTAAACTTTCAATTCTGAGTAAAAAAAAATTCAATTGCGAGGTTACATGCTATTGTGAGTTTATAACTCGCTTTTGCAAGATACAAACTCACAATTCTGAGAACAAAGTCTTAATTATGAGAAACAAACTCGCGATTGAGAGAAATGTGAGCTAAAATGTCGTATTCATTATTATTTTTTAAATATTTGTTGCAGACAGATTTGCGAGATGTAAAATCAGAATTCTTATAAAAATGTCAGAATTGAGAAACGTAAACCCGGAATTGTGAGAAAAAAGTTGAAACTTTGAGTTTATATCTCACAATTCTGTTTTTGTTTGTTTGTTTGTTTCTGCCACAGAATACAAAATGGAAAAGTTGATGTGTTTCTGTGTTTATAACAATTCTGTATTTCTTTTGTGCGAGCAATTACCTTTTCTTATTGTTTTTCTTATCCTTATTGCAGAAACACGCTTCTATAGCCCGTAGTTAGTATTTAGTGTAATACACACCCAAACTTCCATATGAGGGAAATAATTCTGTTCTATAAAGATGCACTCTTTTACTCTTTTATATAGACTTAAATTACATGTGATTTGATATTTTTGTGCAGGACCTGTGAATTGTAGAACCATTTAGTTAATACATTTCTCATTTATATTATATAATTTAATTTGAGTGTGTTTTCATTTTTATTTATATTTTGTATACACATTTATTTAGATATTTATTCCTAAATTTATTTGCAAATGCATTGATGAATCCTGATTTCTTCATGAAAATGTTCAAACACAGCTTTATATCGACACAGAATTTGTTCAGGGCACTGAGATGTTTACTTGGAGATTGTTGAACACTTTATGATACTGCTCAGTGTGTATCGCAATCTGTGACAGCACCCCACCGCTAAATATATTATCAGCCTGCCTCAATTCCTCCCATGTCTCCAAAACATGATTATCCCCTTTGACTTGTCTAGAGCTATTAGATACATCACACACCTACCACTTCTCTACAGGTACTTGTCATGTGTTTGATGAGAACCTTAGGATATGGATGGATTTAAACAATGTTTGCAAATAGAAATCGATCTTGTAAATACTTTCTTCAATGTTTTTCCAAGAATTTACAGGAAGCTGAATGTGCACATTAAACTAATCTAACACTTTGCTTTGCTTATACAATGTAGTGGGCTTCAAAATGAATAGTTCCGGCCGCCAGTTTGTCATTGTAAAGCGCAGCATTTACATTTACTTTTCATGCACTGCTCGGACGTGAATGTGAACGCACTCATGCACACAAATTGACTTTCACGTACAGCTTGAATGTAAATGAGGGGCTTTTCACGTGTTTTCACATCTGCTGAGTGGGATGTTTTCTGTGCAAAACTCACTCGGAACCACAGGGCATCCATGAAACAACATCTGCATTCATTCAAGTGGGCATTCTCTGAAATATCTAATTTTCTTTCTTGCTCTGCCTTGATGTTGCAGTTAAGTATTTGTGAGCTGCAAAGAATGCAGATACAACAGAGAAAAATATACAAAAATACTATAATTTTCTTAAAATATTTATGGGGTTCTGTTGTGATGGATGCAACTTGGTGTAGAAAATAGATTAGTACAATTGAGTTACTTAGCAATTGCACCTATAACTTATTATTTGTTGATGAACGTTCTTAGATTGATACTTCAGCATAGACCTTTAAGTTATTCACAAGGTTTTATTGGTTGTATTTGTTAAAAGTGACGTTATAAGTTCAATTCTCCAATGCCAACCATTTGAGGCAGTAAGGGAAATACTTTGTTCCCTGTATTAAGTCCTGTCACGTTCATGAGTGAGTAGCATGCATTGAGAAGAAACATGTTGAGTGTGTGGTGACCCCTGACCTCTAAATATGTTTATGAAACCACAAAGACCCTAATGAATGCCACAGGGACCAGACTGAAAGATGAAGGCAGAGGAAACAATTGGTTAAGTCACTTCTGAGCTGGGTCATTAGCCTCATCCCATAAGGGCATATATAATATTTGAATGAAAACCCCTGCATTCTCCTTTTCTGAAAATGAATGTGGGATGACTCTTTTGAAAACGAGAGATAATTCTGCTTCTTGTACTTTCTTAAGTGAAAATCCCACCTGAAATTGTTAGATTATGTATATACCTTGAAGCTAAGCATTAACTAACCCTTTTTCATGTAAATGGTTTAATAATTGAATCTGTGTACTTTCATTACTTACAGTGTTTTTCTAAAATAGAAGAGTGTGATATTTATTAGACAGTCCATTTTCAAACCGTAGTAAATCAATAACATTTTCAATTTTGGAGGCTACATGATTCGCTTGATGAAAACCAACAAATAATTTCACAGATATCAACAGCACATCGATTAAATCAGCTGTTTAATAAACAGACTCATTTTGTGCACATTAAAATCACGGCTTTGTGTTCTTCTGTAAATACCTGCAGACCAGTTTGATGCCCAACCATAAAACATGCCCTCATATTTGGCAGAAATAGCCAAATGAATAGGCTTTAAGGTGTGTGATTTATAGTGCTGTACAAGAAACTGATAATGAGCAGCCCTCGAATGAGTTTCTCTGTTATTGGCAACCATTGTACAGAAGCTTAACCCAAAGATTCCTTTTGTTTCCTGAACTCTGGTCCAAACCATTAAAACAGCAGGACATGTTTCTTGGGATGTGATAACACCCACATATTACAATTAGAGAGATCTGCTCCTCTTTCATCATCATCAATCTGTCTAAATGATTTCTTGCTCATTTTCTTTCCGCCTATCTCTCTTTCTCCCTCGTGATGAAATCATCTTGTGAGGTTCCACAACCTATTTGAGGAATGGGCTTTTTGCTCCGAATGGTACATTAAAATGATAATTCACTGGGAACACGATGTTCCCCGAATTCACGCCAGTCTTGCAGATTTTTTTCTCTGTCAGAGTTTTGTGATATATGCTGCTAATATCTTAATTCACAAAAGCAACACCTTTGAAACTTTTGGTCACACTCTTGAGATATTTTGTTCATTTTCAAGTCACTTGTACACATCATTGTCATTAAGTATAATTAATGACTTGCATTGAAACATTTTCATCAAAGGATGAAAAAAGGTGTTGATGACAGATATTCAGTTAAATATCCAAAAGATATAGTGTCCAGTTTTCTTTCCTAATAGGTCTGATCATACACTAAAAAATGTGTTTTAGTATTATAAGATAAAAAGGTATGATTATAGGATATGAGATGAAGTAACTTTGTTTTCGCTACAAGGGGTTGTGGATTACTCATATATTATATAAACAAAAACGTTTATTTTGGATGCGATTAATCGTTTGTCAGCACTAATTTAAAGGAACAATTAACCCAATAATGAAAAGTTGCTGAAAATGTACTCACCCTCAGGCCATTCAAGAGGACGAGTTTGTTTTTTCATCAAAAAAGATTTGAAGAAAATTAGCATTACGTCACTTGCTCACCAATCCTCTGCAGTGAATGGGTGCCGTCAGAATGAGAGTCCAAACAGCTGATAAAAACTTTACAGTAATCCACAATTAATCCACGTCTCCAGTTCATCAATCAATGTCTTGTAAGGTGAAAAGCTGCATGTTTTTAATAAATAAATAAAAAAAAGTCATCATTAAGCCATTGCTTAAAAACTCATACATTTTTGATGGATTCAAAGTGAGTAAATTTTCAGCAAGTTTAAATTTTTGGATGAACTATTCCTTTAAGGAAAAGGACACATTTGTTTGCATTGTATTATGTGATTTCACTACAATGCAATAGAGAATATTTGCATTGTAGCCTACTTCACATTTTAAAAGGTGGTTCAGTTAAAAAACAAAGACTGAAGTGCTCTTAAATAGTGTCTAGAATCGACTATGATTCATTGTAAATTTTCAGGTTGGCAGTCACAGTACCTTGTAAAAGTCGGAAATAATAAATGTAAAATCTCTCTTGAAGCTGCTTTGTGCAGTATATAGAATATGTACAGTAAAGAAAAATACTTTATTTATAAAGCAGATGGAGCATTATTTTTATCAGTACACAGATACTTTGTGATTTTCTGTCAATTAAAAGTTGCATAAACCTTAAACTTCATTGCATCTTCTTCTGTCAGTTGTTCACAGGAAGCAACAAATGTAATTAATCTAATAAACAGATATTATTTTTGTGATTATGACTCTTGTATACAATATATACAGCTGCTGCCGACGTGGCATTCAATCTCTGCCATGGCATATACTGTACGGTATGTTACTTCAGACACAGCTTCTGTGTTGTTTTTTACAGAGTGAAGACATGTTTTGCCGCTGTCTGTGTATAATAACACATTCCCGGCAGCCTGTACAGGCCGGAAAAGTGAAAACAGCTATGTGGGAACAGAGGCACCATGAAACAAACCCCAGCAGGATGCAAGGCAACACTTGTTCAGGAAGATACAGTTGACACCATTAGAGGAAACTAAAAACACTTGTTAACATCAGAGTAAAAAATCTGACTGGGAGCTTTGCAGTCTTTTCCCTCGGACCTGTAGAGTTACTTGGCTGTGATCTCCATGCCACTTGATGTTAAATAGCTTTCTATAAAGGAAAAGAGCATGTTAGTGTTTATTTTCTTTGAGTTGAATTCACATGTGTATTGCACAAGGGTGTTGTGTATTTAGTCATTCGAGAACCTTGATACTACTAGTTGTGTTGCTAGTTATTTGATACTGTGCTGTGAACATTTGTACTGGACTATTCCTGGATTTTGTGTTTAGAGCTGGTTTGTTTAGTTTAATGTAAAAAAAATAAAATATTTTACTACTTCCATTTTGTCACCGGACACCTTTCCCCCCCCTTCCTACAAAAACTTCATTGTCTAAAAGCTATTCTGCTAATTGGGTGTTGCAATCGGTTACAATTTATAGAGGAGTTATTTGTGCAAGATCTACAGTTATACATAGGACAGTTGAAGGTGTTTTTATTTCTTGATGTATTGGTTTTTCCTTACAATCGCTTAGCCAGCGCAACTCATTATATTAAAGTGGGAGGGAAAGGACAAAGTCTGTTATACAAGGTGAAAGATGGGAACGAATACAATACGAAGCCACAGTTCCCTCACAGTATTCCAGACAATTTTGGCGAGAAAATCATCCTTAAAGATTTGACCAATCAATACAAGGCTTTTGAGAGACAAATAACCAAATTTGATCAGCAAATGCTGGAGAAAGAATTGGCAGACATGAATTTTCCTCGATGGAATCGGAATACAGTGTTCGTAGTTTACAATTCATGTCTATAGGCCTTTTTATTCACTGTCTTCTTGTGATTGATGGGAGTGCAGAGGACAAAGACTCACTCTAAAGAGACCTGACAGGAGTTTCATAATAAGACCAGTTGCAAACATTTCAGCACCTCTTGAGCTGGACATTTGGGTCTGAAGAAAACCCCCCTGCTGTGTTGGACCCTCTTTGTGCTCCTGTCCAGGGCAGGTGTTACAAACTACAACCAGCCGCTTTGCTCGTAGCCAGGAAGAAAACTATTGATGAGGGGACAAAGTGCAAAAACAAAAGGAACAAAATGCTGAAGGCATGTAAAAATACATATAATTCGAAAGTATACAAAACTACATACATTCTATATCTATAGAATCATTTCATTACACATGAAAGAAATGTACACATGACATGTGGCTAATCGACATTAAGTAGCTTTCGAAGATGCTTTGTAATGTGTCATACTGTACCCCATCTCAATATCCTAAATTGCATTTTGTTAAATGCCAATTTGCTAATTAATATGCCAAATATAAAACACACACACACACACACACACACACACACACACACACATATATACTTGTCAAAATTTGGAAAAAATAATATAGGACTCTGAGAAAGTAATACATTTTTTTAATGTTTTTTGAAAGAAGTATCTTGTGTTTACCAAGGCTGCATTTATTTAAACAAAAATGCAGTGAAAACGGTAATATTAAAATATTACAAGTTTTTTAATATATATTTTAAAATGTAATTTATTCCTGTTATGGCAAAGCTGAATTTTCAACATCATTACTCCAGTTTTCAGTGTCACATGATTCTTCAGAAATCCTTCTAACATGTTGATTTGCTGCTCAATAATTATTATCAATTATTATTTATTATTGGTGCTCAATTATTAATAATCGTTCTATTAATAGTATTATTGTTGTAAACCGTTTTTTGCTCATTCATATATAATAGACACTTTGATTATTGAAAAATTCAAATAGACAGCAAAAAAGAAGATATCATTTGTAACATTTTACATGTCTTTGCTGTCACTTTTGATCAATTTAATGCATCCTTACTAGTGTATTTTTGTTTATTTTTTATTTTTTTTGGTAGTGTACACATTACATTATTTATAATTTTTTGTTTTGGTTGAATTTCACAATAATCTTAAATAAAAAAAAAAGGCTGAAGTCACAGTCACTTAAATGTATTTTACCTGTTTTACAAGCAGTAAATGTGTGAATGTATAGATATAAACCTGATCAAGCATCAACCCCTGGTTGCACATGTATGCCGTCCCCTACAGGCACACACATCAAAATGAGATGGATCTTTTGAACACACTCCAGGACATTGTGTAGGGAGGGTAAAGGCTACAAAGGTGGGGGGGCTACGACTTCCTGATTCACACACAGCATAAAGAGAAAGACAGCTGGCTCTAATAAGCTCTCTATCCATAAAATGCTGCGTATTACCCAACCACCATTGAACCAGCCATTCGTACAACATGTGAACCACATTAAAGTTCATTATGCCTTAAACATGACACATATGTTCAGGGCCACTGCAGGTCCTCAGCAGGAGAAACATCCATGCTAGATTAACATGCTAGACGGCTTAGCATGACATGAAGTGTGATTATGTTTAACTGCTTAGCTCCTTCAGTTACGACTGCATAATCTAATCCAATAACAACTATTTACAGAGAGATTAGCGACATTAGCATTGACGACTCCTTTTGACTCCTCTAACAACCTGAATTAAGTATAACAGATAATTTAGGCTAAATTGTTAGCATTGAGATCTTCTAGCCAGACAGATTAGCATGCAAACACTAAAACATTACGACTGCATTTTGCTTATTGCTTTAATTGCTTAGAAACCACTTTAAGATGGTTTGTGGGGGCAGTTTTTTACAAGTGGCTTGCTGTGACTGGAGCAAACGGCAATATTTTTACAGCACGGCGATCAGATCAGTTGTTGTTCGTAATATAAAATATGAAAAACAGATACGCTTACACAATCCTGACAGGAGTATTGAATAAAAGAGTGCATGACATATGTCTGATATCTGGCAGTGGCCTTGGTTAAACCCCTCAAATATAGTTTCAACAAAAAACTGAAACATTCAGTGTCAAGAGAGAGAGAAGATCATCATAAATGCCTGGAAAATCTGGATCCCCTTTTGGTAATGTGCTGTTTTACTGGCACTATTAAACCTGTCTATTTGCTATTACATGATCTAAGCTTCCAGGTAAAGGTTCATTTATCGTATTTTTAAATGTCGTTCTGAGGGTTCACATGAGTTTAGAGGGCATTCACGTTATCTTGCTATAATTTAAGAAAATGCATTTTTTGGAGAAGAATCAAAGTTCTCTGCAGGACTCTATGTATGGCAAGATTTTTAGATCTTGTAATAAAACAAATAAAATAATTGTCATTTTCACAATTCACAATCCAAAGACAAGACAAAGGATCATACTGGTTTTTCCCGCCAAGACCTGTCAAAGGTGAAATTACCCTGGCTCTGGAAATCAGAGCCTTCATGTAAGTGTTGTCCTGTCCCCATGGAAATAAAGGCCTGTTTGTGTAGAAACATTAGTGGGGTCAGAGGTTAAAGGCGTTGCATGACATCACCATTGTTATAGTTTAGGAATATGTTTTAGATGTATTTGTCCTGTAAATTAAAAACTGATGCTAAACATGCACTTTTGTCATGACATCAGGCAATACTGTGAATGTAAAGCTTTTTTTAATAATTTCAGTTAATTTTCCAGCCCTGATAGCAGTGCAATAAATGTTTACAATACCATCATTCACATGACTGGCCTTTATAGGAATAGTTCATCATTTAAAAACCACCATGTCTTTAAAAACTGTATTATGTTACACTTTATTTTAAAGTGTCCTTGTTACAGTGTAATTATACAATTAAGTACTGAGTAATATTAATTAATAACGTAGTTATTACATGTTTAGTTGCATGTAATTATGCATAATTTACTGTTATTGCTATATTAAGTACATGTAACAAAGACATTAGAAAATAAAATGTTATCCAATATGACTTTAAGTCTTCTGTGGGACACAAATCAAGCTATTTGAAGCAGAATGTCCAAGCTGCTCCTTCCATTGAAAATGAATGGCGGCCATGGCTGTCAAGCAAGAATTTCAGAATAACAACTTGTATCTTAATGTTTTTTCCTCAAAGAAAGCTATAAAAAATTATTTCTTGATGCTTTATGGTGTTTTTTGTACTTTTTGAAGCTTGACGATCTCTGGTCACCATCCACTTTCATTTTGTTCCTCCCAAGTCTTTTTTTCAAAATCCTTTTGTGTTTCACAGAAGAAAGAAAGTCATGCAGGTTTTGGAATGCTGAGCAGATTTTATACAACAATAGGGATAGCGGCCAATAATTATTTGTTCTTGTTAAAGGGACTGTTTTTTGTCATCTTTGCATGCTGTGAGAGCTGGTTTGGTTTGCTGTTCGTAGAGTGACAAGTCCACCGAAAGAGACATTATATGGCGATTGATATTGCCCTGAAGACTTGTTTATTTTCTCCATGCTGAAATAACACTCGCCTGCCTTTTGACAGGCCCAAGAAAGAAGCCAAACCCTTTCTGCCCCGATAGAGACGCCGGTTCATGTCACTTCGCAAAAGGACTAGTTTGTCTGATTTAGAATCTTT
Organism: Sinocyclocheilus rhinocerous; assembly: GCF_001515625.1. Taxonomy (NCBI): domain Eukaryota; kingdom Metazoa; phylum Chordata; class Actinopteri; order Cypriniformes; family Cyprinidae; genus Sinocyclocheilus; species Sinocyclocheilus rhinocerous. The sequence goes on along the minus strand of NW_015659919.1, from coordinate 89,231 downwards.
GGGGAGGTTAGTAAAATATCAGCCCTTTGACGTATAGACCAAACCCAATGCTCTGACTGGGCTGGTTCTCTAAGTACACTCTAAAAAATGCTGGGTTGTTTCAACCCAACTTTGGGTCAAATATGGACTAACCCAACTTTTTGACAACCCAGCATTTTTTAGAGTGTACTTGCAAATTTATTCTGTCCGTGCTCATCAAGACATTCTGCCCTGATGCTTTCGAATAGACAAAAACTGGTCTTGCAGGCCATAGTTTTGACTAACTGATCTAAATGTCGTACATACTGTGCATTAATCAATTAAAATCAATTAATAATTTAAGTACATAAATTGTGTGTGTGAATATATATATATACGTACATGGGTCAAAGACATTATATATATATATATATATTAATTAATTAATTATTAATTATAAAAATTATTATAGTTAAAATAATAAAATAATACACATGTATATCTATATATAATATACACGTGTATTATTTTATTATTTTAACTCTAATAATTTTTATAATTAATAATTTAGTACTAATTTCCATGTATTTTGCCATAAAAATCACAATGTATTAAAATATTAAATTAATATTATTTAAATTATTATTTGGTTAATTTAGTATGATTTTTATTGTGAAAAACATTTTCAATAAAAAAAACCATACTCCCTGTGGTTCAGTAATAAGTAATTTTCCTTCCATCCGAGCCATTCAAGCTTGATATATTGTCAGTTTTAAGCTTTATACTACCAATTCAGTGCTGTTGTCTGCCACAATAATGTAATATGCTTGAATGCTTTAATTTTGGGATCCATGATTAATTTGACAATTTTTATCATTATTTTTTTTATGGAATATCAAGAGAAAATGTAGTCTTTGTTCTGTAATAACAAAAAAAAAATAATTGTGCGTGTTCATGTTGTGATAATCACTTCATTTTTACTCGAGCAAAACATCAGCACATGGTTCTCAGTGTGAAAGTGAGTTTGACAATGATGAAACAAGACTATTTTCACCAGTCAGAGTCGGAAAATGAGTGGTATGTTCTGTTGTCATTCAGTGTAACACAATATTTATGTAAAAATTCAAACAACATGCTTATTCTGATGTGTACATATTATAATATATAAAAGAATAAGGAAGCATATTAAATTTGATTTTGTTTTAAATGAGTAAAAAATTCTTACTGACAAATGGGCAAAACCTATAGTGGCAAATTTTAAAAATGTAAAATTACAACTAATTAGTATTTGGGGTGAAAGTAATTAGTCTTTTAACATGTCCTAAATTGATTTTTGTTGTAAATATGCCTGACAAGATTGTTACACTGAATGACATTTTAGTGGGTCTCTTCTGTAAATCAGGAAAAAATTTATGATATTTATTTTTATGCTCAGAAAAACAAAAGCAAAATTGCAATTAAATTAAACTGAATTTTTTTTATTTGGGGTGGGGGTGGGGGTGGGGGGGACAACAACAATTTAAATCATTTTTACTCGAGCAAAACATCAGCACATGGTTCTCAGTGTGAAAGTGAGTTTGACAATGATGAAACAAGACTATTTTCACCAGTCAGAGTCGGAAAATGAGTGGTATGTTCTGTTGCGATGAACTATTGAACCTAAACAAACCATATCATATTCTGAAGCCTCTCCGCACACATCTGCGCAATTGATCATAGCTTTTAGCTTTCGCTTTGACCTCGACTACCCCCTCACACTGCTATGCATACTTTGATCAGTTTCTATGATGGACACTGTGACAATAAAGGCATTCAGAGAGTTGCAAAACATCACCCACACACTCTTTAGAACACCCTGATCCATGAGGCATCACATCATTACCAGCAGACTGTTCTTATTTAGTTGCTGTGCTAAAGAATTTAGCAAGACAAATGAACCTGGTTCTGTTGGTACAGACGTAAAGGAAGATAAGGAGAGGGAGGGAGAGAGAGGAGGAGACAAACTCCTGTCAAAGAAGAGACATGTATAGACAATTAATTTCTCTTTGTGTTGGCAACTTAATCCCATTATATACCCACATGATTTTTATAGCTACTAACTTTCCATTTAGTGTAAACCATTTATGAATTATAGCATGGAAAAGTGTAAAAGGAAACAGTTTAAGTGAATGGGATTGACTCTGTTAGATTTTATCATGCGTCTGGCAAAAGCAACTGAAAGAGGGAGGAAGATTTAAGCTCTCAGATCTTCCTGAGACCTTGTGCTATTCATACCAGTTGCTGGTACGCAGTCTAAAGGCCAGGCTGTATTAATCAGTGGGAACTAGTAATGGAAGGATGACTTTAATAGAACACACAAGTCTACATTGTAAACTATGAGAATAATGGCCAGGGGTTAAATTGGGTCAGAGCGATCTGGAATGCTATTCCACCAGGTTAGACTCAAATAACTTGCAGACTCTTTGTCAATCTATTCATATGTAGTGCAGATGTGGTTTAATCCAGTGCACTTCTTTCAGCTTTATTTAGCAAGTTTCATTACATTAAATATTAACCTTCCTCTAACGAGTGGCAGTCCCAATCAGAGATCACAACACTGTGAAAAATGTAACTTTTTCAGAAAAAAAAGCAAGAACCTCCCATTTATGGTGAAAAATTGTAAATAGGTAAGCATAATACTGTAAAATCAGTTTTTGCAAATAAAAACTAAGATTTACCTTATAATTTACAGTAATAACAAGTTGAAGGAAATTCCCAGAATTTCCTAGATGACGCATCACATGTGATTTATACTTTAAATAAATATTTTTGTTTCTTCTCTCTTTTTCTTATCTGTAATTTACATTAGGGTGTCTTTTGGTTACATTTAGTGAATGCTTATTGCATTATTTTAGTGTCATATATGTTAACCTGATGGTGTTTGTATTTTGTGTGTATGACTCTGTGCTCCGTCTCTTTTATGGATGAACTCTGACTTATCACTTGACTCTCTGTTTTATTTATTCATGTATTTTTGTGGTGGTTATCAGTACATTTTAAGGAAATTCAAGTAGACTGGCATATTAATATTAAATAATTATAAATTTTATATTGTATTGACCTAGAAACTAAAGTGCAGCATTTTTAAATAAGTCCATTTTTTAAATAAAAAAAGAATAAAAAATTATGATATAATTTAAAAATAAAAATAAACTCACAACTTTAAAATTTATCTTTTAAAAAAGGCTAAAAGGTCACACACACATTTAATTTACATCATATGAAAGAAAAAACAATCAAATAAAAATAATCCCAGATTTTCTCAGATTTTGATCTCAGACTTTTGGACCTCACTGTAATTTTACCAAATTATTTCATCCAGGATCACCATCAGATCGTTGCCTCCAAACTTCAAAAATCCCAGTTTAACCCCCACTAACGTCTCACATCACCATATCCAGCTTCTTTTCCCGTGTAGCTGTGCAGGTGTGGACCCATAAGCCATTGCTCTGAGGGAGAGATGGCAGGGGGTAGAATGAAGAGAGAACGTGAGAGAAGGAGGGGGTTAATGAAAAGAGAATGTTCTCTGTTTGGGTTTTTCGTGCTGGTTGCTGTGGGCATTTTTGCAGCTTCCATCTGAAAATGCTGAGAAAGGGAAGGGGGGAGTATGTAAGAGACGGAGAGAGAGGAAGAATGAAGGAGGGGGGTGAGTGATTATGTGTCAAAAGAAGGGATTTTAGATTCAGTCTTTAAAAAGCTCTGGCACTGAGTTCAGAAGTTCCCAAACTCAAAACTTCCAAACCCGGACAGTCACAACGAGTGAATGAGGACGGTACAAAGCCAGAGCGGGAAACTGAAAAACATTTCAGAGGGTAAATAAACAGAGAGGATGTTTCTGCTTCTGAGCTGTGCTGAGCGCAAAGTAAGCGAGGAATAGGAAACAATCTCCCCCTCCAGGCTGTCGTCTGGACAGTGTTGCTTTTAAATCTACTGCATTTTTTGGCAAACAGCACTACAAGTATGCTGTTGTAGAATAAGATCTCCCTGGAACAACTCATCAAGCAAAGAAAAAGGAAAAAAGAAAGAAGCCAAGAAGCAGAACTTGAACTCCGAACTTCAGAAAAGTTTGGACAAGTGCAAATCCGAGCGAAGCACTCTCATCTGACCTGCTTCTAGAAGAGTGCCCACGCTATTTCATCCTTCCCTGGATTATAACTTTCCTACCGTCAGCATTTTCCTGGGATGGGCTGGCTGCTGTGTCTGTGTTACCTGGCAGCAGCAGTGGCTGTGGCTATTGGCTCGGAAAGACGACAGCACCAGGTGCAGCATGGCCCCTGCCACTACACTTTTATCCTTCCAGAGGTGGAGCAGTGCCGGCCTGCGGGGGACTTCCAGGTGACTAACTCCCTCCAGCGGGACTCGCCCTCGGCCCCGGAGTCGCCCCACGCTGAACCCACCTGGCAGGAAAGGAAGCTGGAGACCCTAGAGAGTGCCACGGAGAACAATACACAGTGGCTGCAGAAGGTATAGTGAATTAGCTTAGTTTCGCTCTCATCTTTTATTGCACCAGTGGTTCTCAAATGATGTTGCATATTCGTCCTGCTCATGTACAGCTAGAAAAATTTGCTAAATACTAAAATGATAAATTAGGGTTTCCCAAATGGAGGTTCGTGGGTTGATGAAAAATAATTAATTAGATAAAATATAAAATGTTATAAATTCTATATAAATTTTCGCCAAGGTGCTGCAACCCCATATAAAAACAAAAGTAATTAATAAAATGAAAACAATTAAAAGAATAAGCTTACTAAAAAAAGATTAAATATTTTATCTGTTTACTTGCATGCCATGTGTTTGTTAACTGACATCAGAGAACCGTGAATATGGAAATGTGTCATTAAACGATTGAAATACTACTTTTAATTCTCAGGGGGACTTCAAGGAAATATTTTACGTCTAAGGGGTTCGGCTTAGTTTGTGAACCCCTGTGCTAAATGATAACTAACAAGATAAGTTAGCAAGATAAATAGGCTTATTAACTTTTAAAAGGAAGTAGAAAACACTATAATTTTTGTTGACGTCAAAGGCTGTACATGCAATCAAACTTGATGGTATTATGCTGCAACATTTGGTATGGCTAAGCAGATCACATGGTTGGTGTTCCAAAACTGCATGTTTTAGTGACCTAGAAAACTGAAGTGCGGAATTTTACATATTTCAATTAAAACAAAAACTAAATTCATCTTGGTAGAAGGTTGACAGGTTGTGTGACGTCCTCGAACACCATGAACAAAGCTGCGAAAGGAAATACAACCCAGACTAACATGGTTTGTGTCGACCACAATGTATTCGTCTAGTGAATTATAGGCAGTCAAGCATGAAACTGTTGAAATTTTGATATTTAGAAACCAAAGTGTAAATATTTGTGCTGTTCAGACTACATCATGGATAATTTTGGAGTTCTTGGAAATATTAATTTTTAGTGTTTGATTGCAAGGGGATTTTGTTTACTTTCGTACGATAAATAATTTTGATGCTTTGTTGGGTCGCCACTTGATGTCAATTGTAAATTCTGTATTCTGAAGCCAACCACAATGTATTCGTCTAGTGAATTATAGGCAGTCAAGCATGAAACTGTTGAAATTTTGATATTTAGAAACCAAAGTGTAAATATTTGTGCTGTTCAGACTACATCATGGATAATTTTGGAGTTCTTGGAAATATGAATTTTTAGTGTTTGATTGCAAGGGGATTTTGTTTACTTTCTTACGATAAATAATTTTGATGCTTTGTTGGGTCGTCACTTGATGTCAATTGTAAATTCTGTATTCTGAAGCCAAACCACTTGAGAACAAGTTTATGTGCATTATTTATGCTTGTGCACTATAGATGTGTCCCAATCTGCATTACACATTATCCTCACAAGGTTATTGAATTTGAGAAGGAGAGAGAAAGAGAGAGGTAAATCTTGAACATGTTCAAGCAAGATTTCCTGAATGTGTAGATCTTTTTAAGCTGGCGGACAGTTTGTCAGTATCAGTTTTAAAACACAGATTTGGCCTCCATTAAGAGCCAGATCCATTTCTCTCTGTCAGCATCGATTCTGCAGTGTAAAAAGAAGTAGTCTATCTATTTCTACCTGATGTAACCCCTTAAAAATAACTTTTGCTGATGTAATCGAATGAAATCAGGTTGATAATACAATTACATTTATTCATTTAGCAGGTCCTTTTATCCAAAGCTTGAATAAAAATATTCCTGTCATATTGACTTTGATAAGTCTATTTAACTTCTCTCCATTTTTTTTAGGTTTCCTGATAAACATTGTTACAGTGTGCTTCTGGCTAACATAATTCAAGCACATTCTGTTTGACAGGGATATTGCGGTTTATAAAGATACCAACAGTTAAAACCTGCAGATTATTGTTTGGAAGTTTGAGATAATGTTGTGTTTGCAGTGTAGGTCTTTTAAAGTCTGATAACATTATGGCACAGTCATTTCCTACAGTAATTCAAATCAATTGCGCGTTTGGAGTCAGTTTATCTCTGTGCCATTTGCACTACATTTCAAAGTGAAGGTCATTACTTGTCACATCACCACTTGCAGATTCTGTTATATAGGTCCTCTAATACACTCAGTACTTCTAATATATGCCTGTTCTTTGCTAAAAAACAACAACAATATGGTCTGTATGTTACATGTCCCAGCTTTGGCCTGCTCTGTTTGTCACCCAGACTATGGGCCGTCTGGAAAGTCTGTCTCGTTATTCAGCCCTTCTATTGGTTTGCTCCATAAATATGGAGACGGAGTGGGCTTAGTATCATACGTGCATAACAGAAATGTTCCTGCATGCCAAAGGATTACAAAAAGGGTCAAAAACACTCATGAGTTGGCTCACTTTTCATTTTACAGGCCATACATCTGGCATAAGATGCATTTAACTGACAGTAGAAGGTATAGGGGGGAAAAAAAGTGAAGTGGCTACTATATCTCAGAAACAGCGGTCCAGACAGACCCTCCTGACATGCCTATATGCACGCTTTCACCAGCGGGCCAAATGTTGTATAAATTATTATTTCACTCCCTCTCCGGTCATTGAGTGCAGTGTGCGGTAGGAGCAGCAGCTTCCTGAGCACTGGCAAGCGTTGACCTCTGGCCCGCTGCTGAGTGGATTGAACTGGGTTTTCAACACCACAGACGATCTGCTTTGCATATGTATTACTAGACTTTCCGGCCAGAGGCCACACATGAGACGGTGTATTTGTATCACACACACCATACTCCCACATGATTATCGGACCCCCAGGGTCTTCAAGAAGCCCCCCCAAAGAAAACATGAGCTAATTCTGAATGTTATTCAATGAAATTCCAACGAGGGGACAAGCATGCCGAATTACATGTCAGAATTCCTGATTTCTGTTGAATCACATTCATCCTGTGGGTTGTCAATAGGAGGTTTTTATGCTGTTATAGGTTAAATGTATGAGAAATTTTGATCAAAAGCAAGTACCCTCTCCAAATTTTAGGTCTTCATCAAAGCAGCTTGCAGCTTATCTTTCCTGGAATTTTTGCTATTCATATTAGACTTATATGACAGATGTAGTCTGGTTCTTTAAGCCAACGTGGTAAAAGAATGAGAATGAAGTGTTGGGGAAGCTATTTTTAGCCATTTTTTAGCTTTCAAAAGTAATTTAAAGTGGTAAAACTACAGTCAAGACATGCTTTAGGAAAAGTTACTGAGAAAAAAGTACTTAATTTAAGTTCTTTAAGAGGATATTTAAGATCTCAATTAGGATCACAGTTGAAAAAAAAGATCTGCAAGATATAAAACTGAGTAGAAAACAATGATGAACACCAGCATCTACTGCTTCAGAAAGGAAGACACTTAAATTAATCAAATATTCAACAGAGAGAAAATAGGTTTGGGGTCGGAAAGGTTTTTTATGGCTAGGAAAGAAGGCCCTTATGCTCACCTATAGGCTTTAGTTGATCAAAAATACATTTAAAACAGTTAGGCTATATTGTGAAATATTACAGTTTAAAATAACTATTTTATATAAATGTAATTTATTTTTGTGATGGCAAAGATGAATTATCAGCAGCCGTTACTCCAGTCTTCAGTGTCACATGATCCTTCAGAAATCATTCTAATGTGCTGATTTGGTGTTCAAGAAACATTTCTTATTATTATCAGTGTTAAAAACAATTCAATAATTTAATGAATAGAGAGTTTAAAAGAACAACATTTTTATAAAATAGAAACCTTTTTTTTTCATTATAAATGCCTTTACTGTCACTTTCAAATAACTGCCCTTGCTGAAAAAAGTATTAAAATATAAATAATATACTGTATATCTTACATATCCATTTTGAACGCTGATGTGTGTGTGTGTGTATTCCACGCACAATCAGATGGCACAAATTTCATGAATGGTTTGAGTATAGAATGTGATTCATACATAGCTGTAAAACTAAACATAGCAATTAACACAAATCCTCTTGCCCCGAAATGTTTATCCAGACACTGTTCAGAAAAGAGAGAACAGCAAACAAAAAAAATCACAACAAGCTTATTGTGTCATAGTACTGGCACAACAAACCAAAAAGCCTTTATATTTTTTTGTTTTAGAGGTGAATAAATCACCTTTCTTCCAGGCAAGAACACGTCTTGATGTGAAATATACACAGGCAGTTGCAGTTTCTTGGCTTCCCAACATCCGTTCTTAACACTGCGTTCTAATCCAAAATAATCTCCTACGACAGATCTGCTGCTTGCTTATGCAGCCTTTGTCTCAGTTTAAAGCAGCCAAGATGCGCTGACATGTCCTGCTAAAAAAAGATAGGAAAAACAAAAAGAGTGAGAGACAGACAGACGAGAACCATAGGAAAAAGTGAATTAAAGGAAAAGTTCACCCCAAAATCTGTTCCAATGAAGAAACAAACTAATCTACATCTTGGATGGCTTGAAGGCGAGTACTTTTTTTTAATTTTTTTTAGCAAATTTAAATTTTGGGGACCTATTGCTTTAAAGAATTACTTCAAACCCAAAATGAAAGGTTATTATTTTCCAAACATGAATGCATTTTTTAAAATTTCTATAAAATGGTAATTCCATGGCTTTAAAGCTACTAAAAAGTAATGTAGTCCTACTAATTTGTATACTAAATATGGCACCATTAGTGCAGGCTAGATGTCAGTAACAGCAAACGGCATTGATTCACGCGTTTCAAAACCAAATGTCATAAATGTCAAAACTACTTTTGTAGTTTGTTTCTATATCTTGACAGTGTGTGATCACTATGTATGTAAAGATGTATGCGAATGTTCTCTACCAAACCTTTTTGTGTGTACCATGGGGAGAAAAATAACATACAGTTTTTAAACATCATGGGGGTGGGTATAATAAAAAAAAAAAAGTTCAGTCTTGCACAATAAAATAATTCTTGCTCAACTGTCCTTGAGTAGACCCATTTATTGTTTTCAGTAAAGCTTCACAGAGAGTCTGGAGTGTTCATGTTTGGCCCCATTTAATAATAAATCAAATTTCCAGGAAATGGGAAAATACAAATGGACTTGGCCACTTTTTAATTCAGTTCTGTTTTTATGACTCGTTATTTAACTCAATTAAAACCCTTTAAATGTTCATTACTAAGTGGCAGAACAGCAAGATTAAAGGTGGTTTAATCAATGATTCTTTAGTTTGCTGCAAAGCTCACCTACTTAAAGACTGGCAAAAAATTGTCCTTGGAGAAACGTTGAAATTATATGGTACGGTGAAGATATGACAGGATTTCTCTTCCCTTTTGTTATTTTATGAAAAGGCCACATCAATCTGAGATCTGTTTATAACTCTCAGATGCTTGTTGCCTCGATTTTATAGTTCGCATAAATGGTCAAGATCTTTATTTATTTATTTTTGCCTAGCCTCATATAACATCCAATGAGGAATTAAACTGAGAGAACAAAACATTGTTTACCCAAGGGCGCTCACACCAGTGTTTCAGCACGGTGGTACAGTAGTTGTGGCTGAAAGATACCATGTATTGTGCATATGGTATGAAGCACACAGTGTCATGGCCTCTCTGTAGGATGCTGTTTGGTTGCAGACAGTGGCACTGAAGATGGATGACGGCATATTTGTATTGCCTCATTAGTATTGTACAGTGTGCCCTGATGTCCATTTGTCCGAAGGGAGACAAGCATTGTCAGTAAGATTGATTGTACAGTACTTGTTTTAGCGTTGATTTCTGACCATGCATTTCATATTGATTGTTTTTGTGCTGATTTGGCCTGTTGGCAAACTTCTCAATAACTTTTCAAGATTATATAACATTATCACTAAAGGCTAATGCACACTGCACTGACAGATGCCAACAACCACCGACAGATTTCTTTTGTTGGTTTTGTCGGATCAGTGTGTTACCCCTCTTGGCATCTCTTGACATTGATCAATATTTTACACACAGATCATAATATTATATATATATATATATATA
>NW_015659919.1:61337-78671 GCF_001515625.1 Sinocyclocheilus rhinocerous | reverse complement strand
TGTGGTTAATCACAGTTCTTTCATGATTTAAGAGGAGGGGCAAATAATTTTTCACGTAGGGCCAGGTAGGTTTGGACAGCTTTTTTCCCTTAATAAATGAAATCATCATTTAAAAACTGCATTTTGTATTAACTTGCATTATCTTTGTGTAATATAAAAATTTGTTTGATGATCTGAATCTTTTAAGTGTGACAAATATGCAAAAAATAAAAAAAACAGGATGGGGGCAAAAACATTTTCATGGTACTGTATATATATATATATATGTAAACAATAGGCTTTTAAGTTAGCGTGCTTTAATGCTGCCTATGCAAGCTTATGTTCTCTTGTGACGCTACTAAAGTAGTTGGAGATGTTGGTGTATGTTTGTTGATGTGTCTTGTGCCATGTTTACAGCTGGAGAGCTACATACAGGAGAATGTGCGGTCAGAGATGGAGCGGAATGTCATTCACACTCAGACAGCCACCATGCTGGAGATCGGAACCAATCTTCTAAGCCAATCAGCAGAAAACACACGCAAACTGACAGATGTGGAGACACAGGTGAGGCTGATCAAATGAGACTGACAGCATCCAGACAAACAAACAGCACCTCTGCTCTAACTGCAGCTTCTGTTTGTCTTTGCTGTGAAATGCTTTTCTCTAATTGTTTAAACCAGATTATGAAGACAAGCAGCCATGAAAAGTGGGCACTTCTCATGCCGTCATTTGTCCAAAATTCTCTATTATAATAAGAAAACTGCCCAATAATTTGCATTGGTGGCTCACAATCGAATTAAATTCTTGGAGCTCAATGGCTGAGAATTTTTAATCTTGTGCAGTAAGTGAGTTCACAAAATTAGGCCTCAATGCATCACATGTGTGTGTGTGTGTGTGTGTGTGTGTTTGGTTTTTCACTCATCTGAATTCATGGCCAACAGAAGCAAGGTTAAGTGGCCATGCAGAGTACTGTTGGAAAAGAATCAGAGAGACAGTGAAGTCTAGCCAAACTAAAACATCCATAGTGTTTATCCTCTCAAAGAGTGATTTGTTTCACACTGCTATGTTTTGCCTTCATTTTTTTACCGTCAGAAGTTCATTGAACATCATAGTGCAGCCTAAAAAAATATTGGGGTGCTTTTGTCAGGGCTTACAGTATGTTCGCTGTGTTTGAGCTGCTTGAAAAAACATGTAGCTGTTTGAAGAAACAGGCATGATGGGATAATCACTGCTGATCTATGTGTGACTTTTGGAGTGTTTGGATCACTTGATTATGGCTTCACAAACGTAAAGAAACAGTTCATCCAGAAATGAACCATCTGTCATGATTTTCTAACCCTCATGTCGCTCCAAATCCATAACTTTCTTTCTTCTGTGGTGCACAAAAGGAGATATTTTGAAGTCTTTTTATGCAGCTACAATGAATAGGACCTGTCCAATTTGTCAACATTCTTTCGAGTTGAATCATTTCAATGAATCAAAAGATTTGGTCACAGTGGTTTACAGCTTATTTAAGAGGAAGATTGCGAGTAAATACATGAATGTTTCAATGTTCCTAACACAAAACTATCATATGGTTTGAAATATAGTGCATGAGACTAATGGACTTTTTTAAATGAAATTTTTAAGGTGCATTTGCATCCTCTTTGAAGCTTGAAAGCTTCAGTCCACGTATATTGTAATTGAATGGAAAAGTGTGACCAGCACAGTCTATGGATTATTCCTTTTTGTGTTCTGCGGAAGAAAGAAAGCAATTCGGATTTGGAACAACATAAAGGTAATGACAGAATTTACATTTTTGGGTGAACTATTACTTTAACCCTGATTAAAGCTCATTAACATACTGTATAATGCTACTTCAAACATTGTTCTCAGATAAAGTTGGCAAACTTAATGTTGCAGGGAAACATCTGGAACTACCTTCAACATTTAACTACAGAATTTTCTTGGAAAAAAAAGTGAAATCCTGTACATTTGCATTCAAGCAGAGACAAAAAACCATAGTAGTTGGACAAGAAAAGCGCCATGTCTCCCATTCTTATTCTCCCATGTCTTTGAATATTTTAAAGGTAATCTCTCTTTCGGCTTGTCTGTCATGTGGGCCTGTTTGCAGGTGCTGAACCAAACCAGTCGTCTGGAGATCCAGCTGCTGGAATACTCTCTGAGCCCCAACCGGCTGGAGAAGCAGCTCTTAGAGCAAACCCAGGAGGTCTCCCGCCTCAATGACAAAAACAGGTGAGTCGTCAGGAAACAAGAGTCGTCTTATTCATTTCTCTCGCCTTCCTGTACGTGAACGCTGTCTCTAAAGTTGTTACAATGTGTATTTTTGACACAGGATACAAAGGCAAACGGGTTGCAAGATGCGAAAGACCTGTGATATTATACCTCTGAAGTTGTTCATACATACAAGTTTGTTCAAAAAGATGAAAATGTGTCTGTCCTAGAACTACACATCACACAATAATACCTATGAATATTAATTAGATCATGTTGCCTCTTTACAGCTTTCTTTTTATATAGTTTTTTTTTTTTTAAATAAAATAAAATCCACTGGATCTCATGTCCTCCTGTATTTAACTCTAGTATTAAACATGGATTCCATGCACATTCATGGGGCACATCAAATATAGTAAACAGAAACTCTTAGGTTTCTTTAAAAATATCTTCATTTGTGTTTTGAAGATGAGCAAGAGTGAGTAAATGATAAAAGAGCACTGTCACCATTTACATATCCTCATGTCATTCCAAACCTGTGTGCATTTCTTTCTTGTGCGTGGCACAAAATAAGAATGTTGGTAAGCAAGAAGTTTCAGTTCCCATTGACTTCCATTGTATTTTTTGTCCATACAGTGGAAGTCAATGGGAAACAAAATGTTTGGTTACCAACATTCCTCAAAATATCTCATTTTTTTGTGCTACAGAAGAGAGATAATTATACAGGTTATGAAACAACATGAGGGTGAGTAAACGATGACAGAATTTTCATTTTTGGCTGAACTACCCCTTTAATATCAGCTGTAAACAAGCCCAAAATCATCTCATCTTCCTGTTTATTCCAGGTGTTTACTATTTTATATACTAAAAAATAAGTTATAAAACAAGCATCACCTGTTTCACATCTCTTTTATGACTTTATAATTGCATTCAAATAAACAATGATGCTGCAGAGCAGCAAGCACCTTTGACACAAAAAACAGCACTCTGTTACAGTAAATTGGCTGTCAAGAGCCAGTAATAAAGGAAATGCATTTCATCATTCCCTGTTGGTCTTTAGGGAGGTATGGCTCAGTAATTATGCATCTTTCTGCTAACCCAAATTAAAATATGCAAGCTTTTTGTGGAAACTTAAACTTTCTGTCTGAAAATGGGACAGTAAGATAATCTATTCAGGAGTGAAATATCGTTGGATTTTATTTTGAGACAAGCTGCTTTACAATAAAGCTGCAGCTTAACAACAGCAATCTTTCATGTCCACAAATTTAAATCACTTAAAAACAATTTAGTGTATTTTCAGACAACATGACAAGGTATACTCAAGTGCAGAAACGATGCATGCTGGAAGAACAGAAACAGCAAGCAAAGAGAGATTTAGGGAATGTTTCTTTCGACTAGCTGAAAGTAGCTTGTTCAATCTGTGTGGGTGGATCGTCTCAATAAAAAACTGCTGCAAAGTCATTAGTCCTGTGGGATTTATTGTCTTTATTTGGAGCTTGGTACGGTGCAAGCTCAAACAGCCTGTCAGAGTGTTGATTTTGATTTTGATAGAGAAGCCCAGGCAACAACACCGTCTGTGAATGGCAGCAGTATCCATGTGTTTACAGGTCTACCAGCCTCTTAGGCTCACAGAGGTGTGTTATGTGGAATCTGAGAGGCTTGTTCAAGGGTGTTGTCTGTGCTGAGAGCGGCATGAACCAACAAACAGCAATTCACACACAGAGTGAAGTATTAAAAATTAGGATTTGATATGACACTTAAGACAAAACAGTTAATTGTCCAGTTAAAAGGCGCGATTTATGTGCTTCCCGTCCACATACTGTAGCCTGCTAGAGTAATACAAATGGTAAAACATAATAATTCCTTTATAAATAAATTTGCTATTAAAAAGGCTTTCATCATTTACTGATAAATGAGAATATCACTATGGTATCATATTTGAATGTGTTCAGGGAACTTAGCTATTGAAAATTAGCCATAGTAATTTAATTTAACTCCGCTCAAATGAAAGAAATGAACAAAGTGATTTGAATAAAAGTGAGTTATTTTTTTCTGAATGAAATCAAGCCAGTAAAATGATACAATCTTTTTCTTAATATTTTGAACCATAGGGAGTTTGACTGAACTCAATCACTTGTGGCAAAGGTTACAACCATTTCAGGTCTGGCTAGTCTTCAAAAGGTTCATAAAGATTTATTTTTAAGTTGTTCATTCTGTACATATACATATTTACATTTTAAATGCTAATGCATTTACACATGCATTCATTGTCTAAAGAAACATTCAAAAATGTATTTGTATGTATTAGTATGAAAGAGATCACTCTGAATAACCTGAGGTGCAACAATTTAATTCTGTTACGCAGTTTAGTGTTCATTTGGTGATACGATTGTATACAAAAGGTCAACAAGCAAGAAGTTAATATTGAGAAACTTACATTATAGACACCGTATTGTTCTGTTTCTATAATAGTTCCAGTTCTATTTCCTCTCTGAGCACATAGTGGCCTTTGCTTCCTGAATGAATCAGTGTTGCAACGAATTGATTGAGTGAAGTACTGTGTGCATATTGTCTGAGTAGGTAAACAAAGTATGTTAACAAATTCTTTTAGTAACAATTCTTTCTATATAGTAACAAAGTGTGTAGTGTAATTAAAACTACTACATCTGTCATGTTGTCATTGTCATGTGACTCAGTTATGTCACTTCACTGCCATTCACAACTCCTATCCTGTGGCCTAATGGGATAGTAAAATGTCCAGATGTGCGCTTCGAAATCTCGGCATTAAGACTAGTTTTAAGTTGGAGTACACTACACAAATGTTAAAATTTGACTTTTTGACTTTTAGCAACTAGCACAGACTCTAAATTGTGGCAAAAATCTGTGTAAATATCATGTAGTGTATTCCAGCCTTAAAGGTGTATTGATGTATCCTCCAGACAAAATTCCCACAACTAATGCACCGACTGACAGTCTATCTGGAACACAGACAATTGGAGTGATACAAACAGTGAAAAATCTCAGTGCTGTTGGACTGTTATATCAGAAATGTATAAATAGTTTTCTAAAAGTGTTGAGCTTGTAATATGCAAATAGCAAGACCATATATGAACCAGCCCGTTTCTTCTCAGCTATCTGGAACAGCGTTTTGCTGCCATGGAGGCCAGGCACAGCAGAGAGCTTCAGGCCATCCAGCAGGAGAAACAGCAGCTGTTGGAACTGCTTGACAGACAGAATCACCTGGTCAGCCTGCTGGAGGGAGAACTGGCCAGCTCCACTCGTAACAGCACACTGCTCCAACGACAGCAGGCCACACTCACTGACACAGTGCAGCAGCTACTGGCTATGGTCACTCACTGTAACGGTTAGTGCCAAATTCACATTATCAAAGGCTAAGCTGCATACGACCAGCTCAGTGGGAACAAAAGAGTCCCTCTAAACTGGGCAACTGCTTAAATTCCCAGAAGTGGTCTGTCAAGCAATTTTCCAAGAAGATTGCAGTGTAAATCAATATTGATTAAACCAATCAAAATAGGACCTGGGTATACTTTTATTTCTTTTTCTCAAGCCTAATATTACCCTGTGAATTTCCAGATATTTCCACTCCAGTTGAAAAGGAGATGTTGAAGTTCAGAGACTGTGCTGAGATATTAAAATCTGGAGTTACAGAAAGTGGGATATACAGCATTCATCTTCCTAACTCCACCCAGAAAACTAAGGTTTGTAGTTTGTAACCATTTTTTAAAGTATCACTTTGATGAAATTCTAGGCAACACTTTAGTGTAGGGACCAATTCTCACTAATAACTAGTTTCTTATTAGCATGCCTATTATTAACATATTGGCTGTGTATTAGTACTTATAAAGCACACATTCTGCAATACCATATTCTACATACCTAATCTTACCAAATACCTAAACTTAGCAACTACCTTACTAACTATTAATAAGCAGCAAATTAGGAGTTTACTGAGGCAAAAGTCATAGTTAATGGTTTGTTAATAGCGAGAATTGGATCTTAAAATAAAGTGTGACCAAATTCTATTTATATATAATAAAAAAAAAAAATACAGATTGCATACAAAACAAAACCATTTTGTAAAGCATGAATCTTGGCATGTATCTTGAAGAAACTGAGCTCTCCTCACATTTGTTTTTTAAAGACTAAATTATAATCTGGAAGGACAAAATGTTTTAATATACTGCAATTTTAGTACGTCTTCGAAAAAAGGCTAAGATGAAAATGTCATGTGGATCAGAAAACCAAATCAAGAAGTCAGAGAAACATTTCCTTCAGGCCAATTCTCGGTGCATCTAACTGAGAATATGCATATACCATATTTATTTCAAAATCTTGCCCTACTGAACCACAAGAAAACCCCTAGAGGTTTGTGTTTTTGCCTTTGACTTCCAGAGTCAAATCTAATTTCTGGCATTCTCCTGGGGTGATGAACATTTTAAAAATGTGGCTAATATTGTTTTTGTTATTCATTATTTTCCTGTGCACTCATTCGTCTTCCCCTCCATTTCCTGTGGGCATAGGATCCAGGTGTTTGGCAAAGATTTGGGAGCTTCCTGCCAACACAGGGTTTAATGCAGAAAGTGAGAGCGAACTGGTATATGTAGTATCACCACCCTTTCATTCTGTGCCACCCCTCAGAGAAGCACACTGGGTGGCTCTTTTCATTTAGAGTTCAACTTTCTCTTTTTTCTACCTCACTTTGTTTGCATAATGATACAAATCAACATATTTATGAGGGATATTGATCAGTGCTGATTGAAGCTTATTGATAACAAATGGTTCCTTTGGAAAATCTTGACCGGTGATGCTCATTTATTAAAACATTACAGTGAAAGTTTCAAATAGGTTTTTGCTGCCAGAGACAAGCTAAAGTTTTAGAAGAAGAAAAGACTCTCTTACATCTGTTATGCAAATAGAAGGATATGTTGTGCCGAATAAGAATGAAATCAATTCATGCTCCCCAAAAGCAACCTCTCTACAGATGTCATTAATGCAAGTGCTTTGTCTTTAAACCCTGATTAGCCGTTTAACGTTTCACGATGGGCAGTCTCATGTGTTGCTAAATGAGCTGGTCCCGCCAAGGGATGAAAATGTGCATTATCCCACTTTTTGTTTTTGCCAAGAAGAACTTATTGCTTTTTGCCTTCTCCTTAAGCTTAATTCTTCTCAAAAACAGCTGGGAAAATTGGAGAAAAATCATACAGAGGATATTTACTTGGAATGTTTTCACTTGACACCCACAGGTTAGAAATATTTAATATTTCAGAATAAAATCCTTTATGGGATTGGCTTTAATTAGTTTTGATGGATTCGGATGATGGAATTCAATGAATTTGCCTTTTATTATTTTATTTTGCTGCTCATAGCTCATACTAATTTGCTGTTTTTGCCACAAAACAGTAAATTATTAAGTTGTTTTGTGTTCAATACCAAATCAATGGTCAGTAAAAGATTCAGTAGAAACTGCACAGAGACCAGTGTGCTCATGTCCCAAAAATGTCTGCATGAGACTTTGTTTGTACTGTATGGTTAAAATTGGTACAATTCATCATTGGCAAGTTTATTGCACAGTGGTTAACCAAATTCAAAAGCTAAATACAAACCCAGCAGAGTACTCATATAGCCTGAAGACCTACCATCTCACTGTGGACAGGAACAGAATGTCCTGCATCGGCGGTCCAAATGTGGTGGTTTGTGAAGCAGTCTCGCCCCCATGTGCATTTAAAAGGATTGTGGGCCACAGTTTATTTTTTTTGATTTCGTGATGACTCTTAAAGTTCATATTCTACAATTTCAGTTATCAGTTTATTTTGTCAGTGTAACCCACAGAGATAAGAAAGGTCCTTATTCAAAACATCATGAGTTGAGATATGTGCTTTGTGGCATATCATGGGAAATTACAATAGTTTGAGCAGTCACATATAAAAACCGCCACTTATGTTCTGAATAGTGTGAGAGTATTTGCCAAATTTGGACTATAATATTATTGTAATAATGAAATCGTGGAAAATTAACTTAATACAATATAGCACCTGCAAAGAGTCTCACAGCATTTTTCATCAAATAGTTTTGTCACAAATATTATCTGAAAAGAAAATGAATGTTTCATTTAGTTCCCTAGGTAGCTCATACAATTGTTATCTCTCAGTCTCTGTTGGTATAAAATGTATAAAAAGTATAAAATAACAAGATATATTTATATTGCATGTATGTGGTTCTTTATGGTTGTTTCTGACCAGGTATTCTGTGACATGAAAACTAAAGGGGGAGGCTGGACTGTCTTTCAGCATCGCTATGATGGATCGGTCGATTTTAACCTTGGCTGGAATGATTACAAACTGGTAGGAACAACTTGTCCAACACTCAATTAGAGCATTTTCCACATTTAATCCATTTAACTGTATACGTAAGCTGTAGCTTTAGGAGCAAGTGTGGTAACTTTCCACAGTTTGGCTTCAAATGATCTTAAATGCAATTTTTGATCTCTGATCATTTATTTTATCACAGACATCTGCATTAAGCAGGTCTTCATATATCTAATATCTTGAGAAAGATTGAAATAAAAAAAAAACCCATCTGGTAAATTCCACAATATCAGTCATGTTTTGGAAAAATGCACATATCGCCATGCATCATATCTGACAAGTTGAACATTTTAAAGTACCTAGCTGAAGGAATTTGATTTTGTGTCATCATTAAAGATTGCTTAAAAATTATTTTCTTGATTTTGCTTTAGACAATGAAGTATGATCACTCCTTTAATGAAGACATACTGTATAATTTACACGTGGGCCTGTCTACCTCTTATTGAGATTTCTTGATTTATGTACACTTCTGCTACCATTAATCTGAGGCGCCTAACATTTAAAACACATATTTAACCTGCTCTGATGGAGAAAGTCTAACTCATGTGTGGTGTCTGATGTGTATAGCCATAGAATACTGATGCGTTGGTGACCCCATTGACCTTTCTTCAAGGAAGATAATTCTGATTGGCCGGGTCTGCATTCCCATGTCTCCCTATGTTGTTACACCTGCATTCCCTCCCTATCTGGGACGATAAGTATATATTAATTCGGTCACAGGGTCATTTGAAGAGGAAAGATAAGAAAAGACATTAGAATTTAAGTAGGACGTCATAATTCACGCACTGCGTCCATTATTTAAAACAATTTATAGAATATAAGGAGAGCGCATATTGTTATAATGGTCGCTTAAAATCAGTGTTTTATACCTGTAAAAGTAACAACTCCCTGGAGAGCTGATTTGCTTGGAAACTATTGAGTTTTAAATGCAAAAACAGTGGTAATTCATCTCACCTGGGCCACTTCAACAGACAAATTGCTATGGCTGTTCTGGGAGTGCGTCAGAACCACACAAGTTTTGTTTTCTCTTTTCCTTGTTGTTTTCCAAGAAAAATGTTTTTACAAGTGAATGATAAATATTTGGCCCCAGATGGAGCGTGGGAGTGGGGAGCCCCTGTAGATTGTTGATAACGTGTGCATTGAAGCATTTAAATGCCCAACTGCACTACCACATCTCACAGTGTTCAAATGTGCCGTCTCATTTGCTGGTCCAAACAAATGGAAATGCAGCATTTTCCTGTGGTTACAGGAGGTCTTGTGAAATGTTTACTAGTATGTGAAAAGGAACTCCAGGATTGTTCTTTTGAAGCGTCTTTCTGCTATCAGTGTAAATAATTATGTAATACTTAATAATCATTTCAGACATACTTATTCATAATTGTCTGTTTTACAGAATACAAAAATACTGGTAATTTACACCTCACGCTCTTAGTTTTGGTTATAATAATACATCACATCCTGTCTGGTAGTCACATACAGTCTAGCCGCAAAAATTTGAATATTTCATCGCACTCAAAGCTTATAGTTGGATCTAAAAATTAGGCATTCATAAATAATATGAACTACATACTTCCTGTACAGTGTAAATAATGATTTTTCAAAGTAAAAAAAAAAAAAATTGGAGTACATTTTAAAAGAAAATATAATTTAATTTATTTCTTTGTACTTAAACATTTTGTAAAATTTACCTGCAGTTTGAGTGAAAATTGTTTCTAAGTAAATTGTTAAAATGAGATTGTTAAAATGAGATGTATATAAAGCAACATTTTTGTCTTTTCTTCACATATGACGTAGGGATTTGGAGATCCATCAGGAGAACACTGGTTAGGAAATGATGCCATCCACCTGCTTACAACATCAAAAGACTACACTCTCCAGGTCCACCTCAAAGACACCGAGGGACAGCAGGCTTATTCTCAATATGACCATTTCTACACTGATGGAGAGGATAAGAAATACAGGTACCAAAATGTTCCTTGTTCTCTTGACTCTAGATGTTGGGATGCATACAAATGGGCATCACTTTGCTTACAAAAGTTGTGGGAACAATTTGGGGGGTGCACACACAATGAAGGTTTGCAATTAGCTCATGAAAATTTATATAATTAGCTTATGTGCAAATAATATAATGTTTTATTTTTACTTTGATAAATAGTCTCAGTGATGTATTGATCTGATCTATAGGCTTTTCCTAATACCAAAAAAACTACTTAAAAATCTTTTAAACCAATTTCAACAGCACATTGAGTGGCTATTTTTACACAGTTATTTCAATCATTTTTCCAACCAACTTGGGCTCAGATATGATTGGTCTAATGGCAGTGTTTTTGCTTTAAGTATGAGGGGTTCCCTAATATAACCTTTCATTTGAGTAAACCAAAATCAGCAACAGAAAAACATTTGGTTGCATTTTGTTTTGTGATTTAACTGGATAACAAGCAGTGGAAAGTGAAAGGGGAGGCAGTGTGTGGTAGAGAACATTCCCGCCAAATGCTTTCCTCCACTGATCGCAACTGCAACAATCACTCAACAAAACATTAAAAATTATGAATTCCATTGCCAGTCTCATTATAATAGCCTCTCACAAATTGAAAACTCCTGCTCAGCATTTGAAGATGCTTCCTAGTATTAGCACCCCAGACGTGAGCTATTTCATAAAGTGCTGGGGATAAAATCGGCCAATGGCGAACACATCCTACCAGTCTCCATCGTAAATGATGCCTATGTGGATACAAGTGACTTTGGAAAAACAAATTAGCAGAAGATAAAATCTCTAGTATTTCGGGTTTTTCATCATAGCCGTGTTTTATTCTGTGTATTAGTCAAAGCCAGACTGAATTGAACTGGTGGGAGTAATGCTGTTTATTTTTATACATTGTGCAATTTAAGTAGAAAATGTTCAGTATCTAATTGTTCAGAGTTCAGAATCTGATTAAGACTTGATTTGCATTCAGATTTGCAATGTGAATCACATTTTCAGCATATTATTGACACATTTAAATTTTTTTTTGGCTTGTCTTTGTCATTTTCCTGGGATAAGAGACACTTGTGTGATTATGTCCACAAGTCAAAATGATGAGCTACATTTAGGGTAAACCAGCATTTCTCCCAGCATCATTATTGCTTCTGGTCTGCCGATCCCAGGAGCAGATCTGCCTACAAAAGAGAAACAGGGCAAACAATTTCAAGCATGAGGCTTTGCAAGAAAACTGCCGAGTTAAACAAATCTCACACCTCTCTTAAGGGATGCAATTAAACATGCAGCATTGCTTGTGGGCATACTTATACAGTGAATGAACCAGAACCAGAAGTATTAAATTTAACTCAAAATAAATGATTTGGAATACAGCTATAGAATGGGAGAGTGTTGTAGCAGTGGTATCAGATGGAAACGCCAATGCGTGTTTATGTGCGTGTAAACAGGTAGAGAAATTGCTGAACAAACACTTGCCAAATCCCACCATGTTTGTTTTCTAGTTTACCTCACATGGTAAGAGTGCGTTTTATTAGCACGCTGAGAATCCTGGCATGGTCTCGAGGGTGTTGGGCCTGTTTGGGATTAACCAGCCAAGCAACCTATGGTGCAAAAATGTTTTGATGCCAACACAATCTCCTGCAGTTCCTAGCTGTGTGGTCCTTTCTCTGGCACAGTGTGTTCGCAATTCTTCCTGGTGAGATATCATCAACAATGGATTGTGGATAATGGAGGCCAAATATCTTTGGAATACACATTAATGAGTCACATTAATAAGAAAGAGGAAAAGATAAATCACTTAGGAATATCTTATACAGGCTCACAGCCGGTCCAATTACTGGGGTTAACAGTGGATGTAATAGATGTAGACGCTTTCATCTGATTATGTAAAAAGAAAATAAAAAAAACTGTGTAGTTAAAGTGATCCTTTGTGTATAGTATTTAAGTAAATTTATCTAAAACAGGATATGTGTCGGGGCTGATTAAGCAAGCTAATGCTGGAACTCAGCATACAAGAAGTGGCAAAAAAGAGAAGGTGGTAGTAGTAAAGTTTCCTGGCACACCTTTAGCCATAAATTACCATAGACATTTTAGGGGTAGATTTAGAACTAAGACTGCATGATAGGAATGCTTATGCAAATATTTATTGTACAAGTATTGATTTTCAGGGGGTTACTTCCCCAGGGGACCTTGAGGGTGCTATAGGGGTCTGGGAGAACTTTTGTGAAATAACAACAACAACAACAATAATAATAATAATAATAATAAATATGAAATGATTACAGTTTCATTATACACTTGTCACTGGTTGGAGATCAATCAAATTATTTTATTTTAATTAGACAAAATAGAAAAAAAATACATTGTCAACTTAAAAAATCCAGATAATATTTTAAACATAAAATGTACATTTTTACACGGTAAGCTTTATAATGAAAATACTGCTCAAAGGTTTGGGGTGGTAGGAATTTTTTTTTTTTTTTTTTTGAAAGAAGCCTATTTATTTTCTTTATTTGAATATTATTATTTTTTTACTCAGATTTATTCCTGTGATGGCAAAGCTGAATATTCAGCAGTCATTACTTCAGTCTTCAGTGTCAAATTATCTTTCAGAAATCATTCTAATACAGTGATTTTCTGCTCAAGAAACATTTATTATTATTATCAATCTTGAAAACAGTTGTGCTGTTTTTGTGGAAATGGTGGTAATTTTTTTCAGTATTGTTTGATGAATTGAAAGTTCAAAAGATTAACATTATAAATATCTTTACTTTCATTTTCATTTAACAGATCCGTGCTTAATAGAAGTATTTATTAAAATAAATAAATCATCAAAAAAAATCATACGAACCCAAACTTTTTAAGGGTAGCGTATATATATATTTGCCTTTATATTTATATATGGGGGTCCCTCACAAGGGGATCACCATATTTGGGAGTCTGCAGCATAAAACATTAAAAACCATGGTTTGTGTATTATTTATTCTGTATCCATCCATATGTTTCTTTTTCTCTTCAGTCTCCATGCAAGTGGTTTCAGTGGTACAGCTGGACGCACCAGTAGTCTTACCCACTCAGGAACTCTGTTCAGCACTAAGGATCAGGACAATGACCAGTGCAGCTGCAAGTGTGCTCAGATGGCCACAGGAGGTATCACATTTACATTCTTTCTAACAGTGTATGTAATTATTAAATTGCATATAATAAAAACCATTTTCCAACATCACCCAAGATAAGAACTACAATAATGTTAAAATATCAGGTATTTCAATGGCAACTGAGAAAGTAGTGGTAGAGTATGTTAATTAAAACAGCAGTTCACATTTACTTTACTTAAAGGGGTCATATTATGCTTTTTTAAAGATCATTATTTTGTGTATTTGGTGTAACAGAATATGTCTTAACTTTGATAAAGAATATCTCTTTGGTTTTGAGACTTTAGTCTTTGCAACTTCAGAGATCTTATCTATGCACAATCAGCTTGTAACACTCCAAAGAGAAAGGAAAACTTGAAATCGCATCATATGACCCCTTTAAATAATGATATTGATCGAAACAAAATATGGCTTTTTTTTTAGTGTTTCTGCCATTGTATCAAAAGGGACATATCATACATTTTTTTTTACCATTTTATTCCCCCACCCAAAGGTCCACTAGTGTTAGTCAGGTAATGTAGGTTTGCTGTTGGGTTCAATACAGTTGGTGGTGCCTTATACTTTGACAGCAACATTTTTCCAAAGCCTGCATTACACCCTGACAGAACCACAAAACAATCCTCACTGAAATGTGCTGCACAAACTCTGAAGGTTGGGTTGATGTGATCAGGGACCTTGTTAAAAACAAACTTTGGACACTCTTTACTAAAGTTAAGAAGAGCCACAGATCAGAGTTGCTGGAACCAAGCTCCCTCCTTACCTCCAACAGGTAAAGGTAACTCACAAAACATCCATGAATCCATCCCTTGTGCGCTGCTTACAATAAATCAAAACAGTAGAAGGTTGTGTAAAAATATTTGATCAAACGTGAAGCATGTCTGCTATTTTATCTCAATGCTAAGTCAGTTTGATGCACCTCTGCAGAGTCCTGTGCAGATTCTCTCTGACAGCCTGAATTTACAAAGCCAATATTCAGTGTTGTTATTATTAAAGGAATAGTTCACCCAAAATGTAAAATGTGCTGAAAATGTACTCACCCTCAGGCAATCCAAGATGTAGATCAATTTTTCTTTAGGAGAAGTTTTGCATTATATCACTTGCTCGCTAATGGATTCTCTGCAGTGAATGGGTGCCGTCAGAATGAGAGTCCAAACAAACGATAAAAAGTATCACAATAATGGTGACTGGAGAAATGTGGATTACTTTTGAATTACTGTGATGTTTTTATCAGCTATTTGAACTGTCATTCTGATGGCACCCATTCACTCAGAGGACCCTTTGATGAGCAAGTGATGCTAAATTTCTCCAAATTTGTGCCGATGAAGAAACAAACTCATCTACATCTTGGATGGCCTGAGGGCGAGTAAATTTTCAGCAAATTTTCATTTTTGGATGAACTATTTCTTTAACTAAAACTATTAATTGAAAGAAAAGCTGAAATAAAATATTTTAATATATAGACTAATATTTTATAATATAGATATAAGATGAAAAACATAGGAATGTTGCCTTCGCAGCTAACTGAATTAAAGTGAGTTGACATTGAAATACAAATATTACTAAAAGTGAAAAATAAATAAATAAAGCTTTAAAACACACACACACACACACACACACACACATAACATGCTCATAACAAAATTCACTCAAACTAAAGATTTTTTTTATTTCATAAGATCAAGGAAAATCTGATTGATATGACCTCTTAAATATTAATGAAGGAAATTTAAACCAATCCAAAAATAGCTGAAATTACCTGCCGTTTGTCCTTGTAGGGTGGTGGTTTGAAGCTTGTGGTCCTTCCAATCTCAATGGGATATACTATTCTGGAAACTCCAATGTGATACGGTATAACAGTATAAAGTGGTACTACTGGAAAGGACCAAGCTGGATGGCGACAATGACCACTATGATGATACGGCCTGTGGACTTCTAAAAGCAGGAAGAGACTCTCACAAATGGGTCATTTGAATTTACTGACAGCCAAATCATCCAAACAAGCTGGTGACATCAATGAAAATTATGGACAACTTGAGCATTGGATAGCTTGTGCCCATGCTATTGTAGCCATTCAATCTGTCTCCGTTTTGTTTGTTCAGTCTGGCGAAACAGACACAAATTGCACCATAAATGTTTTATCTCCCTGTATAGCAAACTCTTCCAATGAAAAATGCAATGAATTGGAATGGCTGATCAGTGCTCAGAATTGTAGTTGATGTTTGAGCCCAATGTCTGTCTGGTAAAACACTAACCTATCTTCCTCCTCCATCCAGTGGAACATCGGCTCTCCTGAGATTTCTTCTCCCATTCTAGTGCTTTTAAAGGGTTTAAGAGAGAATACCTCTATAAAAACGCTCAAGACACTGAAACAGGTGTATGTTTTATAAGCATACCTTTCATTATAAATATATATTTGTAATAAAACAACAGACATCAAATCAGACTTTCCTACAGAATTCTGTTCCAACCCTCCATACAATATAGGCTTATAGGAATATTCCTTCATTACAAACCTATATGTTTCATGATATGTAAATATGTAATATGTTAAATATACAGAGATCTGGCATGAAACTCTAGATGGCGCAGTCCGATAAGTCTAACTCAATCTGACCTAATGACATCATTATCACATGGCACAGATGATCGGTAGCCAATGAGCTCGCTGCTCAACATTCAAATATATGACTAGTGCTTGCTGTAGCAGTTGCAGCTTGCTTCAGAAAAACAAAATCAACATCTAAGATAAGTGAATGCTCTTCTAATCCACATCGCTGTGTGTATTGTGTGGTCTGCCTAATTGAATTAAAAAATGAGCACCCATAATCAAGTTTAAACTAAGTGTCATGTTAGCAGTTTGCACTGAATGCAGGAGCGAAATATTAAGCATATTAGCAGCAGCATTTAGCATCTGTGTTTATACAGCTGGAGCAAAACGCAGTTTAGAGCATATGTAATCGCTCTGAGGACACGCCGATAGTAACGGACATGAAACAGGTTAAATGAAATTTAAGCATTCTTGTGTATGCATTTCAACGGGGGTTCGCCATATACATTGGCGATTAACCCTGTGTTCACTTTCGTTATTCTAAGGTCGATGTTTTCATTGTGATGAGTGCGTGGTTGTTTTCAGCTGCACGCAGCGTCAGAAGCACGCGCTTATCGGAGCAACCATAAACCAGGTTAAAAATAAGTGGCCTGTCGGCGTGGTAGCCCAGGCACACATAGATAGTAATACATGCGGTTCACATGGCTCTTCGGAGCAGCAGCAGTACATATGCCTTGGCGATAGATCTGCTTGTTGGGGGGTGTTTTGTTCTTGTTTGGCTTGTATGTCCCTTCTATGTCTTCTGCTTTGTGTGGGGTTATTTCAGATGCAGTGAAACGGAATAAACCTCCACAAATTCGTGACGCGTTTTGTTTAAACTGTTTTAACTTTGCATGGCTTTCTATACGTCTCTTGTGTGAGACGTGAGAGCAGCAGTCATATTTGTCCATCTAAAAAATGCGCTGAATATGCGTTCTGTGTGAATGGCTTGGTTTCGGTTTTAACCCATTGAAGATCTTCTACGCATTGAGCTACTATATTTCTCTAATATTTTGAATGAATAACGCAGCAACTGCG
>NW_015659919.1:49763-59197 GCF_001515625.1 Sinocyclocheilus rhinocerous | reverse complement strand
AAGATCTTCTACGCATTGAGCTACTATATTTCTCTAATATTTTGAATGAATAACGCAGCAACTGCGCGTCTTGTGGGCTAGACTAACAAAACATTAAAATGCAACAATGTCACTTACATCATCATCACCGCATCTCGTGCTCCACTAATGACGCTCCCAGAAGCACACCTAACATTTGATTGTACTATTTTTGCATTCAAATGCAAATGTTTATTTTAAATTCGACTAATATTCTTTTTTTTTTATTCACAATCTCCTCATCACAGGCAGGCACAACACTCAATTCAGCATGTGTTTGTGTGTGCTGTCTGCGTCACTCATAGCACGTGCCTATATCGTGCACCATATCGAACATTTTTTCTATCTTTATCGAAGAGGGTGTACCGTCGATAAATATCGATACCGTTTTATCGCCCAGGCCTACATTGTCATGTATATTACCATGCCAATCCCTCCGAGAGTTGTCATGACAGAAATACAGAGTTCTGGCATTAAACTCTAGATGGCGCAGTCCGATAGGTCTAACTCAGTCTGACCTAATGACATCATTATCACATGGCACAGCTGATTGGTTCTCTCCTGTATTGGTAGCCAATGAGCTCGCTAAAAAGAAGAGTTTCAGAAGAGTCATTCGTTCGGAAATCAAACGACATGTTGCAATAAGTGTTCTAAAAAGGCAGATCTAAAAAGATCCACCTTTTGAGGAGTCATATATTAGTGAAGCACTACACTGGACATTCTGTATGTTTGTTTTTACATACAGCCTGTGACAACAGCTCAATAGAAAGACGTTTCTTAGCATTATTTCACAGTACGCTTCTTTTTATTGCATTTAATACAGACTGCAAACTCACTTATTTTGCCGTGGTGCTGGAGATTCAGCAGCGGTGAGAGCTCTGCTGGAACGTGGTGCAGGAAACAGCCTCAAATCCACTATGAGGTAATTACTGTGGTGTTGTCTACGCTTGCACTCTGCCATTTTCATAATTGCAAAAGCAGCAGGTTCGGTTTAAAGCTGCTGTGGAAGACTGACCATCCATGCAGCGTGTTAAGAATCTATATTAGCCACGCTTTTATGCCAGTCGCTTGATGAATCATTCAATAAAGGCTGTTCCTATAAAACACTTCTCAGAGGCTGGCTCTCTTGGCCTGCTGACCTGTGTTCACACTCAGCACTTAGCCATGCTACTACTGTCATGATTTAATGCTCTGGTCTACAACCCCATTCATCCGTGGCCAGAGAGTGAGAAGACTTACCTGCCGTGCTCTTTCACATGAGATTCTGCATTGATTTGCCAGAAATATACTGCAAGGCATGTATAGATGAAGACATTCCCCATGCGCCATAACAACTAGCACAACTTTATTACGGGTCCAGCAGCAGCAGCAGCAGCTGTGATAGATTACTGATGGTGAAATGAGGGTTAAGCTTGGGGGGGCTCCCATCATATTTGGGTTTAAAGAGAGATCTGGACAGCTGGCTCCTCCCGGTTTAGAGCAGATATGAACCTCGGCTAGGAGCGTGTATTATTTGTTGACGCCATCATAATACTGACTTGGTTCAGTGCGCAAACGAGATGCCCTACACTGACAGGGGGTTCCGCACCAGTAGAGCCTTTGAGCACCTCCAAGAATTTATCATCTCCTTGAGCAAGAGTACGGAGAAGAAAGCAAGCTCAGTAGGGAGGGTGTGCATGGTTTCCACATAAATCTCTGTCCGGCCTCAGTTCCACATGGTGGACCGGATGTGAAGACAGGTGAAGTCAGGGACGTGCCATAATGAATCTAGGGGACGGTGTGATACTGATGGCTCAGCAGAGCAGAGACTACTGACCTCGAATGAAAACGGTTTTTGCATTCTCTCTATCTATTGTTGAAGAATATTGTGAAATATTATTTCAATTTAAAATAACTGTTTTATATTTGAATATATTTTATAATGTAATTTATTCTCGTGATAGCAAATCTGAATTTTCTCAGTAGTGCAATGTGCACAATATCGGTGCCACTTGGAGCTTTTTTAATTTATATGTATAATGGATTATAATGGACTTTTTATTTTTTAGTGTTTTATTTGTAATTTATTTTGACAAAATAGTATAAAATAATATATAACAGAATAACAATAGAACAGAATTGAACAGTTTTATGACATTTACATATTACCATAATTTATGGTACTTTTATGTGCAAAAAATCTGCTAAAAGTCATAAAATTCGCAAACAAATACATGCTTAGCTTATGATCCTAGCAGTAGTACATATGCAAGTATTTTGTAAATATGACAACGCAAGTAAATATCTGAAAAGGTAAACTTTTTAAAATATTTAATAACCTACTTTTTTGAAGCTTTAGTATAATTAGAACTCCGTCTCCAGTTCAACCCTGACAGCTGAGGTGTCTCCTTCTTCTTCCACCTCAAAGAGAACTTAGGGAAAAAAGCGTGAAAAATCACGACAGAATCTACTAAAGCAAGGCACAGTCTTGACCCAGGGCACAAAATAAATATTTGATTCCGACGGGAAATGCAGGCCATGAGTTAATAGGCTTAATTATTTATTTAGCTCTGTTTTTAAACTCTTCTCTTCCAATAGCATATGTATTAGGAGCGAACATGAAGAGCAAATAAAATTGTTGGTATGACCCCTGGCTACTTGTTGACTGGCTCCCTCCTGTGTGAGGAGGAGGAGGCAGGATGAGAGAGAGAAACTGATGCAAGGAAGCAGAGGAAACTGTGTTAAGGAATAAAAGTTATTTTTCTTCTGTCGTGCTTGGGTGTCTCCATTGCGGTGTGCTGAGAGAGGAGAAAAAGAATGCAATGAAGTAGCTCTGTCGACTGAATGGGTACATAGAGCCTTGGGCTTGTCAACTTCAAATTCACTACACCACCAACCGTCAATCAAAATGTCAGGAAAAAGGGAAAATTGCGTTTAAATTCAAGTTTTAGTTGAAAAATAAGACACTTTGCAAGAAGCATATAGAGCAATGGGAATATAACGGGGTCCTGCAGACCATGCTAATTGAAATGCACAGTACAGTCAGTCCCACAGCAGATGTTGTGCTCACAATGCTTCACATCAGAGCTTGCCATTTATAATTTCAGTGCAGAAAACCAACGATCACAATTTATTTAGAAATGCATTTTAATAACCTTTATTTCCTTAAGCACTGCAAATGGCCCCGTCCATATCTGCTCTCCCCATGACTCACATCATGAATTTATCCAGAAGGCTCAATTAGAGTTAACTGCTGCTTTGACATTTATAAGTTTTAATTTCCCAATGCATTTCAAGAGGGAAAAAGTTGGACATCTACAAACTAAGAGTATTTCTTATGGTCTGGTCTTATCTGATGGTGATAAGATGATGATCCCTAGATAAAATATCAACCATAAACTTATACTCACAAATGTGCAATTATATGAATGAACCTAAAAGTTCAAAATAGTTGGATGCATGGACGTATAATTTCGAAAACTTCTTGATTCTAAGTTCCACTTCTGATTCAGAAATCTATTGCTCAGCCGACCCTCTCCAGCTTGTTTCTAGAAATAGAAATGATGGTGAGAAACTAGCTCACGAACTTGAACATTCTCGTTTGACAGATCTTTCTGCACCACATACATTTTTGTTAGGTTTCAATGTGCCATTGTCCCCATTAATGAGAATATTTTAAGCAGGGAAAAGATTGGATGCAAGAAGAGCATGTAAGGAATTAGGGTTTTCAGTTCCAGAGGGCCAAGAAAAAATAGAGACCTTTATACCTTTTTCATCTTCGTTAAAGAAATCCACCGGGGACACAATAATTATGTACCCCTCATAAAATATTACATAAAAATAAAATGTAATAAATATACACTGATGTAAAAATGTTTTTTGATTAGGTAAGATTTCATGTTTTTGAAAGTCTTATCCTCACCAAGGCTGTGTTTGATTTATCAAAATACAGAAAAATAGTAACATTGTGAATAAGTTTTATTAATATAACTCTTTTATATTTTAATATATTTCAGAAAATAAATATTTTAATTAGATATTTATATTTGACATATTTAATATAATTTTTTATATGTATTTATTTTATATACTATTTTAATTGTTTCTATGTTTAATTGTTTGTTTGTTTATTTATTAAAAAAAAGCATTTGAATTGATTGGATATTTTGTAACTGTCTTTACTGTCACTTTTGATTAATTTAATGCCTCCTTGCTGAAAAGAAAATTCCACTGACCCTAAACATTTGAATGGTAGTATAAACAAGAAAAGTAAATTAAATAATAAAATTAGTCTGTTCTACATAAAGTAATAAGTAGTCATTTAAATACGGCCTTACACTGAATACTGCCACTATTGTAAAGTATTCCATTATGCTGCTTTAAAAAGCTTATAGAAAAAAATGAATGGAACTAAATTGGAAATGTTATGTTGTGCAAAGCCTGGAAAATGAGTTACATTCTTACATTAGCATTAAAAAAAAACATTCAACATTGCACTTATTTCACCTCTGCACAGATGCCATCTGATGCGTTCATTACTGTCATAACAGTACAGAGGGGCTGGGCCATGGCCAATGATTAGCAGTGAGCTCACGCTGCACTAACATACACAGTTGCCTTAGACCGGAGCGAGGTAATGAGCTTTGGCTACACTGGCCATGTTGTCCATCATTACTCATCATTACAGAGAACATCCTATATTTAGAGACACACGGTCTTTTTATCATTAAACAGATGCATGTGAAGATGAGCCTGTTTGTGTATAATGAATAAACACATTTGTTTATGCATTTATGAACTGTACGATCAATGACTGTCAGTGTGGGCAGGGGTCAAGGTCTCCCTGTTTGTTTGCAGAGAAAAGTGGCTCTTTGGGACGGCTGTTGAAGGGTCAGCGGAAGCGAAGGTGGGTTTTAAGTGACACCTCTCAGACTCTTAATGTGGGTAGAGGTCAGTGCCAGGAGATGGCCCACGGCCGTGAAAGCTGAGCTGAAGATGAACTCGAGCAGGCAGGCTGATGTTTTATTCAAACACCTTCAGGCCTGACATTTAAAAAGCTGGGCAGATATCAGACGTGCAGACGCATCAATGCAACGATAGACAATGATACATCCATTGGACACTGCTGCCTCTTCTTTGCCCCCCTTGTGGTGCTCTCATGCTGCTGCATGTGTTTCCTGACTGACCCAACCCTTCGGGGCTCAAGCGGCGATTTCAGTGACCTTGGGTGTTTAATGAGGAGAGATATCATTCTATTTCAGGCTTCTATTTCAAGTTTTGCCATGGCTTTTAAAATTCTCTCAGATTGACCGAAACAGTTGTAGTCAAACGAAAAAGGCACATTGTCCTCAAGGTCACGTGCTGTTTTGCTCTATTGACCTTTGTATAACATTGGCAGGCACGTGCACACATAGACATCAAAGGGGGCTTGAGCACCTGCCATTTCTTCCTAGAGAGAAAGTGCCCTTTTTTCTGTGGATTTTTTTTTTTTAAATAAATGAATATATGTATATATGTGTGTGTGTGCGTGTTTGTGTTTCTGTTTGCGCACAGCTTTCCCTGTCAAACAAATAAAAAAATCTAAATATCAGGTCGGGTCAGGAAATGTTGAGAAATGATCCGCGTCTACGCAGCACAGCAGTGTAGCACACATTGATCGGCACATGCACAGAGAGAGAGCCGCAGAAGTGAAGCCTTCTCTCCCTTTTCAGTTGTGTTTGTCTTGCTGTGGAGGTAAATGGTGATGAACAACAGACTAAGCTACCTGTGCCTCGAATTTACAGCTAATTATCCAAAAGACAAAAGGAAAAATAGTTAATTTGTCTTGATAACATCCATGACTCATGAGAGCTATTTAAGTTAGCTAAGGCAATAGGAAGTCTATTAGGTTACACCAGTGCACGTTCTTTCACTGCATGATTCAGTTTCTTAAAATGCATTTAGAATTATCACAAAATTCAAGATATGGGGGCAGAAATTTATATATTGATATAATTTCACATAGTTAACCAGTATCACGCGTAGACTGATGTTTTTTTCCACCAAAAAGCAGCATGATTACAAATGTTATATTGATTTTATACAGCAGTTCAATAAACAACCGCCTCTCTCAAACGCTTCGTTTTCTACAAAGTCCCTCCTTCCGACAAGCGCAGTCTGCTCTGATTGGCCAGCTGACCCAGTGCATTGTGATTGGCCGAACACCGCAAGCACTCGTCGGAAATGTAACGCCCCTTACCATAATCGCGAGCTTCATCTTTCAAAATAAATGTAAAGACAGAGCCCGAAAGGGGAACAGAGTCGCGTGACAGACACAGTGATGAAGCTGGTATGTGTTTGCAGTACACAAGCCACGGTTAAGACAGTGTGACCCTCTCTCTCTCTCTCTCACACACACACACGCGCGCGCGCGCGCGCACACACACACACTATGCGCAAAACTCCGCATTTGAACAGTCAATAGCAAATACTTAAACTAATAACAAAACATACTTACAGTAGCTGATTCAGAAGCGCCAGATTGTCATAGCAAAGTCAGAATTACCTCCTCTCCTAGGTTCACGAAACGGTCGTCCATAAAATGCATTGCTGTTCTGTTGTAAGTGATCCAAATAAAGTGCTTTTGCTTTCGCACTGAAACACACAGCGTCTCCCTGACATGGCTGCTTCAACACTAACTGCGGTTACTGACACCATGCCTTCTTTCTTTGCGTGCACATTTTGCGGGATTATGCAAATATTTCCACATAGTGGGGTAGATATGTGGGGGCGTGTTAGAATGAGCCGTTTTAGGGGGGCGTGGCAGAGTCTTAACTTTGATAAAGAATATCTCTTTGGTTTTGAGACTTTAGTCTTTGCAACTTCAGAGATCTTATCTATGCACAATCAGCTTGTAACACTCCAAAGAGAAAGGAAAACTTGAAATCGCATCATATGACCCCTTTAAACAGTGAGTAAATGCATCTAAATGCCCCTTCAGATGCAGCTTCTGTGTTTTCTCTGCATTGCAAAGATTAATTTTGTCAATACTGATTTAATTTGCTTGGGAACAGCCCAAATGACATATTATTCTAATTGACTGATTCAGTTTAAGCATTTGACTGAAAAGAATTATGCACACATTTAGAAAAAATGCCCATAAAAGGTCAAAAAATCAATTTAAACCTTTTGGAAAATATTAATTTCTATCACTGCTGTGAACTGATCACCACACAGAATATGCAGAATATGAAAAACTTTAGGAGTCAGCTGTGCACGGTAGTCCTTAAGATATCAGCACAATAACACACTCAGCAAAATATCGTCTAATTATCGTTATCAATAAAATCCCAGAAACTATTGAGATATATTTTTGTCAATACTGCACACTCCTAATATATTTAACGTTTTGTTTAGAATAAAAATAAATAAATATGAAAAGTGCCATTTTTTCTACTTGAGCCCCTGCCCCTAAAAATGTCTGTGCACAGCCCTGAACATTGGTGCTTGAATACTGTAAAAATGCTCGTAATCAGTGCTCTAAGTGGGTCCGTTTGCAGTACAGCACTTCTATATTTATTCTCTTCTCTATATTCTATCCTCAGAGTCAAAACGTCAGTGTCTGGGTTAGTAATGAGACTATATAAATCATACTATCTGGTGTTGGTGACACTTTGGCCCCTGTGCCCTGTAGTAAATAAATGTATTATGTACCAGCAATATCTCCAAGTATTTTTTGAATGCATTGTGTAAAAAATTCAACTGTGACAATGATTTGCAAATGCCAGCCTGTGCACAAGAGAGTGCCAGCACTTTTTTCCACTTAAAGCACTGCCTTCATTTGATACGAATTGTGCTTCTATAGTGTACATCTGTTTGCTCGTGACACCTGTAAAGGGTGCACGAGCAATGAACACGTGCTGCTAAGTGTATGGTTTGCTTGTGGCAACAGACAAGGGAAAATAACAGATATTATTAGGAATTTGTTGGAGGAAAACAAAAGTCTCTCTGTGAAATGTAAACGTCCCCGAAAGTAACTTTCTGTCACTGTAAATTTAACACTGACATACAATTTATCAGATCATAGATCTATCTCAGGTAACTGACATACAGAGAGACACCTGGCTGCACATACAGAACATGAAACATAAGCGTTTTGGATGCGTGCACAAAAACGGGTTGTTCTCTTATTTTAAAGTGTTTGTGGGGGAAATTTTGTAAACTTGCTCCGTTACTCAAATAATTGGTAAACGGCAGGGGACTGCTGTTTTGTAACTTACCTGGCACTGCTCATTGGGAAAATCCCCTGAATATTCCAAATCCACTTTCTATCAGTTCGCACTCATTGTGAAACGAGCCGGACATGTCTAAAAACTGTTCTTGGTTCAGTGAGTTGAGCACTCGGATCCACTATAGCATCGATTCTGATTCTTGAATGAATTGCTCTGAGGTTTTGTGAAAAGTTTTAACCAATTTGACAGAAACCATCGATGATGATGTAATCTGAAATTATTTACTAAAATTAAAATGGAAAATCTTGCGAATATGTGCATTTCATTTTCTGTGCAGATATATTTGCAGATATATTTTAATATTTCAAAAGTCTAACAACAAATAATTATAATTAGTGTTAAAGTGTTTCCCTGATAGCACACATACATCTCGGAGACGTCTATTTGACGTCTGCGTTTACCTCTGAAAGATGTATTTTTTAGAGTATTTGCTCATCTGCAATACGTCTATTGATAGTTTTCACGTGATGTAACACCCTTAAAGGAACGCCCACCTGGAGGGCAAAACGAAGCTTTGCTCCACTGACCGCCAGTTATTTTTTTACGCAGATTGCATTAAGTAGTAATGTAGTAAAACGCAGATATTAAAAGGTGAAATTCAGTAAACACCTTATTGATTATGTATATTTTGTACAGGCAAGCAGATGAAGCCAGAATATAAACACAATGTGCAATGTTTCACGTTAAATGGTTTCCCAAAGAAAACCATTAGAAGGAAAACACTGAACCATTAAGCAGATTGCGTTCATATTCGGCCTCATCTGCTTACCTATGTAAACTATGCATCATTAATATAGACAATATTACTGTTTTAAATATATTAAGACACTTTAAGTGTTTTTACAATGTTTTGTCGCACTGTTTAATGATTTAAATATTGCTGCGGTTGCTTAATATGGATTGCAAATGGCCAAAACTTGCATTTTGTTCACATACTTTTGTTTTATTCTTTTGAGAGGTGATCTAAATATTTGCGGCTGTGAAACAGATGTAAATTGACAGGCTTGTCCTGCAGTCTATGGCTGTTTTGCCCTCCAGGTCTTCGAGCTGGTCACGTGACTGAAAGCTATGAATAGGACGTTTCCTATTAGATGTCAAATAGAAGTTTATTAGATGTCTTTAAGATGTTTATGATTTAGAATGTATGTAAAACTGACATCTTAAAGA
>NW_015659919.1:33793-47840 GCF_001515625.1 Sinocyclocheilus rhinocerous | reverse complement strand
CCCACCTGGAGGGCAAAACGAAGCTTTGCTCCACTGACCGCCTTATTTTTTTACGCAGATTGCATTAAGTAGTAATGTAGTAAAACGCAGATATTAAAAGGTGAAATTCAGTAAACACCTTATTGATTATGTATATTTTGTACAGGCAAGCAGATGAAGCCAGAATATAAACACAATGTGCAATGTTTCACGTTAAATGGTTTCCCAAAGAAAACCATTAGAAGGAAAACACTGAACCATTAAGCAGATTGCGTTCATATTCGGCCTCATCTGCTTACCTATGTAAACTATGCATCATTAATATAGACAATATTACTGTTTTAAATATATTAAGACACTTTAAGTGTTTTTACAATGTTTTGTCGCACTGTTTAATGATTTAAATATTGCTGCGGTTGCTTAATATGGATTGCAAATGGCCAAAACTTGCATTTTGTTCACATACTTTTGTTTTATTCTTTTGAGAGGTGATCTAAATATTTGCGGCTGTGAAACTGATGGCAAATTGACAGGCTTGTCCTGCAGTTCTATAGATGTTTTGCCCTCCAGGTCTTCGAGCCAGTCACGTGACTGAAAGCTATGAATAGGACGTTTCCTATTAGATGTCAAATAGAAGTTTATTAGATGTCTTTAAGATGTTTATGATTTAGAATGTATGTAAAACTGACATCTTAAAGACGTCGGTCAGATGTTTGTACACAGCAGATGCTTTTCAGATCAAGAGATCTTTAACAGATATCTTGCAGACGTACATGTGCTCTCTGGGTTGGGACATGTGCTGAAAACATCTCGGTATCAATAAGCTAGTTTGCTTTATTTCAAATTCTGAACTTCTAATTGGAGCTTTCAGGACTGCCATACATTAAAACTGTTTAGAAGCAGATCTCTTAGAAGTGGTGAATGCCTCACTTCTTTCTGGGACTTTTCCAAAATCCCTGAAAAATGCAGTTGTTAAGTCCCTTCTGAAAAAGAGCAATCTTGATAACACCATATTGAGCAACTATAGATCAATATCAAATCTTCCCTTTACAGGCAAGAATATTGAAAAGGTGGTTTTAATCAGCTGAACAACTACTTAAACTCAAATGGATACCTGGACAATTTTCAATTTGGTTTCCGACCGCATCACAGCACAGACACAGTGCTCATAAAGATAATAAATGATATTCACTTTAATTCTGATTCTGACAAAATATTAGTGCTTGTACTACTAGATCTTAGTGCTACGTTTGACACTGTCTATCATAACATACTTCTAGAGCGACTGAAAAACTGGGTCTGGCTTTCTGGGATGGTACTCAAATGGTTCAGGTCTGAATGGGTGCAGTCAGAATGAGAGTCCACCAGCTGATAAAAATATCACAATAATAATCCACAACATAACTCGTCCATAAATGAATGTATTTTGAAGTGCAAAGCTGTGTGTTTGTAAGAAGACAATCCATTGTTAAGGTATTTTAACTTTAAACCATTGTTTCTGGTCAAAATATGAGTCCATTATCCATAATAATACTTTCTCTAGTGAAAAGTCCATCCCCTGTTATCCTCTCACACCAAAATCCATGAACATTTGTTTAGAATATTGGTTTAGAACTGTTTTGGACTAGTTTCGCATGTAAACATACACTCGTTCACATCCTACTCTTCACTCTCTGAGGCAGAAGTCTCCAAACCCATCCTTTCTAATCATCCTACTACTTGTCCGCTTGATCCTATTCCATCTCATCTCCTTCAAGCCATTTCTCCTGCAGTTGTACCGCCTACCCAACTCAATCCGAGCAGCTGAGTCCTTAGCCATCTTCAAAAATTGCCTAAAAACACATCTCTTCCATCTTTTTTTTTTTGACCCTCTAACTCTAGCACTGTCTATTCTAATTCTATTCTTGAAAAAAAAAAAAAAAAACTTGTCCCTTTTAGACTTGCACTCTATTCATTTACTGCTTGTTTTCTTAAAAAAAAAAAACTAACAATAGCTTTTCTAATCTTTTTGTATTCTATCTATTTGTTTTCTTTTTATTTTTTATATAATTAAAAAAAAAAACTTGCTACGTGTACTGCATTAAGCTAACTGAGACTTGTTATAGCACTTGCATATCATTGCTCTTTTGTTGATTTTGATTGATTCCATTTTCCTCATTTGTAAGTCGCTTTGGATAAAAGTGTCTGCTAAATGACTAAATGTAAATGTAAATGGTGCTTGATCTGTGCATATTTTTCTTCTTATTTAGACGAGACGACTTTTGGAGAAAGCAAAATTATTTTTGTAACGGACAGCTAATTGCGAAAGAAAATATATAAAGTCTATATGGACTTCTATTTACTGAGCTGCTTGGAAGGACTTTTATTTTGAAGTGGACCAAAGCGCGACCCATTTCCGCCATTTGTATGTGTGTCTGCACGCTTGGTCGAAGACGCAGCCTGCAGTGTTGCCAAATTAGCAATTTTGTTGCTAGATTTAGCAACTTTTCAGACTACCATAGCAACTTTTTCTTCCAAAAGCACCTAGCAACAAATTTAGCTATTTTTAAAATGTATTTGGCAACATTTAGCAACTTTTGATAAGTGACTCAAACGATAAAAAAGGCACAAATTTTCCATCTAAATTACACAAAAAGAGGAAAACCAAAGATGCCTAGTAGTACACACATCACGTGACTTAAGTTAAATGCTATTTGCAATTGTTCAACAATAATTCAACGGATCTGCATGCTTTCTAATTGCTCTCGCGGTGCTTTGATGTCAAACACTGATCGAACTGCGCAGCGCCGCTTCAAGACGAACACACCTATTGTGATACACCTTTTTAGTAGCTTGTACCTGTGATTGTTGTTCAGTTAGTACACTATAAGAAAAATATCTAGAAAAATGGAAAGGGTACTAGTAATTTTCCAGGACATTATCCATTATCCATTATCCGTTGTAACTCTATAACCCGAAAACACAAAATACAATGCGTAATTTAAAATACAGGTAAAAAAAAACCTGTGAAAAATCATATTAACATAGTAGACTATTTTTACAGGCTTTTCTTAGAGTGTAGCATACAAACTAACTACTAATACACTGCTTAAAAGTATAATTGTTCAGAGCGTGTAGTTTTACAAGTTTACTAGCTAGTAAAAAAAAAAACTTAAATTGTAATTGTTTAAAAATGTGTAAGTGTTCAATAATTCAATGTTGTATTTAAAAATACAGTTATTCATATTTTCATATTATTATATAAGGCATTTATATTATTTCACAAACAATTTTTTTTAACAAATTAAAATTAACGTATACAAAATATATTTTTTGCTGAGATTTGATGCAGTGACACAGTTTTGCATCATGTCCTCCAACCTATACACCCGAATAGGTCGTTTGTCATTTTCCTGAAATACGACCCATAGGAGCGTTTACTACAGTTGCGCCCCTATAGTTAACAGGACACTTTCGTTTTAATGCATTGTATCATTTTATCTGTGTCATAATTCGGGTTTCGTGTAGCTCAATTGGTAGAGCATTGCGTTATACAATGATATGCAATCATGTGATCATGCGATGTGGGTTCGATCCCAGAGAACGCATATGCTCATAAAGTGAATATGCGCTATAAACCACTTTCCAACGTGTCTGTCAAATGCATAAATATAAACGAGTTTTGCTAAACCTCTGTAAGGGGTAGGTTTAGGGTTGGGGTAGGTGTAGGCGTTAGGAATTGTGATTTTATGGCGAGATTTTGCGTCACTTCCAGACGTAGCTGTATCCCAAATGAACTTGCATTTTGATTGGAAACATTGGTCATACGTCATTTCATGACGACAGACGTAACATGATGCTGTCATTATTTTTATGCCAGCTAGAGGGCGCTTAACTTTAAAATGTAAATATAGGTCGTAATAAGGTGCTTGCAAAAACGGCTATAGGGTCATTTTTTGGAGGAGGACAGTCTCCAATTTTGCGTCGTGATAATGTGATGACGTCATCGCGCAATGACATCACACAGTGTTGCCAATTTAGCAATTTTGTTGCTAGATTTAGCAACTTTTCAGACTACCATAGCAACTTTTCTTCCAAAAACACCTAGCAACAAATTTTGCTATTTTTTAAAATTTATTTGGCAACATTTAGCAACTTTTGATAAGTGACTCAAACGATAAAAAAGGCACAAATTTTCCATCTAAATTACACAAAAAGAGGAAACCAAAGGTGCCTAGCAGTACACACATCACATGAATTCAGTTGGCTGCTATTTGCAATTGTTTAATTTAATAATAATAATAATTGAATAATTGTTAATTTATGATACATCTTGTTAGTAGCTTGTACTTGAGTTTGTTGATCAGTGTTTTTTTTTTTAAATAGTGCAATTATTGCGTCCAAAGAGGGTCTAATAATTGCAGAGACAAATACAGGTGATATATGGCCATTACATGTGTATATTTCTTATCCAGTCGATGTCCCATACTCTCACCAAATAAATTTTACATCAGCTCCATCAGGACCCATTCCCATCAAATGCCCTTCTCTTGACACCACTTTGCCTTAAGCATGTGAGTCTCAGGCTTGTTTCACCTGTTTACCAGATAATTCAGGACAAGAACATGCCAGCTTTGCTGTTTTATTCATGTTTTGTTGCTTCAGATTTACCAGCGAATGAACAGATTCAGAATGCTGCTTGCCTGCCACAGATGTATTGCAAGCGTTTGTGGAAAATCACCCTGAAACAAGAAGTAGAATCAGGTCTAGTAATAACAAGTGATGAGCATGTTTGAAGCATGAAGATCGAAGCTTTATGAATCTTTTGTTTTACATCAGTGCTGACTGAAACAACTGACTGAAGATGCATTCAATTCGACCATACTGTAAGTGCCCTGTGAAGTGGACTTCCAGTCTGAAGGGAGCGAGCATGTTAAGTTCACACTACAAACAGCAGTCAGAATAAAGGCACATCACTTCATTTGAAGTGGAGAGGAAAATTTACAGTTACATAAGCAAAATACTCATCTAATATAACTAAATTGTTTATTTTGTTATTATAATAGAAAGAACAACATTTATTTTAAATAATAATTAAAAATAGTGTTAAAAGTCTTTACTGTCACTTAGTTAGTTTAATGTGTCCTTGCTGAATAAAAGTATTAATTCATTTAAAACATGTAGTACTAACCCTAAACTTCGGAACGGTAGTATAAATAAATAAAAATTATATGTTAAATCCCCTACATTCTATGTTAAACCCTGACCTGGCTTAATTGAATATGTCATTGCATTGAATACTGGCACTTAACGTACAGAAAAGTATTTCATTATATAATATTTTACACTTCTAAATATAAAATAAAATAAAATTAATATTTATATAAATGCACTTGAAAGTATTATATACAGATGTCCTATTTCTATTATATTTATTTACAGAAGTAGCCTATGACATCATACTCCTCTAATATGCATGACTCAAGTGTCATGTGTGTGGGATAATGTTGCAGGGTGTTCCAACTTCGAATGA
This sequence comes from Sinocyclocheilus rhinocerous, assembly GCF_001515625.1. Lineage (NCBI taxonomy): Eukaryota > Metazoa > Chordata > Actinopteri > Cypriniformes > Cyprinidae > Sinocyclocheilus > Sinocyclocheilus rhinocerous. Next base: position 42,349 of record NW_015659919.1, on the reverse strand, counting down.
ACGCTTTTTGTCAAGCGAAGTGAGCTCAGGGAGTAAAGAGCAGTAAACACTAGGGAAGTGTTTTGTGAATTGGGACACAGTACAAGATACTAAATTTCAGCAACAGAGGCTTCGTTACGTGTAACTGGTTTGACTTTGAATTAAAAAATATATATATATTCTTGAATCAGTTTTTAAGGACTACATATGTGGATCTTAAATCTTATTTACTGATTGTTAGAAAACACTCTCTGTCTTTTTATTGGTTCCAGATGTTTTCACCCTCCTCTTCTATCCTCTCTCACTCGCCCTCCCTGTACAGAGCACTGTTGTTTTCTCTTACTTCCCCCTCCTCCATCTGCTCTCTCTCTCTCTCTCTCTTGTATTATGTTTTAGTATCTCTTACTCATATTCGAGGTACGCATGTGCACATGTATGCATTAGCTTTTCTTGGTTCAAATGTTCAAATAAGGACATGATAGCTAGGACTCTAAGGTAATGGGGTTCGTGATGAACTATGAAGATAGTTCAGCATCCTTTGCCAAGTCTATTCCTAATATGTCCATATTTTACTGTACATATGGCCATTTTATATAACCCATATTCTTGACCAAAATCCTATATGTATGTCATCTATATCCTCATTGGTTAAAGGGTTGAAACTCCCCTCGACATATGCCTATATAATATCTTTGTATCTATGAATAAAGTTGAAGTATTGAGAATACAATTTGATGTGTGTTTTCTTGCTTCCCGGCCGTATATATACTTTGAGGGACTGAGAAGTTTTCAAGGTGGCAAAGAGAATCTATAGGGACCGATTGTTAATTTCTAACACTGATATTATGCATTAAAGTGTAACGAGGCGACAGGGACGAGAGACGTGCAGATCCATTTGCAAAGCTTTTATTCAAAGGCGTGGTCAGAAACAGGCGAGGGTCAGACAATGGCAACAGGTATATTGAGGGCAAGACACAAGAATAGTCCAGTAAACGGGCGTGGTCGATCTCTGGCGAACAATGTCCAAACAGGGTAATCCAAAGGGTTAATCCAAAAACAGGCGATGGTCCAGGCGAGGGGTAATCAGTGTCTGAACAGGGCGAGACGAGAGGGGTAATCCAGGATACACAGGCAAGATCAGAACATGAGAAAACAGGCAAGGCAAGACTATGACTAGACTATGGAAAACGTCTCTAGGTTACGTATGTAACCATGGTTCCCCGAGGGAACGAGACGCTGCGTCGAGATCGCTTTGGGAACGCCCTTGCGTGACCGCGTTCTGAAGCACGTGTCAAATCCGTCCAATGGAGCAGCGAGACGTCACGAGCGGGGTGACGTCAGCACCAGAAAGCATAAAAGCGCATCCGGCAGAGCGCAAACCAGCTTCGATGAAGTAGCGCCTGCAGGGATGCAGGGAGTATGGCAAAGAGACGCAGCGTCTCGTTCCCTCGGGGAACCATGGTTACATACGTAACCTAGAGACGTTCCCCTTCAGGAACTCGAGCTGCGTCGAGATCGCTTTGGGAACGAGAATACCCACTGCGCCATACTACCAAGTCCCTGCCTGTGTGTGTATCCTATGAGCACATCACGAAGAGAGAACTTGGGAACCTGGGGTAGATGCCAGGTCTAAGTTGTAAAAGCAGACAAAAGTGTGCGGAGAGGACCAGCCCGCCGCAGCACAAATGTCCTGCAAGGCCACACCAAAGCTGAAAGCCTTGGAGGCCGCCATACTCCTGGTCGAGTGCGCTCTGACCCCCATAGGCGACGGGAGGCCAGAGGACTCGTAAGCTAGTGAGATGGCCTCGACCACCCACCTACTCATAGTCTGCTTGGTCGCCGGAGATCCTTTCTTTGGCGGACCAAAACAAACAAAAAGCTGATCTGCCTTACGCCACGGGGCAGCTCTGTGTGCGTAAGCGTCCAGTGCTCGAACTGGACAGAGCAGATTAAGCCTTTCTTGGCCTACTTCCTAGAATGGAGGAGGACAGAATGCCTGAAGTACTATGGGCCCTGGTGAAGAAGTGGGCACCTTAGGGACATACCCGGCCCTCGGGTAAAGGAATGCCCTAACCATGCCTGGAGCAAATTCCAGCCACGAAACAGAAAGTGCCTGAAGATCCCCGATCCTTTTCAGTGAGGAAATAGCAAGGAGAAAAATAGTCTTGAGCGTGAGCAACTTGACCGACACTTCTTCTAAGGGTTCAAAGGGGGCATTGCATAAGCCCTCCAGAACCACAGCCAGGTCCCATGAGGGCACCTTAGTGCGCTGTACCGGCCTCAGCCTCAGGGCGCCACGGAGGAAACGAGTGACAAGTGGGTGTCTTCCCAATGATTGACCACCCAGAAGGGCGTGGTAAGCAGCTAAGGCCGCCACGTATACCTTCAGAGTGGAGGCAGATAACCCTGCGGAGAATCGCTCCTGCAGAAACTCCAGAACTGTACCAATTGGGCAGTTGACTGGGTCCTGCAGTCGCTGTCCGCACCCTGAAGCGAAAAGTTTCCACTTCAAGGCGTACTGTTTCCTAGTGGTGGGAGCTCTGGACTGGAGTATAGTCTCAACAACCTCAGTTGAGAGACCAGATGCTAGGAGCTGTGCCCCCTCAGGGGCCATGCCCACAGCTTCCATAACTCCGGGCGGGGGTGAAGAATGGTGCCCCCCGCCTGAGAGAGGAGGTCCCTCCTGATCGGAATCTCCAGCGGAGAGCCGTCGAGGAGGGACACCAGGTCCGAGAACCATACTCGGGCCGGCCAGAACGGGGCTACTAGCAACAGACGGACCCCATCCCGGCGTACTCTCTCCAGAACTCCCGGGAGCAGAGCGATCGGGGGAAAAGCGTACAGACGAAGCCTCGGCCACGTCTGCACCATGGCATCCAGCCCCAGTGGAGCTGGATGCGTGAGGGAGAACCAGAGCGGACAGTGTGTCGTTTCCTGCGACGCAAATAGATCCACTTCCGCCTGGCCAAATTCCCTCCAAATGAGCTCCACCACCTCGGGGTGGAGCCTCCATCCCCCGGGCCTCAGCCCCTGTCTCGACAGGATATCTGCCCCCTGATTTAAATACCCAGGGATGTAAACTGCTCTTAGAGAGAGGAGCTTCCCCTGAGCCCACAGAAGGATCTGGCGCGCCAGCTTGTACAAGGGGCGCGAACGCAGACCCCCCTGCCGATTGATGTAGGAGACCACCGATGTGTTGTCTGTGCGGACAAGCACATGATGCCCCCTTAGGTCTGGAAGGAAGTGTGTCAGAGCTCGAAACACGGCCAGCATCTCCAGGCAGTTGATGTGCCAAGAGAGATGATGGCCTCCCCACAGACCCTGGGCAGAGCGGCCACTCATGACCGCTCCCCAGCCCGTGAGAGAGGCATCCGTCGTTAGCGTTACGCGACGACAAGGAGCCCCTAACATCGGGCCTTGAACCAGGAACCAACGTTTCTTCCACATGTCTAAGGCACGTAAGCATCGCCGCGTGACCTTGATCATGCGAAGCGGATTCCCCCTCGGGGAAAATCCCTTGGTTCTGAGCCACCACTGCAAGGGTCTCATGTACAGCAGGCCAAAAGGTATCACGTTGGACGCCGTTGCCATCAGGCCCAACAGCCTTTGAAACTGTTTGACAGTGAGTGACTGGCCTTCTCTTACTCTCGCGACTGTCGTGAGGATTGACTCGATTCGAGCAGGAGACAGACGTGCCTGCATCGAGGTTGAGTCCCACACCACGCCTAAATAAGTGGTTCTCTGTAGTGGAGAAAGAACACTCTTCTTGGCGTTTAGTCTTAACCCCAGCTCTCTCATATGGGCGAGGACGACATCTCGATGCCGAGCCGCCATCTGCTCCGATTGAGCTAGTATTAGCCAATCGTCGATGTAATTGAGTATGCGGATGCCCTGGAGTCGCAGAGGAGCCAGAGCAGCATCCACACACTTCGTGAAAGTGCGGGGTGAGAGTGACAGGCCGAAGGGAAGAACTCGATATTGGTATGCTTCGCCCCCAAAAGCAAACCTTAGGAACTTCCAGTGTTGAGGGAGGATGGAAACATGGAAATAAGCGTCTTTGAGATCTATCGTAACAAACCAGTCCTCGGACTGGATTTGAGATACTATCTGATTGATAGTGAGCATCTTGAACCGAAGCCGTTTGATAGCGCGGTTCAGAAGACGGAGATCTAAGATCGGACGCAACCCCCCATCCCTCTTCGGAACGATGAAGTAACGGCTGTAGAACCCGGACGCTCTCTCGAGAGGCGGAACACGTTCTATGGCCCCCTTCCTCAAGAGAGTATCTACTTCTTGTTCCATTACCAGAGCCTGCTCGGGGCCCACTAGTGTGGGGATGACCCCGTTGAACCGAGGCGGGCGAGAACCGAACTGGATTCTGTAACCCTTCTCTACAATCTGCAGGACCCATTTTGAGATATTTGGTAGAAGTTTCCACGCTACCAGAAAATCTACTAAGGGAACCAGCCGCTCGAGGCTGGCCTCCGGTGTTATTCGAGGAGCCAGTTCGGTGCCCTGAAGCGGATAACCGGCAGGGAACGACCGACCTGACTGCTGTAGAACCCTCACTTGAGGGGGCGAGCTCTCCCGTGCCGTACCGTTGCCGGGCGGCAGCTGGGAATTTTGCTCGTTGGAGCTCACTGAGCCCTGAAGCACCGAGGGTGGCAGGGTTATCAGTGACTCTCCGTGAGGGCACTGAGGAGGATCGGGCACCGTATACTGAGGTGTTATCCTTTCCTCCCCAGGTGGGGCTGCCCTCAGGGGCCTGACGATGTTGGCGTCAGGACCGCTTAGTCGAGGTCCTCTTCGACAAAATAACGGTCCGCAGATCCGTCTTCGGTCTAGAGGACCCTGACTGAGAGCGTCGCCCCGACCCCCGTTCTTTTTGCGGAGGGGTACGGGTTGCAACGCTCTGTTTTTGTGACTGGCGATATGAGGAGCCTGACGGCTGGGGCTGCTCCCGCTCAGCAGCCCCATGGGCCTGGGAGCGACGAGGGAGGAACCGTTGAAACGCCGCCGCTTGCTTTCTCGCTTCCTGGAACCTATCGACGACAGTATTAACTGCGTCGCCGAAAAGGCCAGAGGGCGAAAGCGGGGCGTCTAGGAGGAAGAATCTGTCCTTATCCTGCATATCGGACAGATTCAACCACAGATGCCGCTCCGTGGCCACCATTGCTGCCATTGAACGGCCGATAGCTCTGGCCGTTTCTTTGGTGGCCCGGAGGGACAAATCTGTGGCCCGACGCAGTTCAGCTACCACGTCGGATTCCCCCTCCTCCCTGTCATCCAGGTCCTTGAGCAGGTCAGCCTGGTACGCTTGTAACACCGCCATGGTGTGCAAGCATGCGCCAGCCTGACCTGCTGCCATATAAGCTTTCCCAACCAGAGTAGATGTAAGCTTAACAGGCCTGGTGGGAAGCTTCGGGGCCTTCAGGGACGATGCCGAGGATGGGGAGAGATAGCTCGCGAGCGTCTGCTCCACCATTGGCATCGCCCCATATCCCTTCTCGTTCAGCCCCACGATATTAGAATAATTAGAGACTGTGGGGCTATATATACGGGAAGAATACGGTTTTTCCCACGATCTTGACACCTCGGCATGGAGATCGGGAAAAAACGGAAGGCCCCGTCGTGAAGGCTGTGACCTCGCTTTCAGGAAACGCTCGTCTAGTTTGCTCTTAGGACGAGCGTCCTGTTTCTCGGCTGGCCAATCGATATTTAATTTCGCTACAGCACGAGTCACAACCTCCACGAGCTCCTCATACGCGAGGGACTGCGGTGGCGAGTCCACAGTCTCCTCTGTCTCGACACTCATCCCTTCTACCTCCTCGGAGGAAGATAGATGAAGTGCCTGGCTCTCCCTCCGGGGGGAAGAAACCGCAGCGCGGGCTTCCGAACCGTGAGAGAGAGCCGCGGATCTAGCGGGTGAGGACCGAGAAAAGGACGAGCCCGTCTCGGATCCCTCCGCTAAATCCACTTGCGATCCCCATGACAACAGTCTGCGCTGTGCCTCAGCAACAGCGGGACCGCTGCCAGCGGGATCGCGAGCCTGGCCGCTCTCATCAAACACAGCCAGGCGAGAGCGGAGCATACGCAGCGAGAGCTCGCAGTGATGACAATCAGCTGCTCGAAAGCTGACCGTGCATGCTCCGCTCCTAAACAAACGACACACAAATCGTGTGTATCCCCTGCCGTCAGATATCGTGGGCAGGGAGGAACACAGCGTTTGTACTGCCGTTCGCTCGCCATAGACTTTTTCATTGTTTTTTTATATATATATGAGTGCTTGTGCGGACAGACAACAGTAAATAGACAGACACATACACAGAGCGCTACTGAAGAGCAGAAGCTGGTTTGCGCCCGGCCGGATGCGCTTTTATGCTTTCTGGTGCTGACGTCACCCCGCTCGTGACGTCTCGCTGCTCCATTGGACGGATTTGACACGTGCTTCAGAACGCGGTCACGCAAGGGCATTCCCAAAGCGATCTCGATGCAGCTCGAGTTCCTGAAGGGGAACTCAAACAATGACAGGGAATTGGCTTCTGTAAAGTAGCTATGCTAAACAGCATAAACGCTTAAACAATACTCGGCAGTTTGAACAGGATCTGAGTGGGTGTTATATAGTGTGTGTAATTGGTTTCAGGTGAACGTGTGATTAGTGAAATGGCTGCTGGGAAATGTAGTCCGGGGTGACATGTGAAAGTCTGTGTAGTGAGAGAGTCATTAAAATGGAAGAGCGACCTCTGGTGGTAATTGGACGGAAGTCCATGAACCGAATTCGTGACAAAGTTTCAAGAAAACATTTGGAATACACAGTAGTTTTGTCATTGAACATTTTTGGTGCGCTGTTGTTGGTGCTTTTAGCGTATAGTGATTTGAAACAGTGATTCACTTTGTGAAGCAATTGGTTCAGTTGATTTAAAGTTTTGAAAAACTTTTCTTCACCCGTTGCTATAACCATATACCAATAACTACTAAAGTGGACAAGCTCACAACACAGTAATCATATTACTAGTATATCAGTATCTTTTTTACATTTGTTTCCTGTTAAATATTTAATAGTGGGTTGCATACTTAGTAAACTTTCCACCGCAATCTGTATTGAATGCTTGAAAGTGCCTCTGAACTGCAGAAATAAGCCTCACTCACCAGTTGTCATGGCATATTTGATGGCTGGATGAAATTTATTCGAGCCCATTGATTTTTTTCCCCTTCTCATGACATTTTCTGCTCCCTTGCTGTACACACTGCAGCTCATTGCCGGCACTGTTCCTCAGCTATTTTGTGCTCCTGCACTTGACCCTCCAATATATCCCTTCTCAATTCATCCCAATCCTTCAAGTGGAACAAGCACGGCGAGAGGAAAAGGTGCTGATAAACCTGGCAAAAACACCATTACCTCTCAGAGTCAGTTTCCTAGAGTGACCTGGAGATGTGAGAAAGTGTGAGGTTCAAAGGGTCCATTTACTGAACTGGTGAAAGAGCACTGATGCATTTTAACTTTGTGTGCTGGTGCACTCATTTGTTTTTGAATGCCTGAATAAAAAGCTCATAGCCCATCAAACTTGCCCTCTCAACAGGGACATTGTCAAGTACCAAAGAGTGAGATTTTATTTTATTTTAAACCTCTTTTATGATTGGTTTCTATGCAGAGCGTTCTATTTCCCACAGATGTGTCTGAGCTCATTTGCAAGTTATGCTGAATTTTGGTATTCTTCTCCAAAGCACTGGTCTTCTCATAAGCTGCAAATCCCAGGGCGTAATATTATCTGTTATTTCAAGCTTTATATGGCTTTTTCAAATCAACAGTCCACAGAAGAATGATTTCCTCACTCTGAACTATAGCACCATTTATCTAAAGCCAGCAGAGCCTGTTTAACATACATTGTTTGTAGTACAGCAACTAACACAAAGACCAATTCCTCTTCATAAAAAAATGTTATTTAAAGATTGCCGAACATGGTGAAGAATATGTTTGTGTTACAACAGCTATAAATGGGACATTTTTCACGAGGGCTAGAAAAAAATGCTTCTTTTCTGTCATGTGAAACTCCAAAATTCCTGAGCAGATGGTCTGGAGAAGTAAATTTTGGCAGGCGATATGATACATTATGAACAACTTAGTTTTGTAAAAGGAAGCCAGAAACATTCCACTCGGCCAATCAGGTTGTAATTGATGACCCAACTTAATAGAGTGTCTTTATAATAAGAAAGATAAATCATTGAGTAAAAAGCCTGAGCAGACAACTGTTGAGCATTCAACTGTGTGTAGCCACAGTATTATAAATCTTTATTATTATTATTATTATTTTATAATTAAGTTTTTTAACTTTTAATTATTTTTATTACCTTTAAATTTGTATTATTATTAGACACAATATTTGATTAATATCTATTTCTGTTTTTTATTCTATTTTTATATTAATTTTATTATTTTATTGGTTGACTTATTAATTGATTTATTTATTTATTTAATGGAGTTCTTATAATACTGTTCCAAAGTTTGGGGTTTCTTTTCTTTTCTCTTTCTTTCTTTCTTTCTTCCTTTCTTCCTTCCTTCCTTCCTTCCTTCCTTCC
>NW_015659919.1:19213-30735 GCF_001515625.1 Sinocyclocheilus rhinocerous | reverse complement strand
GAGGGTCTAATAATTGCAGAGACAAATACAGGTGACAAATGACATGTCTACCTTTCTTATCCAGGCAATGTCCCATATGCTCCTCAAATAAATTTTATATCAACTCCATCAGGACCCATTCCCATCAAATGTCCTTCTCCTGACACCACTTTGCCTCAAGCTTGTGAGTCTCAGGCTCGTTTCACGTGTTTACCAAATGATTCAGGACAAGAACATACCAGCTTTGCTGTTTTATTCATGTTTTGTTACTTTGGATTTACCAGCGAATGAACAGAATGCTGCTTGCCTGGCACAAATGTATTACAAGAAACTCAAAAGCGTTTGTGGAAAATCACCCTGAAACAAGAAGTAGAATCAGGTCTAGTGAGAACTAGTGATGAGCATGTTTGAAAGATGAAGACCGAAGCTTTATGAATCTTTTGTTTTACATCAGTGCTGACTGAAGCAACTGACTGAAGATGCGTTCTCTTGATCTTGAATCAGATTAAAGTACTTCATATGTGGATCTTAAATCTCATTTACTGATATTATACATTAAAATTTCATGAACACATTTGGAATATAGTTTTCTGGAACATGTCATTGAACATATTTTTGGTGCGTTGTTGTTGGTGCTATTAGCATATGGGGTTAAAGCAGTTAGAAACAATGAATCATTTTGTGAAGCAATTGGTTCAGTTGATTTAAAGTTTTGAAAAACTTTTCTTCACCCGTTGCTATAACCATATACCAATAACTACTAAAGTGGACAAGCTCACAACACAGTAATCATATTACTAGTATATCAGTATCTTTTTTACATTTGTTTCCTGTTAAATATTTAATAGTGGGTTGCATACTTAGTAAACTTTCCACCGCAATCTGTATTGAATGCTTGAAAGTGCCTCTGAACTGCAGAAATAAGCCTCACTCACCAGTTGTCATGGCATATTTGATGGCTGGATGAAATTTATTCGAGCCCATTGATTTTTTTCCCCTTCTCATGACATTTTCTGCTCCCTTGCTGTACACACTGCAGCTCATTGCCGGCACTGTTCCTCAGCTATTTTGTGCTCCTGCACTTGACCCTCCAATATATCCCTTCTCAATTCATCCCAATCCTTCAAGTGGAACAAGCACGGCGAGAGGAAAAGGTGCTGATAAACCTGGCAAAAACACCATTACCTCTCAGAGTCAGTTTCCTAGAGTGACCTGGAGATGTGAGAAAGTGTGAGGTTCAAAGGGTCCATTTACTGAACTGGTGAAAGAGCACTGATGCATTTTAACTTTGTGTGCTGGTGCACTCATTTGTTTTTGAATGCCTGAATAAAAAGCTCATAGCCCATCAAACTTGCCCTCTCAACAGGGACATTGTCAAGTACCAAAGAGTGAGATTTTATTTTATTTTAAACCTCTTTTATGATTGGTTTCTATGCAGAGCGTTCTATTTCCCACAGATGTGTCTGAGCTCATTTGCAAGTTATGCTGAATTTTGGTATTCTTCTCCAAAGCACTGGTCTTCTCATAAGCTGCAAATCCCAGGGCGTAATATTATCTGTTATTTCAAGCTTTATATGGCTTTTTCAAATCAACAGTCCACAGAAGAATGATTTCCTCACTCTGAACTATAGCACCATTTATCTAAAGCCAGCAGAGCCTGTTTAACATACATTGTTTGTAGTACAGCAACTAACACAAAGACCAATTCCTCTTCATAAAAAAATGTTATTTAAAGATTGCCGAACATGGTGAAGAATATGTTTGTGTTACAACGGCTATAAATGGGACATTTTTCACGAGGGCTAGAAAAAAATGCTTCTTTTCTGTCATGTGAAACTCCAAAATTCCTGAGCAGATGGTCTGGAGAAGTAAATTTTGGCAGGCGATATGATACATTATGAACAACTTCGTTTTGTAAAAGGAAGCCAGAAACATTCCACTCGGCCAATCAGGTTGTAATTGATGACCCAACTTAATAGAGTGTCTTTATAATAAGAAAGATAAATCATTGAGTAAAAAGCCTGAGCAGACAACTGTTGAGCATTCAACTGTGTGTAGCCACAGTATTATAAATCTTTATTATTATTATTATTATTTTATAATTAAGTTTTTTAACTTTTAATTATTTTTATTACCTTTAAATTTGTATTATTATTAGACACAATATTTGATTAATATCTATTTCTGTTTTTTATTCTATTTTTATATTAATTTTATTATTTTATTGGTTGACTTATTAATTGATTTATTTATTTATTTAATGGAGTTCTTATAATACTGTTCCAAAGTTTGGGGTTTCTTTTCTTTTCTCTTTCTTTCTTTCTTTCTTCCTTCCTTCCTTCCTTCCTTCCTTCCTTCCTTCCACAAGGATGCATTAAATTGATCAAAAGTGACAGTGAATAAATACATTTATAATGTAATAAGGTTTTGATTTCAAATGCTGTTCTTTTGAATTTTTTATTAATCAAATCTTGAAAATTGTTTTCAATGCTGATAAATAATTTAAATTTTTTAAAATTAGATATATTAAATAAAATATATTAAAATATAATAGTTATTTAAATTGTTATAATATTTTACTTTTTTATATTATTATTATTATTATTATTATTACTTAATTATTATTATGGACAGCAAGTCAGATATGTTTACCTTAATTTCTATTCAAGTATTGAAAACCACATTTGGTAACACTTTAGAATAGGGGTCCAGAATAATGCATTAGTTAAGCATTAATTAATGGTTAACTTGTTCACAATTAAGCATTAGTTGAGCACAAACACACTAGTAATTAATGATTAACTTACCATTTAGGGAGCTCAGATTATGCATAATATACCCTTATTATTTGTTCAGTTAATCATTAATTAAGTGTGTGGTCATGCTTATCTAATGCATTATTGTGAACAAGTTAATCATTAACTACTACTTTATTTATGCTTAACTAATGCATAATCTGAGCTCCCTAAATGGTAAGTTAATCATTAATTACTAGTGTGTTTGTGCTCAACTAATGCTTAATTGTGAACAAGTTAACCATTAATTAATGCTTAACTAATGCATTATTCTGGACCCCTATTCTAAAGTGTTACCCTACATTTATTTATTCATATTTACATCCCTCCTTAGAAAAATGTGGCAGCTCAATGGTTCAAGTTCTGCATAAACTGTAAAGAAGATTATATCTGATATACATGCTCAGCAATCCAAGTCAAATGGAAAAACTACAAGCAGTAAATTTGAAATTAAAAAGATCTACTAGATTTGAAAATGGAAGTGGTTAAGTATTTCAGCCTTAGCTGTCATCTTGCTAAGACTTTGCAGCCATGTCAGCTCTTGACTTAAGGGCCAGATGCCATAATGTCCTCTACATGACTGCCTCTCTCTTCATGGCAAAAGGGCAAAAGTAAGTGTGTGTAAAGGCCTCTGGCACACATCACCTGCTCTGAGAGTCCAAAGCTTCCAAGAGAGACTGAGAAACAGGAGGAAGATGATGAAGAAGGGGTGAAGCAAATGAAACAGAATTAGTGTTTATATAGCAGGTGGGCGGCACATCTGCTCTGCAGGGTCCTTTAGCAACGCTTAAGGTCTCTCATGGGCTTAGGGGACTTCAGGAAGAATGAAGAGAAAACGTATTCACGGTCAGAAGAGTCTTAACTTCAGAACTGCGCTTAGAAGAGGCAAATGAGAGGAACTGTATTTGACCCCAGCTAACTTTAGGTGAGGGGTAGCATGATAAAATATGCCTATGAGCATTTTTAATTTGCACTTATATTCAGTGTGGGTTAACCCCTTTTGAATAGGAAGATATACAGAGAACTGATGATTATTATATAATGACAGACATAAGAGTTCACCAGCAGGGTGCAACCCATTCATTTATTAATTCATTCACTGTGACGGTAATTGTGATTTCAGCAGAGCTCATTAGCTGGAGATGAGAATAACCAGCCATAGCAGCAATATGTTCAAGGACATTAGTTATGCCCCCCTGAAATGCATTGCGCTCTTCTAAAACAGTAGGAGAGACCCCTTAAGCATATGCACTTCTACTGAGATTATCTCAAGAGACCATCACATCTCCATTTCCCAAAACGAAAAGGGACAAGCGTGCAGGTGTACATACAGTATATATGAATTCAAGATGACGCTGATTATAAACTTCTTTTTCATGGCACCTTGTGATGTTTGGCTGCTAAACTGTGATTCAACCAGCACAGATGCAGACGATTCCTTAAGCAGACTGTGAGGCCTTAGGGAACTCGTGTTGGATGAAAATTTCATATTCTTTTCACATAGAGACACGTCTTGTTCTGCCAAACCCACAAAGTAAATGCTTGTTGCCTGTGAAAACATGGCATGCAGAGAGAAAAACCAGGTTACACCATATTAGAAGGCTCCTTTTCCCCCAGATTTCTTTCTAATCAAGAGTTTTAAGTTATCAGCTAAGAGACTCTCAAATTCACCCACATGTACAGTATGTACGTACATGTTCATAATTCTGCTGAGTGTGAATTTAACAGTTACTCTGTAATTAATCAAATAACCTGACCAACAAGACTTTTAATAAAAATGAGTGAATAAAAATCTGTATAAAATCTGTATAAATGTATCTGAAAAAATCCTAACAAATTAATAACTGCATTAATAGACACATTAGCTACATTACTGTAGCTTTCTAAACTTAAAAATATCTAATGCTTATGTTTTCTGTCAGTCTTAGGCCAATTAAAACCAAATGTCTACTTGTTTTTAAAAACCTCACCACACTTGAATTAATTATGTCCAACCACACACAAAGGTGATTAACATTAATAAACTAACACTTTCTAATTAAACATGATAAAATATGCCTATGAGCATTTTTAATTTGCACTAGCATACAGCAGCTGTGCAGAGAGAGGGAGTAAATGACACTCCTCTAGAATTCACTGAGCCATTTCAAATTTGCAAAACTTCTCATTCAAGAGTCCCAGTATAAATGAACCTTATGAGTGTGTTCCACAGTGCGTGATATTCAAAGTTCATTAGTGAGTTTACAGCAAAGTTAGACTTTGTTTTATACTTTATACTTTTATACTACTGTACCATTTAAATTTTTTTTTATTATTTTTTCTTTTGTTTTTGTTTGATGTGCAAATCGTGTCTATTGCCAGTGTTATTTAGGTAATATATTATAGTTTTTATTAATATTTTCAGTTAGCTTTTATTTATATATTTTAAGTTTCATTTTAATATTTGTTACATTTTTAGTAATTTTGGTATGAGCTTTTGTCATTCCTTTTTCAATATCACTATTGAGATTTAATTTATTTTAGTTTTAGTTTTACATAAGTTTTAGTTTGTATTTATTTCCAGTTCGTAATTTTAGTTGTCATGGCAACGTTTCTAATTTTAATTTAAAAGGGTAGTTCACCCAGAAATTACAATTCTGTCATCATTTACTCACCTTCTTGTCGCTCCAACCGTCTATGACATTCTTTCTTCCGTGGAACACAAAATAAGATATTTTCATTGTTTTTATGTTCATCTAATAGAAGCCAGTGGAAACCAGAATGTGATTTGGTTTAATGACAATAAACCTGTCTTTTACACTTTTAAGCTACTTTTCTTAGTAGCTTTTTTCAGTCTCAAAAGACTTAAATTACTTCTCAAGTGTCAAATAAAAGTAAAATCCGATTTTGGTGACTAAATAAAACAAATAAAAGAGTTACTCACCAGTAACTTTATTAGGAAATGCAACTATGTTATACATGGTTTAAACTGAACAGTAAACTGATAAATTACATTTGTGCAATAAAGAAAAAGACAAAATGATATTGAAAAGGAAAAATGTGGAAAATTACCCTCATATATTTTTCTAGAATGCCTAGAAAATGTTTATTTTTCTCCCAAACTGAAGTGTCAACACAATGGGTTTGTGACAGCTAAGTAATTTCATTATCCTGGTTACAAAAGTGTATTTTTATTTAAAAATATGTAAAATACAATTTCATAGTGGAAATGCTTATCGTGCCATAAAAAGTAAACGTTGTTCTCAGTCTGCATGTGTAGATGTGAAGATGTGAACCCTAAGGACTTAAAGAAGTCAAGGCTCTCACAATTAATGTTGTGGGAGTGAAAACTGCAATTTAAATATGTTTGGACTTCAGGGTGTTTAGATACGCCACAGAAACATACTTCAGGGCCTGTTTGTCACCGAGCCCTTTTCTATGTCCATGAAAGTCAAATTCAGTGATTGAGAGGTATGAGTGATTGTTTTCCCCTCAAACACTCATGCAAGTGTATCTGTTCTATTGTTTAGCAAAGTGTGTTTGACTCTTAACTGAAGAGCATCATTTGAAGGGATTTTTGATGGATAGCAGCCCAAGAGGAAATGTTAATTTACAGCCACTTTACCAGTTTGTTGCTGTGTTCCAAAAAAGCCAGTATGTCAAAATGAATTCTTATGAACTTAGGTGGGTAGTTTACTACAGCATGACTTGTGGCAATTCTCCTGGACAAACCAGTGTGAGTTAAGAAGGTGAATAATGACATCTCTTCTACGTGTAGTAGTAAAATGCCCACTGGGAGCTGACCTTCAAATTACAGCTAAATGTCCATCACTGCAGGCCAACAAGAGTCAGTACTGTGCTCCATCTGAGCCCTAGTTTTTTAAAGTCACAGTAATTAGAAGCTTGATGAGTCTGTTCTTCATGTCAGGGGAAAACACCAAGTACTATAATCAGTTTATTTTTAACAAAGCTTATACCTTGCAAAATGCAGTGCCAAAGTTAAACACAAATAAAACTGATAGAGTCAAAGACGAAACTCTCTCCATTTGTGATTTCATGGGTAAAAACCTAACATGTTGTTACCCATGTTAATATTAACATTTGATGTTAATGTCTTTGTAAAGTATTTGTTATGCTCTTGTCCACTAATAATGCTTTTATCATCAATTATTAAACAGTTCAGCATCATTATCATGACTCATGAGGTCCAGAAACCCTGTAGCGGTCAAGGTTTCATTCAGTGGCATTGCATAAATTACATTTTTTATTTTTTTGTACTATGTCCAACCACACACAAAGGTGATTAACATTAATAAACTAACACTTTCTAATTAAAGTACAGTAAAGTTTTATTTTTTATTTTATTTATTATTATTACTATTATTTTTTTGTGTGTGTGGAAACCATGATACATTTTTCAGGATTTTTTTTGATATATAGAAAATTCAAAGAACATTTCCTTACTGAATACAAGTATTTATTTCTTTTAAAAAATAGATTTTGAATGCAAACAATTTTATTTGTGTCTGTGATATTTTGGTGACTATTGCAAATAAAAATAAATAAAATTCAAAACTAAATTCTGTCATTATGCTCCTAACCTCATGTCACTTCAACTTTTCTGTTGCAAATTCAATTTACATTTATTTATCTAGCAGATACTTTTACCCAAACCAACTTACAAATGAGGAACATCTCAGATCAATATCCTCCTATTCTAAACCTTTTAAGGTATATGGTACCCTTTCTTTTAATATGACAAACAAAGATATATGTGTTATCTATCTGCGGGAACTAATGCGATACTCAAAATGCAGCTGTCAGTACCAACAGCCTTTATTAAATGGCAACAGTGAACACATTCATACACATCTTTGCTCAGATGCATAATGAATCTCTCCATGACTCCCTTCCCAGACAGAATAAAATAAAATGAACTGCATTTGATGTATTTGAAACGGAAGGTCATTTAGCCATTTTCTTGACTGAAATGTAGAGATCTCGTATGATTTTATGTTCCTATTACGTTTGCAGGTTGTGATTGCTGCGCATGACAATCTTGGCATCTGAGAAGATGCAGGATATGAAGTTAATAAAAATGTCAAGAGGGATAAGAATATTGATTTCCTAATCTGCGCTCCAAAAGGGGGACAGATTCGCACTCCCATCAAGCATCTTATTGGCTGACACGATTGGCGAGCAGTCGTAGTGTGATTGCTGTCACCGTCTCTGAAACGAAAAGAGTGCAAACAGACTGAAAAATTCAAGTGTCAGTATTAAAGATTAAATATAGGTCTCTGATCTGCATATTCCTTTTTTACTCTGCTCTCCGGACCCTGAGAGTCTTCTAAAAACACGATTCCATGGAAATTAATATCAATAAGATATACCAGCAAAGATGTCTTGAGAATGGCACAATCAGCTGCGTTAAACAATGTCTCTCCACAAAGAATGACCCATTTCACGCAAGGCAGAGAAAACCAGTGAAAAACAAGTCAGTCAGTGACAATGGAAATGCACTGTATTGCATGGCACATTTTCCCAGCAATATACTTCACACAAAGCGCTTTTACACCATGCATTAACATGCATTTCATATCTAGCACATTTTTGTTCTTTCCAAAGCATCTCTACCCACACAAAATGCAAATCACCCTTACATATTGCATGAAAGGTTGCATTACAGTTTTTGCCCGTTGCTTGAACACTATAGACACATGCTTAGACCAAAGTAACAAAACTTGAAGCTTTTGTTACATCTTGTCATCAGAGTGACATTTTGACAAAGGATTGTTAGGTTTTGATAGCAGAGTTTCAATTTGACATAGATGTGAATGGTTTATTTCCCAGTGTTGTGTCTTATTTGCTTGTGTGTAGAGTTTTGACACAATGAGCCAAATTTAGCAAAACGTGTGTAAGCAATAGGCAAAAACTGTAACTGAAGCGTTTCCATTATTTAATGAATTTTTTAAAAATTAATGGACAATTTAAAATGTTTTTCATTTTCTGTGTTTACCTTCTTCATAAAACTTCTTAGTAAAGGATGCAAATAGGGATTAGAAGTGAAAAATGAGAGACTCGTTTTCAGGGGAAGAAATTAAAAATGTGCGATTCCAAGTGTAATTCAGTCCAGTACAATTATTAAACAAATAATCAGATATTGTTGTTCATTTTTTCAGTATATGTTTTAAAAAGTGAATTAGTCTAGTGATGGCAAAGCTGTCTTCAGTGTCACATGATCATTCAGAAATCATTCTATTCTAATATGCTGATTTGTTGCACAAGAAACATTGCTAAATAAAAGTATATTTCTTTCGTTCTTTCAAATAAAACAACAGAAACAAACAAACAAACAAATAAATTAATTAATAAAACCCACATTTTGAACAGTACTGTACAGTAAAGTGCTACATTCCAGGTCTCAGTATTCCATATCGGTTTTGTTCCACCTCAACCTTAATTTTCATTGACCCTGTTATGGTCTAAGAACATGGGAGGGATTCTCTTGCATCCATCTCACTGACCTTCACAAACATCCCTACCCTATTCCTTACATCAAACCACTTGAACCGCAATTTTGGTCTACAGATGATAAACCTTCTTCGAAACTTCAGGAGGGTCATGGCAGCATCAAACAGCAGACTCCTTGATGAAAGGCCCACGTCTCTTTGACAACTTATTTTCCTTGGTATATCCATCACCCATGTTGATTCCATTAGCTGTTGCTGACAGAGAGCCTGAACAGCTGGAAATATATCAGTCTGGTGTCAGGCAATGCAGAGTGACTGAACCTTTAAAGCATCGCTTTCTTCTTTAAGAGGCCCCGGAGGTCTGCTCCACTCTGAGAAATATACAAGTGTAAATATACAAGTTTCAGTGCCAATGTGAAAGAGAGGATTACACACTGCCCCTTATCTGCTCTTGAAAGGGGGGCATCAAGGTAACAATAATTATGAAATGGTTGTTGTGATGCCAACCATGAGCTTCATCCAAAGCTATGGCACTTCTACTCTGGAATAATACATGTAACTTACTGTACAATGTCACAGGAAGGGGTATTACAAGTGCGGATATGGTGCATAAAATTAGCGGCTAATTATTGTAATTGTAGACAGATCTTATTTTACCTGTTTTCCTGTCGAAAAGTCCTTATGACAGATGCCACTGTATTTCTGCTAAGATTTGGCTGAACTCTCAGTCCAGCCTCCCTCAGCGTCAATCCGTGGTTCACAACATGGTCCACTAGTGTTGCACGAATGTCATTTGATAAGTTTGGTCCTCTTCTTCTTTGTGCACGTTCTCCTCCTGCTTCAGGTCTTCCTCCGCCTCTACCTCTACCTCCTCCTCCTCCTCCTCCTCTGTGTACTCCTCCTCTCACCCTCACTCTTCTTCTGACTCCTTCCATTTTGGTTGAAGGCAGGTGAACCTACCTGCTGCATTTTTATAGTGCTTAAACCTGATTGGTGTGTCTACAATTTAGCAATCATGTGTTTGTGCACCTGATGGCTGTGTTTAACAGATTGGCTCATAGGTGTGGTAATTTGACAGTCAGTGCTTTGGAATTGCAAGGAAGTGACATCATGATATACTTCTGTGTCTGATGTATACAAGTGTGTTTAGTGTTTTGCAAATCACTGTGTGTAATGTTTTGCAAATAGTGTGAAGCTGACAATGTGCTTACAGTTGTGCAAATCTAGCCTTGTGTTTTGCTCCTTGAGTGTAAGGTTTTGCTAATTGTTGGAAAAGTTTAATTTTAGTGTGTAAGCAATCGTAAAAAACTGTAAGAAATGTTTCTTGAGCACCAAATCAGCATATTAGAATGATTTCCGAAGCATCATGTGACACTGAAGACTGGAGTAATGGTGGTGAAAATTCAGCTTTGTCATCACAGGAATAAATTACATATTAAAGTGTATTAAAATAGAAAGCAGTTTCTTAAAAGTGTAATACTATTTTACTATATTACTGTTTTTACTGTATTTTTGACCAAATACTTGCAGTCTTGGTGAGCATACAGTAGGAGATTTCTTTCATAAGAAACTTCTGACCCCAGACGTTTGAGTTTCTGTCCTAAAGCTCTCACATTTCAAAGCTACATTTGTTTATTATAATACAGTTTTTCTGAATTGCTAAAACACATGTCTTGAAACCATCACTCATTTTCTCAAAACCTTAAACACAAATCCAAATACTCAAACTAAATTCACGAAACCTCTGACTCTTCCATCAAAATCAAACAATCACTGCAAAACCATTTCACTTGCACTCAAAATCAAACGGTGCTCTCAGATCACACACACATGAGTCAATAAAATAAAGACTGCAGAGCATTTATGAGAAAACAGAGAAAAATGGAGAACACAGCATCCAGAACATTACAGAAAAAAAGTATATTGTATTGAGTAAATTTTGCAATTCTGTAAAAAAGTATAGTAATTGCAACAGATTAAGGTGAATATATTGTATAGGCCTACTGTATGTACTGCAAGAATAGTATTGTGCTGAATATTGAATAGTACTGAATGTCTGTATATATTCAGCACTTGGATACTGCAGAAATACTGCAGTCCAACTGCAAAGGCCAAAAAGGTCAAATAAATCTCTACATTTGTTACAGTACACTCAAATACTGTAAGTTGTGCAATTGTAAAATCAGGGTCAATGAGAGATTCATTCTGTCTCAGCATCATGTCTTTGTGCTTGAGTCCGGCCTGAGGACTTTGTCCACATCACAAGTAATGTAGTCTTTTTTGCTAGACAAAGAGAAAA
>NW_015659919.1:7404-19156 GCF_001515625.1 Sinocyclocheilus rhinocerous | reverse complement strand
GTATCATCATTCAGTCACCTGTGCCACTTGTGCACTCTGAACTGGCTCATATTTTGTACAGTTGGTTTGATCACATCATTAGAAACAAGTGTGAACAATTTTGAATCGTTGTGTGTAAACGATGATAACTGTGCTTTAGTTGTATTCAGTGTGATAAGTGTTTAAGTGAATGAGAATGTGTTTAGAGTTTTGCAAAAAGAGTGCATGAGATTTGCAAATAGAGCCTAACTGCCTGAACGTGTTTAAGGTTTAGCAGAAAGGGTGTTTCATTTGACAAATTGGTTTAAGCTAGTGAGAATTTGGTTCAGAGATTGGGGTTTAGTGTTTTAGCAATTCAGAAAAACTGTAATCAAACATTTAAACATCTGTGATAATAGAGCTGACTTGAAAATTCATGTTAAATGCAAAGCATTAAAGTGTTAAAACCTACTCCAGTAGTTGTAATTTGTTACATTAAGGAATATGAAAAACAAGCAAATATGTAATTAACAGTTTGGAATAGTCTGGATGAATGAGTTTGCTTAATCATTTTTCTTACCTTATGGCTGCTATTGTCTACGCACTGTTAGACTTTCCCTTTCACCTGTTGTAAATGTTTGTTATATATATGTGTGTTATTATTATTATTATTATTATTATTATTATAGCAGTATAGCTAGATGCTATGAAAATACACATTTTCCAAAAATTACCTTTTCACCTCAAAATAAGAATAAAGTCAGTAATCATGTATTGAGTATGTCAGAAAAGAAAATTGCAGACTGGACTCTGAGAGGTTACTGATGTGCAGTCTGGGTAACACATCCTCTTAGAGGAGAGCAAGGACAACAGAGTTTAAAGTCAAAAGAGTGCTGTTGCCAAAAGAAGGGCAAGGGTACGCTCAGAGAGGTTAAACCCAGGACTGAGGTACTGGGTCCTTGAGGAAATTAACAGACTGAGACTTTATAGGAGCTAGCGGGAAGTGTTCGATTGGTGGGAGCCATGGAGCTTTGGTGGAAGATATGGTAGACTTGCTTTGTGGATGGAAAATCATTCCCACAGAACCTAACTTTATATGAATGTCAAAAATGAACCAGAGCAACCCTACATGAATTGCCCTCAGGTAGTCTGAATGGAAAAGTCCCTGTTGAGGTCTGATGTGGTTGAAAAAGCAGAGGCTTTAGTGAGGCATTGTTGGGAAGCAACTAACTAATCTAAACTATTCTTCAGTACAAGTAGTAGCTGTTTTTGTAATAGTGTAGCTTTTAAAGTAAGCTACTTTATTCATGCTATAGTGTAATATGATGAAACCTCTCTCTCTCATATAAAAACATGATAAGGTTTGAGTTTCATATGACGATTCATTTTATATGTTCCTCTCCCTCACACTGTAAAATATATGATCAGTAAATCAATGCAACATACAGTTTTCCATTACTTTAACTCATCAAAATAATTGTATAATTTTCAACTTTAATTTAAACAATATTAAACTAGATTTTTTTTAAGTCAATTTAATTTAAAGTTAACTTTAAATAAGCTGGAAGAAAAGTTCAAATGACCTGTACAGGCAGTTTGATTATATTGAAATATTTAAGGCAGCAATAGAAGTTTAAGTTTTTTTTTTTTTTCTTTTATAGTATGTAGCATCGTTATGACAGTTTATTCGGATGATTTAAAAAAAAAACACAAAAACGACTGAACAATTTGAGTTTCAGTTGACCTTATGTAAATTAGGTTGTTCTTATTGTATTTATTACAATTTTTACTTTTCAATTTTGATACTGTAACTCTGTTCAACTCCTCATCGTTTTTGAATAAGCAAAAATATGATTCAATACTAAATATTATTGGATAATTTAATTCTAAACATATAGGCCCGGTTTCACATACGGGGCTTAGCTTAAACCAGGACTAGGCCCTAGTTAAATTAAGGTATTTAAGCAGCTTTTATAAAAATGCCTTAGAAGAAAACGTTACAGGTGTGTATCTTGTGACAGAACAATGGCACTGACATATTGTAAGATATGTCAGAGCAAGATATTTTCAGTTGAGACAGCTCAAAACATGCATTTTAGTCTGGAACTAGCCTTAAGACTAGTCTGTTAAACCGGAGGATAGTGTTCCCTTAAATAACTTTCTAGTTTATTAGGTACTCTTTGTTTGTTGCCTTTTAAACTATAATTAAAATACGGTAGTTTTGTTACTTGAAATTATGAGTATTGTAGATTAAGGATCCTCAACACTGTAATGGTAACATAGTTTTGACAGATAAAAGTTAAAAAGTTAAAATATGCTTAAAGTAGCACACTTTTAGAAAGAAAAAAAAAAGAAGAAGAAAAAAAGATCTTGCCTTGATGATGATCTCCCACTCATGGTGGTGCCCCACTCTGTTTTCTCTTGATCTTTGGGTTTAGAGTTGTCTGAACTCCCTTGATCTTTTATATCTTTTTTATATATATTTAACAACTTCACATGCTTTGACCTGCATTTTACTGTCAGATGCTGGTTTTGTTGCCTGTGACCTAAAATAGCAATTCAATAGTGCAGGCAAACCTCGTTTAATTGTCATAGTGACACTCAAAACACTTTGCATACATTTAGTAGGTCTGAGTAAATGGCCTGTGTAAACAAGCGCTGGCTTTCATTATTACTGAGCCTGCAAAGATCAGAGCCTTTAAAGGGTTGAAATCATTCTCTTCATGATCTCGTGGGTGCAGCATCAGAGATGTACTACAAATGTCTGTGGAGTAAAATCATAATGGAAAGGAAAGGCTGTATGATGTAATATTGAATCAACATATGCATTTTCCTCTGAGATTAGGTTAAACTTAAATGGTCTTTGCAAGCATACATGCTCTCACTTTGTCTGCTAATCTTAGGATCCACAATAATCCTGCTATTCAGAGACAAAACTGAGGTTTGTGAACTGAATAACAACAACCAGCCATTGAGAATTCTACAGCAAAATGCAAATATATATAGATAAGCATAGATAAATAAGTTATTTAATAAAAAATGATGATCAAAATGTAAACATGTTATTATTATGAATAATAATTTATTGTTATAATTATAAATAAATATAATATGTTTACATAATGTATGTATATGTACTGTGTATATTTATTATGCATATATAAATACACACACATGCATGTATATATTTCAGAAAAATATGTTGTTTATATATTAAATATATTTATTTATAATATAAATTATATGAATATAAATATAGACGTAAATACATGTAAATATTTAAAAAATATATAAAGTGTGTAATAGCACTAATACACACACACACACACACACACACACACATATATATATACACACACACACACACACACACATATATATGCATGTATTTACAGTGGTTTTTATTGTAGCCTTCTTTCACTGTGTAATTTTGCTTTACTCTGTACAGATCTATTTGCATTAGTTCTGCACACAGTTCTTTGAGATTAGTAAGAAACTCAGAGAGCTAGGCACTAAGTAGGTCAAGGATTGCATTGACTGTACTGCCTGCACCAAGACTGCTTCACCCAACCATCAGGGGTCACTGTAGATCCATAGATATACAAGTGCAATCCACCCTGTTGTTCTCCATACATTACAAACACTGCTGTAAAACCAGCAGCTGTTCAATATAACCTTCTTGACACGATTAAAACTCCACACAAATAAACAATCTACATTTTATTATGGCTGATCGGTCATGTGCGTCTTTCTGGTTTTTGAGGCAGTGGAGAAAGAGAGAAGGCAGTCAGAAAGAGCATCTTGTGCTCTTGTAGATGCAATCTTTTGGCAAAACAGGAGAAGCAACTTTTGTTTTCCGGTCTGCTGTAGGACATTTCACCAAGAATTGGAAAGTGATAGTCTGCAATAGTGAGTACATGCTGCATAAGGAATTGCTGATATACACTTGCCTGTAGGGCTGCTCCTTGGGCAAGAGAACAACAGACAACTGGAGTTGTAGGATTAGTTGCTTTTTTTGCAGTTAACAGGAACACCAATGCCCAAAAGTACAGGGTTTTAAATAATGTAAGAATTTAGAGTCAGTTTGAGGGTAACACAAGGGCACCTTGATTGTATGTGCTGGAATCTCGCCCTCTTCTGTCAGAGGTCCATCACAACAACCCGATGAGATAATAACTATTTAGCAAGGTGGCTATGTCATAGGAATTAGTACATTGTGATTTGTACAGAAATTTATGATTTTTTTAGAAGACGAGGAAGAAGACGACTAATGAGAATCGTACAAATTCATACTATTCGCCAAAACATAAAATCAAGAGTTGCCATAAGAGTATGGTCACATAGCCCACCTTTAAAAAAAAAATCATGTGTCCATACAGCTTCAGTGAGAAAAGTGATAAACAGAAAAACGCTGGGCGCAAAAGCTCAGTTTGATCCATTCAACCGGTTCAATGAATTAAACCATAAGAAAGAACTGGTTCGCGGAAATGTATCGCCATCAATTTTGGTCCGTTTGTCAAACAATCAATCGAATGAATTCAGAAGACCTGGTATAATGTGCACATTTCAATATGGACTACTTAAGTGTTTTCTCATTCCTGTTTATCACGAATTAAAACGTCATATGATTTCGAACAAGGTGATCATATTCATTAATTTATTTCGGGATATTGTAAGAGCAATTTTGGTGTAGCCTAATTAAAATGTAGGCCTAATTATAACTGAAAACAACAAAACAATGTTCTCGGCCACAGCCACGAGACTCCACAGTCACAGTAAGTTTATGTGCGTGTGCACCTGTGCATAAATTTTGCATGAGAAACTTTTTCGCACGCATATGTTTTTGCATATAGCCTAATTATTAGCAAGGACTACATAAAATGACCTGTTATTTTATGTCCCATTAAAATCAACTGACAATCAGAAAACACTTTAGGAAGAGTGTTCTTTTGTTCCTTTGGAAGTGCCAGTAGTTCATGCCCTCATATCTTGGCCCTCTTCTGCAATTCACTTCAGGAAACCTTCTGTCTTGATGTGCTGGTGACAGGTGGCATGTTCCAGAGGTTGGCTTGACGTCTGTCCAGCCTTAGGCGGCCTTTAGCTTTGCCTCAGTGACTGAGGACAGCAGAGAGAAGGTGATCTGACTGACTGCTGACCTTCTCAAGCACTGTCAGCTGAAACTTCAAGCAGCCATATTATATCAGAAAACAAGTCCATCAGCTCTCCCGTTAACATGTCAAAACAAACAAATAAACACAAAGAACACAAGCCAAACACAATTTGGTTTCAAAGAGCTCTGGTGGCCGAGTCTGAGAAATCATGCATTTTCTCGGTTCTATTTTCTTTAGGCTATATTTCTCGTCAGTGTTTATGATTACATAGATGTGAGCCCAAAATACTTATTTTATTAGAATTAGAATAGAATAATTTATTAGAATAACATCTTTTTTTTCTTATGTTATTAAAATACTTTAATACAAATATTCTTGAATATTTTTTTAAGTAAATTTCAGTAAATAAGTAAAAATACATATACTTCATATTTATTGATTGATTGATTGAAAGGAATTAATACTTTAATTCAGCACAAACTTATTAAATTGTTCAAAAGTTACCGTAAAGACATTTAAATTTAACAGAAATCTTGGTTTCCACAAAAATATTAAACAACTGTTTTCAGCATACAATATAATAAACTGAAGATTGGAGTAATGGCCGATGAAAACTCAGTTATAAATACATTTTTACAATTTTTTTATTTCATTTTTGATCCAATAAAAGCAGCAAGGTGCATAAGAGACTTATTACTGATCAAAAAACTTTTGAACGGTAGTGTACAAAACTAAAACTGATGTCCAAAGTTTTCTAATAGTGTTACGTTGTCACAATGGAGCACTTTGTACTTGACATTAATTTATAACATTTAGTGATAAGTTGTAGGTTTTTAAACAGCTTTAATTAAAAAGTCAAAGTTTGAGATAAATAGAGCTACAGACAATAAAGCAAAAATTTTTCAACCATTCCCTGTCTCCAATATTTCAGCAAAAAAAAAAAAAAACAGTTCAGCACAATTGGGTTTCGCCCCATAGGACGATCCTAATCAGCCATCAGAGCTTGGCACTGGCAGCCAACCAAATTTAGCCCTGTCAGCCACCTAAACTTAATCCTGTCAACCATCCAAACTTAGTCTTCTTACAAGTAGCTTTCTTAACAATATATGACATGCCAGAGACCTCTGAGCCACTGTGACTGTGAGAGTATTGGGTGAATGAGTCATCAGCCAGTTTGGTCTGTTGTGGAAACTACTGGAGCATCGCCGTGTCCATTTATAGCATCCACTCACTGCAAGCCTCTTAAATATAAGAGGGACCATTATAAATGTGCAATTGTTCAGATGCCCTCTTGAGACATTAATTTTTACACTTTTATCATGTTTTAATTAAGGATACTGAACTTTTTAGTTTACCATCTAAATCATTTAAGATGGTAAAATATTCAAAATAGTCTTCTTTTCTTAAAAAAAAAAAAAAAAAGAACGAAAAGATGAATGTTACAGAGAAAAGCGCCTGCCGAAGGGATTTGGTAATCCAGATGTCTTACTGTGACACCTTTACAGGGTTGTGGCAAGACTGAAAGAGAGAGGGAAACCTAGAGAGTCTTTTGTCTCTTGATGATTTTTAATTATCAGCCTTTCATTTATTTGGCCGGCATCCGTTTAATGCTTTGAGGAATTGCGTGCCCTCAATCAACCTCCCCTTCTGCAGGGACCTATGTTAAGCATCCTCAGTCACATGTAATTGACTTTTCATGTTTGAGAGGCAATAAAGTTTATGACTATTAAACAAAACATCAAGTGAGCTGTCTTTTACCAACTATTAACGAGGGAAGCCACATTGTAAAATGATAATTAATTGCTTACTCTGGGATGCCTAATTACCAATTGTTGGCGGTATTAGCTTATTAGCAGCTCAGTTTGACAGCTTTGAATGCATGTCACTCGCAATGGAGAACTGTATTGGAATAGCTGACATAATTGGGTTTAATTTGGCTGTCAGACTCCTCTCTTCGCTACTAATGATGTGCTTGATGCCTGACATGTGACATTAAGAAAACCTAGCAGTTTATTTATAGAACAGGTGCTGATACAAATTGGGCAGTCCCAATTTTGAGAGTTTATAGTTCAAAAGTTTGGGATCAGTAAGATTGATTGATTTATTTTTAAAGAAATTAATACTTTTATTTAGTAAGGTTGCATTGAATTGATCAAATGTGACAGTAAAAAGACATTTATAAATGTTTCAAAAGATGTATTATTTATTTATGATTAATTATTAATTATTTTGAACTTTCAATTGTAATGATCACTACAAAACATATTAAGCAGCACAACTGTTTTCAACATTTGATAATAATAATAATAATAATAATAATAATAATACATGTTTCTTGAGCTCCAAAACATCGTATTAGAATCATTTCTGAATGATCATGTGACACTGAAGACTGGAGTAATAGCTGCAGAAAAAGTCAGTTTTGCCATCATAGGAAACAAATTACATTTTAAAATATATTAAAACAGAAAACAGTTATTGTCATTTTCTTAAAAATATAACTTAAAAAAAATAAATAAATAATATATATATATATTCTTAACCACACCCCTCCAACCGTTAGTTTGCTGCGACGGGCGTAAAAATAAAACCCCGCCCTCTATTCAATATTCCGTTTCAGTTTTAAAATATGTCACCCTACTGAAATAAAGTCAGCCGCAACTTTCAGTTCACACACACTTTAAAGGTAATATGTTCTCTGCAAAATGGAGCAAAAAAAGAAAATATTGTTTAAAATATAACGCAATATCAAGTTCTTACTTAACTCGTGATATTCAGGAAAAATCAGTACTGGGAATGCAATGTGTGCGAGTTACGCTTTGTTTTCACATTCACATCATTTCCAACATTTTTGTAAACCGCAGTTCACAGTGTTTCACTAGATTTGTAAGTAGAAGCTTTTATATACCTGTTATCACAGAAACTTAAATGCTTTCCCACCTCCAAAATAAAAGGTTTAAGTCTTGCAAGTGAATAAATAAAGATGTAAGTATAATAATTTTACTTCTGTAGTGTAAAGTAAAATAATAATTCATAATAATTCATAATAATTATGACATATTCTTTAAAGTTCAGTTGTATTACAATAGTAATATATTTAAGTGTTAGAATTAGTATGTAATAGTGATTTTATAATAATATTAATAATAATAATAAACCCATTTGAAGAGAAAAACAAACCAATGGTAATGTGTGGTAGTTGCTCAAGCTGTTGCTTGTTGAAGTTGTTTTTATTTGGGTAATGACTGAATTCTGAATTGGTGTACTGTAAAAACCATGAAAAGCATCCCACTACTAAAAAAAAAAAAAAAATATATATATATATATATACATTTTATTTTTTTTTATATATAATTAGATATTAGTAATTTATATGACCTCTTGTGGTGGGGAGGTGCAGGTCACCAAACCTTTTATGATCTCCTCCTAACATTATCCTGTCTGTTTTGGATGTTCTTATTGGCCTATGAGCTGGCTGATTTGAGTTTTCATAGCAAAAGTTTTCAGAGATGATTTCAGTCCTCATCCAAAAACCATAAGCATTCTTCTGAATCCTTGTAATCCACAAGGTTACATCTAACTGCTTTGGGAAGTCACGTTAGCCAGACTTCTAGTTACATCTAGAGCAGGTGGTGTCAGAAAGACTGGGTATGATTGAGGACACAAGCGTCAGCGGGGAGTCATGAAAAGGGGGTAAGATATGGTAATTAGGTGGGAGATGTAAACAGTATGAAACCAGATTGATATGTCTTATTACTTTGAAGGATTCTACATTCCTTGGACTGAGTTTACGGCTTGGGACATTCAGAGTGAGATCTCTAGTAAAAAGCCAGACCATCTGTCAAAGTTGGAAAGTGGGTGCTGGTCTGCTTCTGCCATCTGCTTGGATCTTCTGGTGTCAAACAGCACATTGTAACCTGACATGATTTGCCTCCCAGTTCCTTTCACTGCAGCACATACTGTCATCCTCTTCTGGAACTTCAGAAGATTCCCCAGATCATGGAAAGTGAGTGTCCAGAACACAGTTGGGATGCCAAACCTGTTGATGAGTTTGTGAGGCAAGCAGTTCTTCACGCATTTGGCCCAGTGTCTAAACCTACTCCATTCTCACTGACTGTCTGTAAAATGACTCTAGGAATCTCCATATTCAGATGTTCCTATAGTTGGCAACCACTTAGTGCCCCTACTGAGTAGTGTGATTTTTATGGTGTCATTACTAATAACCCAGACACTGACGCATTGACTCTGAGTGGCAAAATATTGGCAACATGTGAGAAGTAACGCTACGTATAAAAAAGTGAAGGTACACCCCACTTTGAGCACTGATTATTGCTGTCATGTAATCTGACAGAGAAGAACATATTTAGAAATAAAGATTTTCTAGAATAAAAATATTAATGCTACAGTTTAACATAAGTTAATACAGGTTTTTTTCATGTTGTCACATGATCTTTCTTACCATATTCATCGTAGACCCATTGAAACCAATGGAGCTGCGATCAACTTAGGCTTACGACTTACGATGCTTTTGGGAAACGCAGCCCTGTTCGTTTCGCAATGAGTGCGAGCTAGCTGATAGCTACAAAGGGTGATTTGGAATGCATGCAGGATTGTACCGATGAGCAGTGCTGGGTAAGTTACACAAAAACAGCAGTCCATTGGCGTTTATCAATTATCTGAGCAACTAAGCAAGCGTTCTAAAACCGCTACAAACACTTTTAAAATAGAGAAGAAAAAAAACATATTTTGTGCACGTATGTAGGCTACATCGCTTATGTTATGTGTGCAGGTGTCTCGTGTTGCTTCAGGTATGTATTGCGGAAGTGCATAATTCAAATATCCGGGGAGTGTCGCTAAAAGTTAATGCTATCGTGTTGGAAATATCCCCGACCAAACCCAACCCTAAACCTACCTGATGTTAACAAATGCAAAACTGGTATAAAAACAGATTTGTTGATGCAACCATGCCATTTGAACTTCCTTATATGCAGGTATGTTTTGTGGAGCCGTAGTTTCACGGGATTCGTACCCGAGCTCTTCACATAAGTCGAACTCCGTGCTGTGTGAGCTACTGAATATAAAAACCCATACATATGAAGCTGGATATGTGACGTGAACGTTCAAAAGTATCAGTTTTCAAATGTCGCGGCATGTTAAAAGAGTTCATGATATACATGATATTCCTCAAGTAATTGTGCGAAAATTATGCTTTATTAATCGAAACTGTGTACCTGCAAAGTGTACTTTAAGTGAAAAGGAATAAAAGTTGTCAGAGTTTTACTGCCTCTAGTGTTTATTTCAACTGGAAACTGCAGCGATTCATATGTATAGGTAATTTTTTTTTCAGTTTTGCATTTCCAATGAGCCTATGTTGTTTTTTATTGTGCCGTTTTTCTGTAGATTTATGAAATTCAGAAAAGGTGAAAATATTAGAATTTATGCATTTAAGATTACAGTAATGTATGTATTTAGAAAGCTGTGAATTTTACTTAAAAATGTTTAAAATGTAATTTTATGTTTTGATGACATAAAATAATATCTTAACAGAATGCTATTAAACACAAAACACATCACTGACAGTAATTTCTATTCATTCTGGGGGAAAAAATTACAGTAGTCTATCTCTTTTATTAATTGTTTGACATTGTTAATGGACAAATTACATAAACCAATAAGAGAAAAGTGTTTAAGGAGAGATTGTTTTCTAAAAGTCCACAGGGCCAAAGTGCCCATAATTTAAAATCAACAACAAAATCCATTTAGGAAACCTTAAAGGATCCTTATAGTTTTACCTAAAATCTTTTGTCAGTTTCGTCTGTGCTTTGTCTAGCACTTTTAAAAGTTTCCCTAGAGGGACAAACTTAAATCCTATTTCTTATTTTTATATAAGAAAATACTTCTATACTTGTCTTTTTTCTTTCTTTCAAAAATTAGATCAGATTAATCGCCCTTGAAAATCGTTTTGTCCCTGAGAGGATTAAACAACACAAACACATCTAAGAATATGTCAGCCTAATTACACTGGTATATGTTTATGGCATCCAAATATGCATAAAGCATACAGACACAGTAATAGATGTTAACAATGTGTCAGACCAGCCTGGTCTCATGTTTATACGTAGGTATTAATACGTAACATTTACAAGCACAAAACGTACACTTTTGTACGTTTTTATTAATGCTAAAATGTACAATTGAGACGTATTTCAACGTTTAAAACGTACAAATCGCTACGTATTTTTAGCTAAAAAACATAAAAATATTTACGTATCTTTTATATCATTAAGATATTCGTATCAATGCATTTTTATCATTTTATCAATAAGCGATTTAGATTTTTAGACCCCTTAACCTACCCCCAAAACTAAACCTACCCATTTTATAGCGAACATGCATTTTTATCATTTTATTAATACGCAATTTAGATTTTTAGACCCCTTAACCTACCCCCAAACCTAAACCTACCCATTTTATAGCGAATATAAAAGGATATAAAACGCAAATGACCGAAATACGCAGGAAAATAACAATTTTAGTAACAATATAGCATTAAAATATTTTTATAGTCGCTAATTCCACTCCTACCTATAAACCTAAACATTTATGTACAGTATAAAAAACATGACAGACAGATGCCATTACAATCATTTATTTATTGCAAAAATGTCAAAAGCAGCACCAAA
>NW_015659919.1:0-6954 GCF_001515625.1 Sinocyclocheilus rhinocerous | reverse complement strand
TTTTGTACGTTTAAATGCTGAAAATACGTAAGTATTTGTACGTTTAGAGGCTAAAAATACGTCAGTTTTGTACGTTTAAATGCTGAAAATACGTAAGTATTTGTACGTTTAGAGGCTAAAAATACGTCAGTTTTGTACGTTTAAATGCTGAAAATACGTAAGTATTTGTACATTTAGAGGCTGAAAATACGTCAGTATTGTACGTTTTAGTGCCTGTAAAAACGTACGTAAATGTACGTTTTATAGAACCACATTTTACGTAAAATACATACGAATTATCATGAGATCACGTTGGTCAGACAGGTTTAAACAGGCTGCTTTTACATGTAGTAAAGCTCTACTAATGTGACTTGTTACATTTGTAGATTTGATGTACTTCAGGGCATTTCTGGGTGGTGTGGTGCAGTGGTTGCCCTTCTGTTCGCTTCTTTCTTCCCTTTGCTCTTCCCCCTTCACTCACAAGACATTCCCTGAATGATAATCCAGTGTTACTCTCTCTCATCTGTGAACTGTGAGATAAAAATCATTCATAATTCAATATCTTTCCACCTCTAATTTCCGCATACAGTCTGACAGAAAGAGACAGATCACCAAAGCCCACCCCAGCCCTCCAGGACTGCATCTTCAACTTCACGCCATCTCAGGATGGGGCGGGAGCAGGGGACCTCTATTCCAGGTTGTACCTGCTGAATTATTCATGAAAAGTAAGGGAACATACACTGTCTGTCTTTCCCCAAGAACTGTCTCAATGTTTTTAATCGAAAAACAGATTTGAGCCATCTTGGTTTTAAGTGCTAGCTGAAAGTGTGTTAGAGAAACCAGTCTGGCAGGGAGATGTGGAGAACGTCTTGGGCAGTCAAGATACTTCTCTCAAACCCCCTTCTCAACTCGCTCAAATGTGTCATTTTTTAGCTGTGAATATCCCAGCTTGTTACCTTGTACAGTGTTTCTGTAAAGATACGCCCAGCCTGTGAGCTGTGTTTTTTGTTGTGTGTGATTACCATAAAGTCCTACTGGGAAATGGGTCGATTCTCTACAAAGAAATTAAGTGAATTTTATCCTTATACCCCCCAAAACCGGTCTGGTGCTGCTTTAAATGTGTTTTTAGTGTATTTTTTTAAGTCTTGGTATTCCTCTGTCCTCTTTATTTTTGAGAATTGTGTAAATTGTGAGAATTTAAATATGAGAATTTCATTATCATATTTGTAAATATATTTAAGTTTTGTGACATGGTGCACAGCAATCGAAATCTGTTCAAACAAATTGTATGATACTGTAACCGAAAATATTAACACGTCTCTTCTGTCTACATCTGTATTCTGTGTGATTCAAACAAGCAATAACAACCTCAGACAGATGAACAACAGATGCAACAGACAAACAGATGACATCTGAAAATAATGGAGGCTTGTCAGGATTCTCCAAAACAAGGTTAACACAATTGTTGTGAGTTGTGTGGAGCAGTTAAAACATTGTGCTAAAGATGTATACTTGTGAGAGTGCAGTAGCAGGGCCGTCTCAAAATATGTTCATATAATATTGTAACAAAAAATCTGAAAAGTCTGTTCTGTCTACATCTGTATTCTGTGTGATTCAAACAAGTAACGATAAGTGAAGCGACAAGTGTCATTAAGACAGATGAACAGCAGATTCAACAGACAAATAGATGCAATCTGAAAATACTGCTTGTTATTGTCAGCAGCCATATCACCCTGCAGCCCAAGACTGGTTGCCCACTGAAGCTAAGCAGGGTTGAGCCTGGTCAGTACCTGGATGGGAGACCTCCTGGGAAAAACTAGGTTGCTGCTGGAAGAGGTGTTAGTGAGGCCAGCAGGGGGTGCTCACCCTGTGGTCTGTGTGGGTCCTAACG
The DNA here is from genome assembly GCF_001515625.1 of Sinocyclocheilus rhinocerous. Taxonomy (NCBI): domain Eukaryota; kingdom Metazoa; phylum Chordata; class Actinopteri; order Cypriniformes; family Cyprinidae; genus Sinocyclocheilus; species Sinocyclocheilus rhinocerous. The sequence goes on along the minus strand of NW_015659919.1, from coordinate 5,084 downwards.
CCCCAGTATAGTGATGGGGACACTATACTGTTAAAAAGCACCGTCTTTCGGATGAAACGTTAAACCGAGGTCCTGACTCTCTGTGGTCTTTAAAAATCCCAGGATGTCCTTCGAAAAAGAGTAGGGGTGTAACCCCCAAATTTGCCCATTGGCCTCTGACCATCATGACCTCCTAATCATCCCCATGTATACTGATTGGCTTCTTCACTCCTTCTCCTCTACACCAATAAGCTGGTGTGTGGTGGGTGTTCTGGCGCAATATGGCTGCCGTCGCATCATCCAGGTGGATGCTGCACACTGGTAGTGGTTGAGGAGATTCCCCCTTTCTATGTAAAGCGCTTTGAGTGCCCAGAAAAGCTGGTTAAACGCTGTGAGCTATATACTTGTAAAAGTATGATAAGTCAACATTTATAATCTATTTAGAACATTTAAGTTTACAAGTGGATGTTATTATTGCTTACTCTTTATTCATATGTAGATTTGATGTATAAACAAAGTCAAAAATGCTATCTACTAAATGCTGTCTGTTGCTAAATAATTTAATTTAGCATTATTTAATTATTTTATTTAAGATTAGATAGATAGATAGATAGATAGATAGAAAATTTAATAATTTAGCAACAGAAATATATATTTCTATATTGCCTATTTTCACTAAGGTAAAAATTGTCTTTCCCCTGACTCCAGTAACAGCATTCCTGCCTATAGATACTGGCAATCCAGAGAAGGACTTCCATTCAAGTGTGTATATCCTTGATAAATACAGTGCCTGTTATCAATATAGGCCTTTAGTGGGATTGATGTTCTGTCGCTAACAGAGAGGAGTGTGTACCGATGAGGAAAATCAGCACCAATAAGAGCAGATTTAAATGACTGCCATGGCCTGCGATGGGCTCAGCAGATGACTCTTCAGTACGGCAAATCAGCCGGCGACCTTGGCTATGAGTGTTCATCACTCTTTCCCTCCACACCCACATCGCTCTCTGGAAACTTCCCTATCCCTGAATAGACCACGGAGCTCAGTGTGGTGTTTATTTCTGTACATGTAGGCCTATGTTCTTACTTGTGGTGTTTTGATTTTGATATGGATAGAGATTGGTTTTATTTATTTATTTTAGGGACTGAATGATTGTGCCAAAATGAACTGGACAAAGACAACAACTTCTGCAGCATATTTCCTTGAAATTAGTGTTCAGTTTTTTTAGTGCTTAATTTCACTCAATTAAGTACAGTAACCTCTAATTGTACAATTGTCAATAAATATAACTCATGTCAGTTACAAATGGTTCATTAAAAGCTCTTTGCTGTGCAAAGAAATGGTTAGCATAAGCCACTTTAAGATAGCTATTGCCGTATTTGGATACAAGGATCATTTTGGCATATTTTCAAAATCATATTGGCTTACAACTAAATGATCCAAAAAGCTCATAGTGCTTGGATGCCAATACAAACGACTGGAAGACCATATCTGGATCAATTAGTTTTATCTTCTAAGTGGTTAGATCACTTGCGCACCTTGAAGGATCTTGGCTAATACACTTCCTGGCTCTGCTTGAACGTCTGCAGTGCAGACTCGTTCATGCTAAAAATGTAAATGATTTTCTGAAACAGCATTATAGGATCTTTAAATTGCATTTCTTGAATGCCTAGCCACGCTGGTATTTGGTGCCAGCTATGGCATGACAACAGAGTGCTTTTAAAGCTAGTCTCACCGCATCAAACTACGATCAAATCACAGCTTTTAAGGTCGGTAGGCGTAGAAACGTGCACAGTACTCTAATGAACCTCTGGCACAAGAGCTGCCCACCTCGCTGCTGTTCCAGTTTGTGCGGTAGCTGCAACAGTGAGCTGGCTCCTCTTAATTACAACACTTTTAATTCAGCACTCAGCGAAATAACAAAAAGCGCCTTTTGAGAGGAGTGCTGACTCTCCTTTTCATAGAAAAATGAGGAGGTAGAGTGGTAGAAGAGGGTTTTAGATGTTTGCCAAAAAGACTACCTGCCAAATATTTATTAAAGTTTGAACAGTGAGGCATATATCAGAAATCTACAACTATGCAGTCTAAAACAATCACAAGAGTGTTTAATAAGATAATATTTTTAGATTTTTTGGAAAAAGGTCTCTTATGCTTACCAAGGCTGCATTTATTTGATAAATAATACAGTACTATTGTGAAATATTATTACAATTTAAAATAACTGTTTTCTATTGTATTTTCATATGTAATTTATTCCTTTGATGGCAAAGCTGAATTTTCAGCAGTCATTACGGTATCACATGATCATTCAGAAATCATTCTAATATTGGGTGCTCAAGAAACAATTTTTAATTATTAAGTATTATGAAAATGACATTAGTAAGAGAAAGATAGGACACCGTTAAAAAAATGGTTCAGTTAATTTTTATGTATAACAATGTCTTGAGCGTACCAGCATATAGCATCTAGAAAAGTCTTTTGACATTCTGATTTAAGGAGAAGATATCCATTTTTACTGCCAAAGAAAATCATATCCAGAAATGAATTCCCCACAGTGGAAAATAATGTGACACTTTTTTATATGAATTGATGGAAGGTAGTTCTGCAAATGTACTCACAAGAGACAAGCACCTAGTTACTAGGGAGAAAATTGCACTCTCACAGTGATTGCTAGGGCAGTTTACTGACAATATCTAAACAATTTCCATCATTAAAGGGGTCATATGATGCTTTTTTAAAGATCATTATTTTGTGTATTTGGTGTAACAGAATATGTTGACATGCTTTAATGTTCAAAAAACACATTATTTTTCAAATACTGTACATTATTGTAAGTCCTCTATGCCCCGCCTCTCTCAAACGCTTCGTTTTCTACAAAGCCCCCTCCTTTGACAAGCGCAGTCCGCTCTGATTGGCCAGCTGACCCAGTGCACTGTGATTGGCCGAACACCGCAAGCACTCCTCCGAAATGTAACGCCCCTTACCATAATCGCGAGCTTCATCTTTCAAAATAAATGTAAAGACAGAGCAATGTCTTTACTCTGGGGAACAGAGTCGCGTGACAGACACAGTGAGGAAGCTGGTATGTGTTTGCAGTACACAAGCCACGGTTAAGACAGCTGACTCCACTGTGATGCGACCCTGTCTCTCTCTCTCTCTCTCACACACACACACACGATGCGCAAAACTCCGCATTTGAACAGTCAATAGCAAATACTTAAACTAATAACAAAACAGTAGCTGATTCAGAAGCGCCAGATTGTCATAGCAAAGTCAGAATTACCTCCTCTCCTAGGTTCACGAAACGGTCGTCCATAAAATGCATTGCTGTTCTGTTGTAAGTAATCTTAAAGATTCCTAAATGCATCTACTTCCGGAAGGCCAAATAAAGTGCTTTTGCTTTCGCCTAGAAACACACAGCATCTCCCTGACATGCTGCTTCAACACTAACTGCGGTTACTGAAACCACGCCTTCTTTCTTTGCGTGAACATTTGGGCGCATTACGCAAATATTTCCACATAGTGAGGTAGATATGTGGGGGCGTGTTAGAACGAGCCGTTTTAGGGGGGCGTGGCAGAGTCTTAACTTTGATAAAGAATATCTCTTTGGTTTTGAGACTTTAGTCTTTGCAACTTCAGGGATCTTATCTATGCACAATCAGCTTGTAACACTCCAAAGAGAAAGGAAAACTTGAAATCGCATCATATGACCCCTTTAATATGGTAGGCCTATGCAAATGGAATACAAAGAGGTATTTTGTAGCTGCTCTGTGTATTAAGCCATTCTGGTCATGACAAAGAGGGAACTCATTTGCTGCAATCTTGATATAATTTGCAGCACCCGATTATCATTTTCCTGCATGTCACAATTTGATTCCAAATCCCTACAATACACAAAGAAACAGTTCACCCATAAATGAAATATTGTCATCATTTACTCACCCTCATGTTGTTCCAAACCTGTATGACATTTTCTTCTGAGCAACACAAAATAAGGTATTTTAAAGAGTATCATACAATGCCATTCAGTCAGTGGGGTCCAAAACAACTTTAGAAAGTTAATTTAAACCAATGCCATCGAGCACATACTACTTCAATAGCATTGAGAGATGCAGCAAACAGAGTGCAACATGTTCAAGAGGACAATCTTGCAGAATATGAATGAAGGAAATCTGTGTGTTTCACTGACAGCATGTCACTTCCTGACACAGTGAAGAGAGCATTACACATTACAGTGACTGGAGCCTTTAAGCTTCCAGAAATACTCAAATACACCTTAAAATGCCATAAATTATCATAAAATTGATCCATGTTACTTCCCAAGTCATTTTGACAGTATTGTGATGAATTGATAGAAATTGAAATCTTTATTCAATGATTATCTTTCACAGTGGGCTGTTAACCATTGTGACTGGATCAGTGATTTGTGAAGGAATAATTTATTGAATTGGATCAACTGATTTGTTAAAAAGACTTAAAAAGACTAATATACAGTATGCACTTCTCTCACTGACATGCCAGGGACAAGTCGAGTTGGTCTGTTTCTTACACAAAGAGCTTCAGAAAACTTGCATGTGCCATGTGGAGCACTTTGTGATATTTTTATGGTCTCTCTCTCTCTCTCTCTTCTGACAGTCTTTGTTCTCATTCATGTTCATTATATTGAAAAGAGTAGCCAGAAAATTATTCAAAACCACATTTTTAGTAAGTTAGTAAGTCATGGGGGTTTGGAACAAAATGAGGGTGAGTAAATGATGACAGACTTTTTACATTTGTAAAAGTGCAGTTAATATCCAAGCCTCATTACAACCCAATTTAGGGCAGAACTTTATACTCCAGTATATATCTGACATAAAACAAAAAAGGGAGTTTTTCAAGAGTTTTATTGCACCTGTTCTTTTCAGATACATTTTCAAATAATGCTAGTGATATTTCTTTTGCGTGTGTGACAAAAGTGATAATATTATGTTTAACGGCCGGCTATTTTGGGGTTAAGGTGCTTCTTACAGTACTGATATGCTAGAAGAGATTCATAAACTGCTCTCCTCTTGCTTGACTCTGTCATACCCAGTCAACAATTTGATCTCACAATGATGTCACCATGAGC
>NW_015659918.1:600070-604775 GCF_001515625.1 Sinocyclocheilus rhinocerous | reverse complement strand
TAATATCCTCAGATTTTACCTGCTCACCCTCATCTAGCTCTTTCAACAGGTCGGCTTGGTACGCCTGTAACACCGCCATGGTGTGCAGACAACGCTTTTAAGCACCGTGAAAGTACTGTCCTTTTTAGCGTATCTTGAGATATAGCCAAACAGTCCAGGAAATGCTTCACCTTCACTGACCCGGCATGAGTTTTACGACTGCAGATGGCTGGGGAGACGAACCTCGAAAACCCTCCATGGAATGTGCGGGTTTGATGTGTGTCTCCATCATGTAGGTGGGTCTGTTGTGAGACATAGATCCTACAGAATGCATTTACATAAATTAGCTTATTCGTAATTTACCTTCATGATGAACACTGTCATCATATTAATAGTTGGTAGGTTCACTTACATATAACTTGAACAGCTTTCACTCTAATTCATGCATGCTCTCTCTCGCTGGTTTATTCATCCATCCGTCCGTCCATTCATCCATCAACCCTGCCGCCCACCTTTGGGAAAATTACCATCAGCATAACAGCTTTTGTGAAATCTTGCTGGTGAATCTTCATGTGGCCATAATCTTGGCTGGCCGGCAGTTAGTGAAGCAGAAAATCATATTTCAGAGCAATTTAAAGTTCCTCCCATGCATAGTTAATAAAACGCTGCTTAGATATTTGATGACAGAGAATGCATGAGCCTGGATATAAGTGATGTAATCCACCAGCAGGACTCCATCAAGAATTTAATTTCATTTGAAAATCTCATAATGAAATGAGGCCTTGTGTTGTTGCATATGCAAAGATTTGAAAAGTAGAGATGTTATGCTTTAAAAATGCAATAGAATGACCTTTTGTTTTGTGTGGAATCTCATTCTTGTTAAAGAAAATGTGTCTCATATTTCGTAGTGGCTTGAGGTATTCATTTGTTACCATGCATTAGTTTAAGGAATATTTCACTCAAAAACAAACAAACATTTAAATCACTGATGACCAATGTTAAGCTGTATGACTGGATCAATAAAGTTATAGTTCACCCAAAAATGAAATTTCTGTCATCGTTTACTCACCCTCGTGTAAACTCATTTGTTTTTAAATCATTTCCAAAACTCAAATAAAGACATTTTCAATATTCTGTCATGTTTTTTGTCTATCCATTGAAAGTCAATTCCACCAAAATTCAAAGCTTCAGAAAATTAATAAAAACATTGTAAAAGTAATCAGACAGTTTAGTACAAGTCATTTAAAGAGATGAACAGATTTAGTTTAGGTTTTTATTCACATATAAACATTGATCAATTGACATGCATAGATCACCTCAAATAAACAGAAGCTCAACCATGCTTTCTTGATATATAAGAACAAACTTAACAAAGTTCCAAATCTAATTGGTTCTCATGCGTCAAGCATGCATGTTTGAGCTGATGACACAATTATCATTTTATGGGTGATCTAACCCTCATTTGCTAATCTGAATAAGATCATTGATGGTCTTTTGGGTGTTTGCATACAGTAGAACAAAAGCAACAGAAGCTGCTTACTGACCCAAACTTAAACACCCACGAAGAAACACCCTCCTTCACCACTGAGGCCAAGGAGAGTCATGCATATCAGGCCTGATGTGAAAGAAGCCAAACTGCCAGAGTGCTTATTATGAGTTTGAAATGATTCTAATGAAGGGGAAAGTGGTTTCCAAATGATGCTGTCCTCTCTGCAAAGGTTAAACTGATGATGAGGTTCTTCCACTGCACATTATTATTAATTCCACTGTTACAGCATTGTGTTGATGTGTGAATGCATTTGGTTTACCGACAGTGCTGCAATTGCACTAATACAGTGACTAATGTGTCACTCAGGGTCTTCTTAACATGGGTATATTTATAAACTCATGAACGATAACACTACAGAATTCTGTACGTAGGATCCTCATTAGGGATATTGTATTTCACATGAAGCAATGGTACAGATACACTGTGACACTTGCTACATATCTGTCAACAACAGCTTACAGGCTAAAATGATAATAATATTAAAATATTTTCAAACTCAATGAACATCTACTGTAAAACATCTAAGGTTTTGAAAACATTATGAAAACCTTTAATAAAACATGTATGCTCTTATTAATTTGGACTTCAATATGGACATCAGTGTGTGAAACATTATTCCACCTGGAGAGTTTTTTACATTATATAATCTATAATCTTTTTGTCATTAAATTAAATATGAATAATTATTAAAATTTGATGTTTTTTTTTCATCTATTCCATTAGTGTTTTGACAAACCGGGCCCTGTTTTCAAAATTGTGCTTAAGCAATCGTAAATAAAGATATAAATAGTATATTGATCTTAACCTTTTTAGCCTGGTTTTTGACTGGGATTCTCTTATTTGATTTGTCAATCGATTGATTTGTCAATTCAAATTTTCAATTAAACTGTAAAAATGCATTCTATTTACATATAATATTTGATTTAGTATTTTTCATAATATTTACTAAAAAGGCATTCATTTGTTAACAAATTATTTCAATGTTGTATATATTCTGCAAATCCTTGCCCCAGATAACTGTCATCCTTAAAAGATGGTTGACACGTAACTCAAAAACATAGCTCTTGTATATTAGGATAAATCAAACATAAAATTCATTAGTCAGTGCATACCATGATGCTAACACTGTTACATAACTCTTCCATTATCTCTAGCCTATGATCTATTTCTACTGAATTTCACTCTGAATGAGAAAATCCTTCAGTACCCTTTTCATGCTGATCATGCACTATCCAACCCTGATCATAACTTTGAAGACTGTAAGAGATTCTGCGAAAATCAGATTAGCCTGAGAAAACAACTTTTTATCCTAAATTCCAATTGTCTGTAGTACGAAGGCTAAATTTCCTTTCTTCACATTGCATTCAGGCTTAATTGAGCAATTGAACTGCTCTTTTGAACTAGCGCTGCAAGCTATTTATGCTGACCTTTGGAGTGAGCTACCTGATAAGTGTGAGGAAAAAGCTCTTTTACAGAACTGGCTCTTCAAAAGAAGAAGAAGAAAATATATTGGTGCATGTTAATCACTACCTACATTACTTACATACTGACCAGTGAAGAGCACACAAGAAAAAAACTGCAAAAAAAAAAAAATTAATGGCAGCATGTATTATGTTTTTTTTTTTTTCTGGTCCTTTTTACAGCAGTGGAGAAGGTGTATTAAGTTCAGCATATCTCGAGGGGCATAGGAACAATTTGAAGGTGAGGTATTCAGAAAGAGATAATTCTCTCTCGTAAAGTAAAATGAAGTTTGAAATTCCATGTCCCCTTAGATCAGTGTTGGGAAACTTTTAAAAGTGTGTTAAAAAAAGTGGGAAACTTTAAGTGCAGCAATTTTTCCTCACCATTAGCTGGCTGAGACTCTCTCTCTTCCAGAAGGGCAGCTTGTCTTACATTAATTTTGTGTTTTAATTTCAATTGAATGCGACAACATAAATTTGTACTTCAAAATAGTGTGTTGATAGAGTGGCAAGGCAGGAAAAAAAATGTACAATGGATCATTATATCATGCATTCTGTGGTATCCATACAGGCATGCTCAAGGTCAAAATTCCAAGTGTTCTGATACATTGTGGAGTGTAGGATTGACATCAAAGTGGAGCAAGCGACGAGGGCAGCAGAATATTGAGAAATGTGCACCATGCCCAGAACAGTATATTTTAGTATGGTTTTTATGTGTTGTTACATAGAGACATTTACACAATGAGATGGCTTTATCTTTGCAGTAATTAGATTACTGAATTATTGTTTTTGAAAGCAGTCTTTTCTGCTCACCAAGGCTTCATTTATATGAGCAAAAAATACAGTAAAAACATCAATATTGTGAAATATTATTACAATTTGAAATACGTTGTCCATTTGAATATACTTTACAATGTAATTTATTCCTGTGATGCAAGCTGAATTTTCAGCAGCCATTACTCCAGTATTCAGTGTCACATGATCCTTCAGAAATCATTCTAATATGCTGATTTGCTGCTCAAGAAAAAAATATTATTGTTGAAAACTGCTGTGCTGCCTCATATTTTTGTGAAATATTTTGATCCTGAACTTTTTCTATAAATATAGTTAAAAATAAGCAGCATTTATTCGAAATAATATAAATATTTTGTAACATTATAAGTGTATTTACGGTCATTTTTGATCAATTTCATGTGTCTTTGCTGAATAAAAATATAATTTTTTCAAATAAATAAATAAATAAATATTAAATAAATATTATAATTTTAAAAAGTTACATGATGGAAACTTTTTTAAAATGTTTTTGTTAGTCCAGTAATTAGAAACAATGACTGCTACGCCATTGGACAACAGAATGAGGATGACAGTAGCTGCATTAGATGATTAGTCATGGATACAAACAGCTATACAAATGTTCTACTTATTGGCAAGTCACACCCCTCTGGCTGTTATGTGAGTACATCTGTGCATGCATGTATCTTTTATACCCTATGCTGAGTGGTAATCAGACTGGCCCATCTCTCAGCGCTGTAAATCCTCACACCTCTGACAGACAGATACTCTTTACACATACAAACTCCTAATCTCCCTTCCCAGAAGGCCAGATCACAGAGCATAAATACACATGTACATCCCAGCAGGAGATTGATGATGAATTGATGTTATGTTGTTGTCCTCTTGCATACTGCATAAGATTTTTTCCCTAAGTCCCCGCCAA
>NW_015659918.1:587462-599738 GCF_001515625.1 Sinocyclocheilus rhinocerous | reverse complement strand
CCCCCCCCCCCGCGTTCTATCAAGTCACAGTTAGAAGCAAATTAATCACCCTCCTCTCCTCTTCTCCTTCAGTGCTGCCTCTCAAATGTTATTAGCACTGCCTGTCCTTTCTCACTAGACTCTGTGCTGCTGTGATTGTGTAATCTATAAATGTCATTAATGGCAGCAGGAAATCTCGCCAAGTATGTGACGAGGTAGATGGAAGAAGATGATGGCTGACAAAAAAGGGACATTCGTGTCGACATATGTGTTAAAATAGTGGTCTTTAAATGTAGCTGTGTCTCAGACACGCCATGTGCATTCATTATTTTCAGTAAACCAGTTTCCCTTGTCCATGTTAAGATTCATAAAGTGTCTGTCTAAGAATTGTAATCTGGCTCCAAAATTAATACTTGCCAAGCCTCCAAATGCAAAATGTGGCTTTGGTGAGTACAGTAAATAAAATAGCTTGTAACTTTTCTTTGAATTGTAATTGTAAAATATAATTGCAATTTTAATTGTAATTAATTTTAATTGTAATTAATTAAGTTAAAATGTATTTTATTTCAGGCTATGAAGCTATTTTTATGATTTAATGACCCTGGTAATGTTTCACTGAAAAGTGATGCTAGTGCTACAATGTCCTTTCTGTCTGACAACAACAACAACAATAATAACAATAATAGTAATAATAATAATAATGTATAAACTGTATTATATCATTTTAGAATTTTAAACCATTTATTTATATAATAGTTTGCCTTCAGGTATAAGTTCAAGATTTTCATTTCAGCAACTGACAAAAAGTTAATTAATAGCGTGTTTATGTTCATGATCATCATCATCATCATATAATCCCACATATGCATAGTAAAATATTAGCCCGATCTTCTGATTCCTTTGCACAGCTTTAAAAGTCATTAATTTAGCCTAATGGTTAAAACACTGTGTAGCGGCTGTGCTGACTGCACAATAATTAATGTGTTGTGTGTCTTCCCCATTCTCTGACATTTTCTTTTCTTGCGCTTCAAGTCAGCCAATTAAATTATTTACTCAAGACAAGACAATTAATCTGACTGATGAAAGATGTGACACGCTAATTCCTAATTACCAGAGTGTAAATACATGAAATTCACAGCGAACAAATCAAGAAGACACTAGATAGAGCAACATGTGGGGTGGATCTAGGTGTCAATTTTGTAATGATTTAAAACAATCAATGAGCAAACATAGAATAAAATTGTCCAGTTTAATGTGTATAACACCAACTCATTGGATAGTATCTGGATCTTCAGTAAGTTTTGAAGCTTTTGCTGTCTGATCTAATACTGAAAAGCTCTTCCAAACCTGTCTTTTCTTCACAGAGTCTTTTGTTTAAAACTGACACACGCGTTTTTTTTCCCCCTTCGCCACGTGCAATTAGAAGTGAGAATTTCTCCCCTCACCTCATGCAGTCCGATTTACACACATAATTATATTGTGTTAGCAGACCCTCGGGTATGGCAATCTTCCAGCTAAGCCACAGACACTCCGGGCCACTGCTGTTGCTGGACCAAATCAAGACCTGTAATTTTTATTTGGGCATGAAACATTTATGGTAAATAAGAAACAGGAAAAGCTGGACTGGAAGGATGGATACAGGCACCTTGGGCAGTGTCCTCAGCTGTGCGATGAATATTTGATCAGGGAGGTGTCAGAGCCTGGCATCCTTGGCACAGGCTTATAAATCATAGGCAATCAGCTCAGTGTGGGCAGTTCTGATGAATACTGATCGGCAGAGGTCACACTTACTGATTACATTTTGTCAGATGTATAAATTGTAGAATGTTTTGTCTTGTAAATCTATTTCCAGGGCCATGTATAAATAGTAATGCACTACTAAAGACTATGCAGTCCTTCATTTAAAGTACAGTAACTATATTCACAGTCCAACATAGTGTTACGTCTGGAGACGTAGTCTTTATTGTTATGATTTATCAGAAAAGCTGTGTTTTCTTTAATGTGTCTTTTTTCCCCTTCGTTAACCCTTTGGCTCCTCCTACTCAATCTGTCTGGCAGGTAGCTGATTGCCCCCAGCAAAACACAGCTTTTCTGATAAATCATAACAATAAAGACTACGTCTCCAGACGTAACACCCCAACCCGTAGTTACAAACTATGAACTTAAAAAAAAAAACCTACCACACACTTTACATGAGCGGGTTAGTCATCAATATGAGCTCTTGACAAAGCATCTGCTACTACATTGTCCACTCCTTTCATATACCTTATATCAAGAACAAACTCTTGCAGAATTAGAGACTATCTCATTAATCTCTGGATTGAGTTTGCCATACGAGACAGAAAGACCAGAGGGTTGTGGTCAGTGTATACAATAATAGGGGCCATATTACCGTTACACAAGTAGACCTCAATTCTTTAGTGCCAACAACAAGGCCAGAGCTTCCTTTTCGATGGTACTGTAGTTTCTTTGGCAGCTGGAGAATTTCTTCGAAAAGTAGCATACTGGGGGTTCAATTCCCGCCTTGTCCTCTTTCAACAGCACTGCCCCAGCGCCAACCCCACTAGCATCCACCTTCAGCATTCCACACAAACTTTTTTCTGCTTTAAGAAGATCAGTCAAGGGTATGACAACAGTACCAAAATTCTTACAAAACCCACGATAGTATCCAGACATCCCCAGGAAACGGCGTAACTCTCTCTTGTTACTTGGCCTTGGAACATCTACAATAGCCTCTACCTTAGCTTGCACAGGCCTCACTTGGCCCTGGCCAACTAATTTGCCAAGGTAGGTTACTCTTGCCTTAGCAAATTCACACTTGGCTAAGTTTAAGGTAAGATGGGCTTCCAGCAATCGCTTAAACACTAACTCAAGAGTTTGTACATGTTCTTCCCAGGTTGCAGAGTAAATAACCATGTCATCTAGATAGACTTCACAGTTAGACACACCGGACAGTGCCTTCAGCATCATCCGCTGGAATGTTGCTGGTGCATTTCGCATGCCAAAAGCCATAGACTTGTACTGTAGGAAACAGTCGGGGGTCACAAATGCTGAGATTTCCGAGGCACGGGGTGTCAAAAGAACTTGCCAGTATCCTTTTAATAAATCTAGCTTAGTAACAAAACTAGCCGATCCCACCCGGTCAACACAGTCCTCAATTCGAGGAAGAGGGAAGGAATCAGGCTTAGTTACAGCATTCACCTTACGGAAATCAGTACAAAATCGCCACGAACCATCAGGTCTGGGTACAAGCAAGCATGGCGAGCTCCACGGACTTTGACTTGGCACTGCGAAGCCATGAGTCAACAAGTATTCTACCTCAGTTTTCATAACCTGACACTTGTTGGGATTTGCACGGTATGGATGCTGTTTGATAGGCTTGCATTCACCAACATCAATGTCATGAGTGACCACGGTAGTTTGTGATGGTACATCATTAAACAGCATACGATAGTTTTCAATTAATTGGACCACCCGATCACACTGGGCTGCAGGCAGATAAGAAAGATGGGACTTCAAGTTAGACAAGATGGCAGAGTTAGACATTGTACCATATGAAGCAATTGCATCTTTACTCCAAAGGCCATCTAACTCAGGAGAGTACACAGAAGACAAGGTAACAGCAGTGTTAGAAGCAACAGAAAGAGGGTCAACAGGATCAGGCTGAGGCTTAACGCTGTCTCTGCTAATGTAAGCCTTAAGCATATTAATGTGGCACACACAAGACTTTCGCTTACGATCGGGAGTAGAAACTGCATAATTAGTGTCATTCAGCTTTTTCTCAATCTCATAAGGTCCAGAAAACCTAGCCTGAATAAGAGAACCAGGCACAGGAAGTAGTACTAAGACCTTATTACCAGGATGGAAGTTACGCTGAAGACTACACTTATCATAGCGAAGTTTCATTTTGGATTGAGCTTCAGCAAGATGAACTCTAGCTAACTCCCACGGTTTGTGTAGATGCTCTCGTACAGTACTCCCATAGTCTAGCACATACTTACGAGGGAACTCCTTAGCTAGGAACTGCTCACTTAAAAGTTTTAATGGGCCGCGAACCGAATGGCCAAAAACCAGCTCAGCGGGGCTAAATCCCAGGGATTCCTGAACGGTTCCTCTCACAGCAAACATCAGAAACGGCAAACCCTCCACCCAGTCTTTACCAGTCTCAGTGCAATACGTACGCAACAGAGACTTCAGGGTTTGGTGGAACCGCTCCAGAGCTCCCTGTGACTCTGGATGGTATGCGGTGGACAACTGGTGCTCTACGCTCAACTCTTTCGTTACCTCCTTAAACAGTTTAGAGGTGAAATTGAACCCCTGGTCACTTTGAATGACTCTCGGTAAGCCAAAAACTCGGTAGCTTTAGGCAATGGGCCTACACAGTCAATAATGAGCCTCCCAAACGGTTCTCCAAAAACTGGAATGGGCTGTAGTGGGGCGAGTGGAATTGTTTGATTGGGCTTTCCACCTAACTGACAGACATGACATGAGCGTACAAACCTAGACACAGCAGTTTTCATGCCCGGCCAAAAGAAGTGTCTGGCAATTCGATGATATGTCTTTGTGACACCCAAGTGTCCTGAACACACATGTTCATGGGCCAATTCCAAAATCTGATTACGGTAAGCTTCAGGAAACACAATTTGGAACACCGTTAAAAATTCTGCCTCTGTGGCACGTGGTCTCCACCAACGCATGAGAACGTCATCCCAAAAATAACCCACCGTCATCTGAGGGACTAGGGCCTTGTCTACAGTACCACCAATATATGTAGCAAGTGATGGATCAGAACGTTGTGCAGCAGCTAACTGTGTTCAATTCACTTTTAAAGGGAGTTTACCTTCACTACTCATGCCATTTGATTGTGACGATACAGGACTAATGTAAAGTTCACTCTCTACCGTCTGTGGGGAAGACAGAAATGAATCAGAGAGATAGATTACATTTTCAAATTTCTGAGATTGAGCACGAGTTATGGCGCATGCTGGGAACGTAGCAGAAAACTGCATAAGACCATTTTGAGCAGACCAATCAGGCTCTTCAGACACAATTGGAGAAGGAAAGACTTTGCCACCTGCTAAATCATTTCCTAAAATCATGCTTACCCCTTCGACAGGCAATTGTGAGCGCACGCCAATGTTCACAAAACCAGAAACAAGATCAGACTTTAAATGAATGCTATGCAGTGGAACTGAGATGCAGCCCAATTCAATCCCACGGACTAGTACATTAGAACCAGTGTATGAGTCAGCAGAGAACGGAAGTACGCTGTCCAAAATTAAGGACTGCGCTGCTCCCGTATCTCTAAGCATCAGAATTGGCTCAAAATCAGAATCTTTAGAGAGAGCTACCGAGCTCTTCATTACAAATGGACTAAAAGTAATCGGGCCAGATTGTAAACTTAAGGCACTCTCAGGAACGGCATTGACGAACGCTACGGTCTTAGACTTAACAGCAGAAGTTTTCCGTTTCCAGGCTTTGCAATTTGAAATGAGATGCCCTGGGTCAAGACAGTAAAACATACCCGCTTATCTTCGTTTTTCTTTGAGTCTTGCGAAATAGGTTTAACAGAGTTAGCCACTAACAAATTCTTAGCAGCTTTCTCCTCTGAGGATGAAGTTTTAATGGAACGCACAGAAGGAAAGACCGTTCTGTGTGTAAGCACATACTCGTCTGCCAAAACTGCCGCCTCAGCAAGCTTACTCACTTTTTGTTCATTTAAATGAACCACGACGCCTTCAGGAACACAACTCTTGAAATCCTCCATCAACAAAAGTTCCTGAAGTCCTTCAAAAGCCGTGACTCTGCTTGCTAAGCACCACTTCTCAAACAGTACCCGCTTTACTCTTGCAAACTCCGTGAAAGTTTGGCTAGGCAGCTTTGAACACAGCCTAAACTTTTGCCTGTATGCTTCAGGAACCAATTCATATGCACGGAGCACCGCGGATTTAACAGCGTCATAATCTAACGAACTCTCAACTGGCAACGCCGCACATGCCTCTTGAGCTTTGCCAGCAATATTGCTCTGTACCAAAAGAGACCACAAATCCCTTGGCCAGTTCAATTTTGTGGCAATACGCTCAAATGCAATAAAGTACACATCCACTTCACCTTCACGAAAGGAAGGGACCAATTTTACGTACCTACTCACATCAAAATCTGTCTCTCTCTGCGCAGAAACACTGGAAGAGGGAGGACGAGACCTAGGCGATGGAACCGGCCTACTATGAAGAGTCTGAGCTTCGAGATCCAACTTTCGAAGCTTAATATCTTGGTCCGCCTCAATTTCCAGAGCTTTCAACTTTAACAGCTGAGTTTCATGCTCCTGCTTCTTAAGCTCGAGATCCAATTCTTTTAAACGAAGCGCAATCAAAGGTTCAGATCAGAACTCAAATTTCCTCCTTTACCATGAAAGGAAATAGACTCTTCCGATGCAGCTTCCCCGCCAACGTTAGAATCTACTGGCAAAATACCTGCTTGGACAAGCTTTCGGTACAACTCATCTTTGATACCTTGTTTCTTTGCCTCCTTGTTGACAGGAATATTTAAAAACTCTGCAATCACAATCAGATCTTTTTTTCTACACCTGTCAAACTCTCTCACTGTCGGAGACAAAGTAAACTTGACCAAATCAAATTCCATAATTCAATTATAACATACACGCTTCCTCACCCGCACAAGTTCGAAGCTGCCAAGAAACTTATGATAACTATGACAACAAAAGTCAGGTTATGACAAAGATCCGAACTAATATGTTCCACGAAATGATTAAACGAATGGACGAGCCCCCAATTTGTTACGTCCCGCATGAATCTAGGGGAATAAGCGGACGCAACAAAACAACAAATAATTTAAAGAGTGCTAGTCTGAGTCCTGTCACAGCACCACAAGCAACAAATTACCATAAAGGTTTTTATTTGACAGCTCATGGAACAAATACAAAAGGTATATCAAAAATAAGAAAAATGTATTAAAAAGAAAAAGGGAAGCAATCATTTCAGGAAAGGGCAAGGCCAAAATAACAAACAAAACAATCTAACTAGATAATTTAAGCCTCTAACTAATCTAACAAAGAAAAGAAAAATAACAACAGGTTTGTATCCTAACTCCCTTCCTGGCCTTGCCCTCTCCTGAAATTATTGCTTCCCTTTTTCTTTTTAATAATTTTTTCTTATTTTTAATATACCTTTTGTATTTGTTCCATGACACTAAACAGCTTGGAAGATCAAAGACAATTTTTTTATATAACTCCGACTGGATTCGTCTGAAAGAAGAAAGTCATATACACCTAGGATACTTTAAGGGTGAGTAATTCATGGGCTAATTTTCATTTTTGGGTGAACTAACCCTTTAAGTATTATTTTGGGGAATCTGTACTTTATCCAAGTACAATTTAAACTCACTACTTGTACTTTTACTTGAATACATTTCTGAAAAAAAATGTACTTTTTACTCCTTACAAATTTATTTCAACTTGAAAAGTGCTCATTCAATTTTTTTGCATTTTTATTTTATCTTATGCACATTAAATATGATAAACAGAAGCTCAAATGTGCTTTTGATGTGTGAGAACAAATGAGGTTTGCTTTCATGCATCAAGCAACACATTTAAGCTTCAGTTTTAACTTTCATCAAGTAAATTTCTGGCTTCAAAAGTTTGCCATATTTAAAATATCATCACTGATTTTATTTGCATTCAGCCAATATATTACACAGCTCAGATCCTTAGATTTGATAATTCATGTTGTGGTGGCAATGATTGCCTTTTTAAAATTAAACATACTTTACTTTTGGGATGGTACTCTGCAGGTGATGAGCAGTGCCTGGTTTCCTTCAAACGTGATGCTTGGAATTAAGGTTCTTTCCAAATCATACCCATTCAATTGAATTTGCCACAGGTTAACTTCACTCGAAGGGTAGTAACATCTACAAGCAATATGAATGCTCCTGAGCTAAATTTCAACTGTCCCAGATAAGGGTATGAATACTTATGCAATGGAATCATTTAAGTTTTTTATTTTTATTAAATTGGCAAATATGTTAAAAACCTGTTTTTTGCTTTACCATTATGGTGTATGGAGTGTAGATTGATGTGGGAAAAAAAGTAATTTTAAGTAGTTTAACATAAGGCAGCAATATAAAGTGTGAAAAAAATGATGAATACTTTCGCAAGGCACTGTACTTGCATTACCTCTGAAGCAACTTACAATACATTACACCTACTGAATAAACTGACTAGCTTGTAGTACCTTTGGAATAAAGAGCTTTTAGAATGTTTAAAACATATGGTCCATTACTTGAGTGAAAGTACAGATACTGCTGGTCAAATATTACTCCATTACAAGTAAAAGTTGTAAAGACAGATTTTTACTTAAGTAAAAGTACAGAAGTACTTGCTTTTAAAAGTACTTAAGTACCAAAAGTAAATTTCCTTTTTTATGTCAATGCACTGTTTTATTGTTGTTGTATGTACTACAGTGCCTTGCGAAAGTATTAATTTTTTCCCACGTTTTTTGTTATGTTGCTGCCTTATGTTAAACTGCTTTAAAGTACTTTTTTCCCACATCAATCTACACTCCATACACCATATTGACAAAGCAAAAACAGAATTGCCACACCTTCGTGAATTTATTAAAAATAAAAACAACTGAAATAAGTATATTGCATAAGTATTCATATAAATAGTACAAGTATTAACTAAATATTTAGTGGAAGCACCTTTACAGCCTCAAGTCTTTTTTGTTTGATGCGACAAGCTTTGCTCATCAGCATTTGGCAATTATCTGCCATCCTTCTCTTCGCCTCTTCACCTCTCAAGCTCTGTCAGGTTGGATGAGGGCAGATGCACATATTTTGGTGCATTTAGTTTTTCTTCTAAAAAATGAAGAATACTTTCGCAAGGCACTGTACTTGCATTACCTCTGAAGCAACTTACAATACATTACACCTACTGAATAAACTGACTAGCTTGTAGTATCTTTGGAATAAAGAGCTTTTAGAATGTTTAAAACATATGGGGAAAAAAACAAAAAATTATTATATGTAGCCCCAAGAGTGATTCTGATAAACTGTCTGAAAAAAAGAAAGTCACGTTTTAGAGAAGAACAAAATCACCCACTGACTTTCAAAGCTGACTTTCTATAACGACTTTCTACTTCGAGGATCTTGATAGAAATGTAGTGGAGTGAAAAGTACAATATTTTTCTTTCAAATGTAGTGAAGTCATACGTTTCCAGAAAAAATAATACTCAAGTAAAGTACAGATACTCAAAAAGTGTACTTAATTACAATACTCAAGTTAATGTACTTAGTTACTGTCAGCCTCTGTCCATAATGATATATTGAGTAACAGTTAGGACTGTCAATTAATTATTTTTTAATCTAAATAATTACATGCTTTGCACATTAATTAATCTAATTAGTCGCAAATAATTATATATCAGTATTTGCTGAGAAAAAAAATCTCTAAATGCACCAAATTAACAATTAAAAGTTGAATTATTGTTGCAGACAGGGTTGTTGAATAGACAATACAAAAAGTGGCCTTTCACAAAGTTAATGTTGTATGTTTTAATTCTAGGTCTCTGGCCTCTGCATCACATCTGGCTCTTTAAATTGATAGTCCATTCAAAACTGAAAACTCTCTTATGATTTACTTACCCTCATGCCATCCCAGATGTTTATCACTTTCTTTCTTCAGATGAACACTAACAAATACTTTTAATGTGTGCATATAATGCAAGTGTACAGGACCGCTTCAGAAACCACACAAAGTGAACACGACGATAAAGTTTAAAATATTAGTATTTGTATGTTTTCTTACACACGCATCATTTTGCTTAAGATGACATTGATTCATTAGTAGGTGTTGTTTGGGTTACCGTCGTCTTCACTGTGTAATTGTGTAGTTTTTTAAAAGTAAAATTTAAAGTTGTACTTTTTTACTTTTACTCAAGTATGCTTTTGGCCAGATGCTTGTACTTTTAATTGAGTAAATTTGTTTTTTGATGTAAAAAAAAAAAATATGTTTTTGACATAAAAATCCTACTACCATTATAGGTGTACCTCAGGAAACATTACACAATAACGAAAAAAAAAATGCAATTCATGACCCCTTTAACTGATACTGAACTCAAAACCACACATTCCCACCTTATGATATCCACCGACACGTGCTGGCTGTTTTAAACAATGTCATTGATTAGTTCAGCAGGGTGAGAATAAAACAACAGGATACTATAAGTATTGATTGATGGAATGGACCATACATGTTTGCCAAGGTGGGAAAGATTAAATGCAATGCATTTCAAAGTCTCATTTTACTTGTGTGCTTGTTAACAGGAATCTGACAAGTGCTGCAAATCAAATAATTAATTTGTAACATTTCACTTTATCACCGGTTGCAATTAGTTCCATTTTACTTAATGCAGTTAATTTTCAAGAGTCCAGGTGTGAAAACAAAGAAATAAACTGGTTCCATTTTATGAACTCGAGCTGCGTCGAAACGCTACGGGAACGCCTCCAGCATGACCACGCTCTGAATCACATGTGTAATCAGTCCAATGGATGGGCGAGACGTCACGGGCGGGGTGACGTAGTGACCAGGATGTATAAAAGCACGTGCGGTGAAACCGGCGTCAGCTTTTCTCTGTCATTCAGCAAGCGCTCTGTGTGTGTCAGTCTTATTTGGTGTTGTCTGTCCATTATTATTCTTTATTTTACCAATACGAGTGTAGACAAACATAAGGCGAGAGCCGGCAGTATCTCAGGCTGTGTGTTCTTCCCTGCCCACACTACATTTCGGGTGGGGATACACACAGTTTGTGGGTTGTCCGCTTGGGAGCAAAACACGCAGAGTCAGCTGACTGTCCGCATTGCGAGCGTTTGTCACTGCGTATGCTTGCTCTCCGAGGGCTCTCTTTGAGGAGAGAGTCTTCACCGGCGTTTCTCACGGCGCCGGCCCCACTTTCGCCGAGGCGGAGCGGCGGGTGCTCGTGGGTTTCGCAATATTATGCCTAATATTATAATGAGCAGCTTTACTGTGGAGCGGAGCTGTTTTACGCACAAGCATTATGTCAAACTATTATAAAAAGAAAAAGACTCGTGCAGTCAGCTCTCAGAAATAAGGGGCTGATTGTGCTTCTTTGGTTACATACGTAACCTGGAGAGTATTTCCATGTGCTGACCAGAAGAGTGTTTTGGATGGAGGCTTATAGTCTCAACCTCTGAACACACAGTAAATTGTTGAAGGGTGCTCAAATTTAGTTTGAGCTGTAGACATGCAAAAGCACTGTATATTCTATTTTCTCAGTTGTCTGTGAGTCTGCACACATTTTCAAAAAAATGTTTCTGGTGTTTTCTGTATGACTGAGAATTGTGTGTTATTTTCACTGTCTATTATTGTTATGGTATTGCGTTATTATATCTCAGATAAAATTATGCCCTACATGGCACTGATTGTTAGCATGTCAGTTAGACTGTGTCTTTCTGTCTAATGCCGGGTGTACATGGTGTGATTTTATTTATTTTTTGCCGTCGCATTTATTTATTTTTTACCTCACAAGCATTTTTTTCTAAATTGAGAGAAATTGTGTGGAAATTGATTCTATGGTTGCAGCTTGCATCATGTGAGAGGAATTATGAGCCAAGCGGAGATCCTGATAATTTTTTAAACATGTAAAAAAAAAAACCTTCAGGGAGTAAGTTTTTGCACATGGTGTACATGCCCAGTGTACATGCTTTCCCCTGTGGCTAATCATTTAGGTCTATGTATATTATTAGAGCTTAAAGGGTTAGTTCACCCAAAAATGAAAATTAGGCTGCGTTTTACTCACCCCCGAGGCATCCTAGGTGTATATCGGACGAATCTTTCAGACGAATCCAGTCGGAGTTATATTAAAAATTTTCTTTGATCTTTCAAGCTGTTTAATGGCACTCAGCGGGTGTTGCATTGCTTCTGTCCAAAATAACTTAAATAAAAATCGCCCATCCATAAAAAAAAAGTGTCTGACACGGCTCTGGGGGGTGAACAAAGGCCTTCTGTAGCGAAAAGCGTTTTTGTAAGAAAAATATTCATATTCAAAACGTAATAATCACTTGAATCTAGCTTGCGCTCACTGTTCACTGCACTGTAGCTTGCGCTCACTGCACTCAAACAGAAGCAGTTCCGGGGGAATGACGTATGAGGTCGGTATTGCGCATGCTCCGCTCAGAAGTGACGCACGCGGAAACACAGGGGAGAGATCAAAACAAAACAACGGTCACTAATTAGAAGTACAAAACGAGGATTTGTAAAGA
>NW_015659918.1:586622-587419 GCF_001515625.1 Sinocyclocheilus rhinocerous | reverse complement strand
AGCCTTTTTTCATTCACGCAGTGAACCTGCACGGCCATTGCCCGCCAAAGCCCACCAGAATGGGCGGGGCATCTGGCTATATAAGCGGGCGCTCGCCACAGGATTCTCAGATTTCTTCTCCTTCAGCGACGACTCTACGTCTCAATCTGATCCGAAGCCGCTCGCCGTTTGACAAGCCTTCGCAGCTGGAATCGGGACCTCTCAGCACGGCTGACCTGCTTCTCCGCCGCTCCAGCGACGCAGCAGTTCCGGTCCGGTTCCCCTGCCGCCATCCGGCGACTCACAAAAGAGCTTCTAAAAGAGCATCGGCGTTCTTTGCAAATGCCGTGCCGTTACTGCGGTTCGTGCGGGTCTCCCCTGCACGCCGATGACAGCCACACGGAGTGCGTTTCCTGCTTGGGGAAATCCCATGCGGAAGCTGCGCTCACGGGAGCTAATTGCTCTCATTGCGAGAGCTTCAGTCTCGCCTCTCTCCGCTCACGGATCACTTTCTTTTCAGAGAGCGACTCCGCCCCCCGCGCCCTCCCGTTTCTTTCCTCCCAGGGACCTGTGAGGAAAAAACAGTGGGGCAAAGGGGTCGAGCGATCGGCTACGAGCGAGCTCACGCTGCCAGCACCTGCCGCCCCCGCTGTTCAGCCCGCTAAAGCGCAGCAGCCGCGGGGACGCTCTCGCTCGGCCAGATGCTACCCTCTTCCTAAGCGCCATGGACCCTGACCCAAGATTGCATTGGACCCGCTATAGGGCCGAGGCCTGGCAGGCCATCCCCGGAGTGTCGAGATGGGTTATGGGGATAATAA
>NW_015659918.1:585833-586595 GCF_001515625.1 Sinocyclocheilus rhinocerous | reverse complement strand
CTCCGACCCATCCTCGATCTCAGACACCTGAATCACGCCCTCATGGAGAGGTCGTTCAGGATGATTACACTGAAACAGATCCTCGGTCAAATTCGCTTGAGAGACTGGTTCTTTTCCCTGGACCTGAAGGATGCATACTTTCACATCCAGATAGCCCCTCGTCACAAGCCATTCTTGAGATTCGCCTTCGAGGGTGTGGCTTATCAATATACGGATCCTCGGCCCGACCTATGGGCCCTGCACCTCTGGCTGCTCGACGGGAGCCTTCGTACCTCCCAGAGAGAGTCTTAAACACAATTTTGGAGGCTAGAGCTCTGTCTACGAGATGCCTCTATGCCTTAAAGTGGTCTTTTTTCTCCGCCTGGTGTCTAAACCACGGCAAAGACCCCCTCACTTCCGAATTGGCAGAGGTGTTGTCATTTCTACAAGAGCTGCTGGATAAGGGTCGTTCCCCATCCACGCTCAAAGTCTATGTGGCGGCTATAGCGGCCTCTCATGTCCCTATTGAGGGTCAATCGGTGGGCAGAAATAGCGCGGTCATCCGCTGCCTGAGGGGTGCAAGGAGGCTGAATCCGCCTCGTCCCCCTATTGTCCCTTCATGGGACCTGCCCACTGTGCTGAGGGCCCTGAAGGGCCCCGCTATTGAGCCGCTCCAGTCTGCCAACATTAGGTCGCTGTCGCTGAAGACTGCTCTGCTTCTAGCACTAGCATCAGTAAAGCGAATAGGAGACCTGTAGGCGCTCTGAATTAACCCTGCCTGTC
>NW_015659918.1:584864-585823 GCF_001515625.1 Sinocyclocheilus rhinocerous | reverse complement strand
TCCTGAAACCAAGGCACGGTTACGTACCTAAGATGCTCTCCACTCCGTACAGAGCACAGGTCATTACGCTCTCCGCGCTTCCTCCAACTGAAGAGGACAGAGAGCTATCTCTGCTCTGCCCCGTCAGAGCGTTGAGAACCTAGATTGAGCGTTCCGCCCCCTATAGGCGATCGGAGCAACTCTTTGTCAGCTTCGGTAACCGCACCAAAGGGCTTCCGGTTACGAAGCAAAGACTCTCTAGATGGATAGTAGACGCCATCTCGCTAGCGTACTCTTCCTTGGGCCTCCAATGCCCCATCGGAGTACGGGCCCACTCGACTAGAGGCATCACCTCGTCGTGCGGTCCAGTGGTGTGTCCATTGCGGATATTTGTGAGGCGGCCGGCTGGGCCTCGCTGTCCACATTTGCAAGGTTTTATAACCTGGAAGTCCCGGCCGTACAGGCCAGGGTCCTTTCTGCTTGAAATGACACGCGCTGCATTCACAGATATGGCAGAGAGCCTTTGGCCGTACCACGCCCAAGTTCTTTGGCATTGTTCACCTGTTAGCTCTCGACCCGTGGGTGTCGAAGTTACGGGGATACTCTGGAACGATTAACCAGGCCGGGTGTGACCTAGAAAGCTCAGCCCGTCTTAGCCTTGGGTTATTGTTGACTTCTCTATAGGCATTGGTTGCTTATGGAAGTTATACCTTAAGTCGTTCCACTACATCAGCACGGCGTGATTGGACTATGTTCCCATATGCGTCTTAAGCAGACGCAGTACGAGTGAAGTATCGAAAGGGAACGTACTCGGTTACTAACGTAACCTCGGTTCCCTGAGATACGGGAACGAGTACTGCGCTGCTTGCCGTGCTATGTAGCTGCACGACTCCGTCGTCGCTTCAGTCGAAGTAAACTTGAGAATCCTGTGGCGAGCGCCTGCTTATATAGCCAGATGCCCCGCCCATTCTGGCAGGCTT
>NW_015659918.1:573996-584685 GCF_001515625.1 Sinocyclocheilus rhinocerous | reverse complement strand
CATTGGTTCGTTTTTTAAGCTCTGCACGAACCAATGGCCGTGCAGTTTCACTGCGTGAATGAAAAAAGGCTTCAGTTGAGGAGAAAAAAGTTTTTTTCCCATATGCATCTTGCATATGCAGACGCAGTACTCGTTCCCGTATCTTACGTAACCGAGTACGTTTTCCTTTGCTAAAGTAAGGAAACTTTGCTTCCTTTGCTCCTGTAAACAAACGTTGGTTTTCACGAGACTCACCGGCGCATGCGCAACGCTGACCTCATAAGTCATGCTCCCGGAACTGCTTCTGTGTACAATTGTTGGTGCAAGCTACATCTCGGGGGTGAGTAAAACGCAACCTAATTTTCATTTTTGGGTGAACTAACCCTTTAATGGCTAGGCAACCCAATATCATGTGCATACACTGACCCACACACATACTGTACACTCTGGTTGTTTTTTATTGAAAGGAATGAGTGTGTGTGCTGTTCTTTGCTATTCACCAAATAATTTGCACACTAGTCTTTTTATTTATTTATTTATTTATATCCAAAGCTATAGCAGCAACATTGAAAGATTCATGTCTCTGTGCTAAGCGAGAAAGCTCATGCGTTTTCCTCCGGCTAACCAAGATTACCAGGTTAACTGACTTGTAACGTACATGACCCCCCGAGTGTCCAATCTTGCTCAGTGTCCAACATCTATTAGTGAGTGGCTCTCGGCCTGAATAAGGTGCAATGTGGACCAGCCTTTTCGGGCTTTTGGTCAAGGGTCAGGCTACATGGGAATAGAGGCTTCTAGACAAGTCATTGATTATATAATATTTTATTTATACATTTTGTTTCTCCTTGAGATTGAGAGGCTTTTAATAAATTAAGTGTCATCATAATTGATTTTTTTTCCCATTCAAAACGTCTCCACGTAACTAAACATAAAAAAATGATATTAATAATATTATCTCAAATAAAAGCCTACCTCAAAGTAATCACTTTGCTATATTTTTTTACTAAAAAAATACACTTTTATTATTTTTTAATAATTTATTATTATTGTTATTAGTATTATTATTGTACATGGTTCAAATTATTTTAGATTTCAGGCATCATATGCATTTAAAAAACAAAAGTCTATATCTAGTTTTGCAGAAGACTAGGCAAATATTATAGTGGTAATTATATTTTAATTATTTAAATATATATTTTACTCAGATACATTAATCAGCTGATGAGTCAAGAACAGTCTTTAACCAAACTTTAAAGAAATGGTACAATATTGACATATTAACAGAATAACTCAATGAGATCATGTGGATATAATATTCATTGTATTTTTACAAATATTTAAAAGCAACACATTGTTTAATGTGTTACATTTCAAATTAAAGATTTACATTTAAACGTGTTCATTTTCTAACAGAAAAATATTTCAACACAGACAAACAATGTTGCAGCCGTGATACAATTTTGTTTGCAGCCACCCCTATATCAGCATAGGTTTTTAATGTTAATTTTTTATCAATAACCTATAGATAAAATATAAGTTTAAATTTTCACTCATCTAAACTTTAGACAACAGAAGAAAAATACTGTTCATCCAAAAAGTAATTTTCATTCATCAAAATTTCTGCTGAGGTGCTCCTTTTCCACAGGCAGAGAGAGAATCCTACTGAACATTTGCAGATTGTCATCACTCTGGCTTGCTTCTGATTGGAGGAATTGAGTGTGTTACAGTTGCCTCCAGTCTCCCCTACTATAAACTGTTATCAATAACAAGAAACTGTTTTAAATTGTATGTAAATTATACATTTTAAAAAAGGAACTCATTTCTGTCATGGTCCCGGAAGAGAGATGAGGCGAGGACTCAAATGCAGGAAGAATGGGCCTTTATTTAGTAAAAAGTAAAACAAAATAAACAACAAACACGACCCGAGGGAGAAAACAGGCAGGCCAGGCCAGGACAGGACAGGGCACAGCACGGCAAGGAAACAGGAACATCTAACAGACACAGCATGAACTACTAACATATAACAAGGAACCAGCAAAGGACTGCAGACACAAGGAGAATAAATAGGGAGACAAACAAGGAGGGTATCGAGGGAGACACAGGTGAAGCAACTGAAACAATAATGAGGTAACAAGACAGGCGGGGTCAGACAATAGACAGCAGAACACATGGCACCAACAAACACACAACAAGCCATGTGCTCAAACAAACACACAGTGACATCTGGTGGCCAACTAGGGCACACCAGCAGAACCGTGACAGAACGCCCCCTTTAAGGAGCGGATTCCAGACGCTCCACATACTAAAACAGAAAACAAAAAGTCCAGGAGGGAGGTGGACTGGTGGAACAGATGACCACCACAGCAAAGCAGACGGGGCAGAGGGCCACCACGGTGGACCAGGTGGAGCTGGAGACCACCACACCGGTGCAGGTGGGTCCGAAGACCACCAAGGCAGCTCAGGCAGAGCTCCTGACCACCATGGCTGAGCAGATCCACGGGCCGGAGTAGGCTCTCGAGCAGACTCGGGACCTGGAGCGGATTTTTGAGTGGACTCTGAAGGCTCCCGAACTGGAGCAGGTTCTTGAGTGGACTCTGAGGGCTCCCGGACTGGAGCGGGTTCTTGAGTGGACTCTGAGAGCTCCTGGACTGGAGCAGGCTCTGGAGTGGGCTCTGAAGGCTCCTGGACTGTAGCAGGTTCTTGAGAGGACCACGAGGTAGGAACAGCCCTGAGGTGAAAGGCGAAAACAGCCTTCTCGACGATGGCAGCAGCAGTGAAATCGGGTGGCTCTGTAGCGGCCTCCATGGCTGAGACAAGGAGAGCGGGCTGCTCAGTGACGGCCTTTGTGGCGGCAGCAGTGAAATCGAGCAGCTCTGTAGCGGCCTCCATGGCCAAGACAAGGAGAGCGGGCTGCTCAGTGACCTCAGAAATCACCGAACATAGGACCACCTGAGTCGGATCCTCCATGGTTCTGGACTTGAGACCACCGGAGTCGGGTCCTCCAGGACCACGAGACTTGAGACCACTGCAGTAATGCCAGCTGCTCGCACTGACAATAGAGGTGGGTCAGCCAAACTGGAAACTGGTCTCAAATGCCTCCCCTTGTGAAGAGGTTCCAGACTGGCAGCCATCTTGTGGAGAGGCTCTGGAAAGGCACTCATGAAGAGACAAGACTCTGGAGTGGCGGCCATGACGAAATGAGACAATGGATTGGCGGCCATGACGGGACGAGACTCTGGAGTGGTGGCCATCTTGAGAAGAGGCTCTGAATTGGAGGCCATTTTGTGACAAGGCTCTGGACTGGCGGCCATCTTGAGAAGAGGCTCTGAACTGGCGGTCATGTCAGGACGAGACTCTGGAATGGCGGCCATGACGGGAAAAGGCACCTCTGACTGCCTCCCGTTGTGGACTAGAAAGTCCACAAACGCCTTAAAGGACAGGTGCTCCATGCCGAACCTCCTCTAGGTCCTGATGGGCTCATCTAGGGCATAGGAAAACAGGTCCTTGAGAGCCACATCGTTGTAGTACAGCCCCTCCGCAGCACTCCTGAACTCCATGGCAAATTCCCTCAAGTTAGCCCCCCGTTGACGCAGGGAACTTAGTGTTTCTACCTGAAGCATGCATGGTTGCAGGTAGTGGAGGCTGGTAGCTGGATTGAGCCCATTCTCCACCGAATCCTCATCTGGCTGGTTCCTTCTGTCATGGTCCCAGAAGAGAGATGAGGTGAGGACTCAAATGCAGGAAGACTGGGCCTTTATTTAGTAATAATTTAAACAAAATAAACAACAAACACTACCCAGAGGGGGAAAAACAGGCAGGACAGGACAGGGCACAGCACGGCAAGGAAACAGGAACATCTAACAGACAAAAGAGGAACTACTAACATATAACAAGGAAACAGCACAGGACTGCAGACACAAGGAGAACAAATAGGGAGACAAACGAGGAGGGTAACGAGGGAGACACAGGTGAAGCAACTGAAACAACAACGAGGTAACAAGACGGGTGGGGTCAGACAATAGACAGGAGAGCACATGGCACCAACAAACACACAACAAGCCATGTGCTCAAACAAACAAACAATGACATCTGGTGGCCAGCTAGGGCACACCAGCAGAACCATGACAATTACAGGATAGTTTCTGCAATTTTATGACAAAATCATTTGTCGATTATTGTTCTTGATAATTGTAATAATGATGATTAATATTGATTAATACTATATATATATATATATATATATATATAAACGTTTTGTTTTTGGAACTCTTGCTATTTCACTGAAGCTGCAAAATTATAGTTTTAGCACTTTCTAATGAGAGAATTTGCGAGCGCACAGAATTTAGTCAGTAACAGTGAGTGTGCACAATCAACAACGGCATTTTCAGTGTTCACTAAACTTAATGCCTCTGGTTGGCTACTATTTTCATAAGCTCATCAGAAAAGTGTGTGATTTTTTGTAAGACTCAGTGCTGAAAAAGAAAAAAATAAATAAATCTGATGCGGTGTGCGCAGAATCAAATCTAAATGTAATGCCACAAATTGACACTCTTTATTCATTTTCACATTTCACTTTAATCGCGACAGCTGTAATAGTTTTGTTTAATGCACACACTGGTTTCCATGTTTTATGGGAACATTCCATAGAAGTAATGATTTTTAAACTGTACAAACTGTATTTTCTACACCCTCACCCTGCCCCTAGCCCTAAACCTACCCCTCACACAAAACGTTTTGCATTCTGTATGATTTATATGCTATTTGGTCCTCATGGGGATGAAAAAAAAAATGTCCCCACAAGATCAAAAATGACTGGTATTATTATCTTTGTGGAGACATTTGGTCCCATAATGTCCCCATAATTCCAGACGCGCGCCACACACACACACACCGCTCTCTGGAATACCTGATTAGTTGACCGTGTCATTACCTGGTGAGGCTTCATGTAAAGGATAATGTTCAGTCAGCTGGTCATTACTATAAAATAAACCCTGACATGGTGATCAGGATCCCAGTCTGAAGCGGAGGGTTTGAATCACCCTGGAAAGGTTTATTTTACAACATAAATAAAATGCTTTCCCTATTTCCACTTTTAATTTCAATAGCAATGTTTTTAGATAAACTTTGATGTTTAACCCTATAAAGCCTAACATACTGTATGAAATAATAGTCTGAAATAGAACAGTTTATTGAACCTTAAGACAAAATGTAAAAGTAAATCACGCACAGAAAAGTTTGCATATGCATTTTGTTTTGTATAATATTTGATACATCAGGCTTTTGTGGCCCATATACTGTGCTGATATATGATATACGAGAATATTGATCTCACACCTGAGGAAAAAAAAAGACAATTTTATTCAGAGGCATAAAACTATTTATATGGCCGAAAGAAAGATGAAATTCTTATAACTTGTAAAATCTAAATCAATTATATCTTTATAACAGTATAGCAGACTACTTACATACAGTAAGTGATATAAATATCAGATGTCACGCTATATCTACCAATAACATGTCTTAGTAGGATGATATTTAAATGCTTAGTTTTGTGATCATAGATCTGTAGTTTCAAAACATATACTGCAATGCAATACAGTAATTCAGAAATGAACAAATGCATGTTTTTGGAAGAAAACAAAGTATCGGTAATCAGATTGCTTTAGTCTAGAAAATGTTCGTTGTGTAATATTAATAACAATATGAAGGTTGTTGTTATATTTACTTTATGGGAAAAAAAAACAAAGCTTTCACAGAACAAAAACCTGAAGGTGGGCATTTTTACAATTATAGTAAGAAGTATGAACTATTAATCAGAGGTCAGATGGCATGTAGAAGTTTTTTTTTTAATCTTGTTGATAATTTAGAGGCATTAGATTCATGTAGAAATCCATATGATATAGTATGCTTTATTGTGTTTTAAAAAGTTGAAATCAGAATATTTTATGCTCATTTATTCTTTATGTTGCTAGCATGTTCAAACATCTAGGCATTGTTAGGCGGGTCAGTTAGAAAGGTGTGTAGCAACATGCATCAGACCAATCCAAAGTGCTGAGTGTGGTAGATGTAACTAGAAAGATAGTAGGATATAGAGTCAGAAATGTTACTCTCAGAAGACAATACCAACATCCGTATGTTGGTATTCTCAAGCCAACATAATAAACATGGAGAAACCGGATTATTCTAATCATATCATGCAGTAAATATGGATGGTTTGTTCTCTCACACAGATTCCACAAGTTGATAACATGGTGAAGAGGAAGATCTCATAGAAAAAGTCACAGATATGATAGTGTATCTCTAGCCCTTAATGGTGAGAGAGTGCTGGGCAGAGCAAGAGCCGATGACAGACATCATGGAGGATAGATGGAGGTTTGTTCATAGGGATAACAATGTCCTCAGCTAAATGTACACAGTGGGTGAAAACATCATTAAACTCACTCTCTTTCTTTCTCTCTCCATCCATCTCTCTCTCCACAGCCTCCGGGACAATTTTTTCTATGATGCGGTGCAGGACGAGTGTGCAAAGGTACTGGGTTGATCTCCTAAATGAAAATCGATGGAACAGACAGCGTATTGAAGAGGAAAGACAGAATTTATCAGTGGCATATTAAGCAAGAGAGTGGTAATATTGTGGAGATGCTTTTAAAGCAAATGCCTGTGCAGTAAGGAATACAAATCTCTACCTCAAATACACACCCCACCTCACTGAAAAACACTGATTATGTGTTAAGAATACCAATGTGTCTTTTTTCGTATGTCCACAAGTTCATAAGAGGAAGAGTGGGCTGAAATCCACATGCAAAATAGAACCACATGCATCACTTATTCTCTCGCTCTCTGTATGTACCTTGTTTTCCCTCCCTACCAAGGCTAAAGAGTTTTAATTTGCAGATTACATTAATATGGTAATGCATTAATCATATTTAATTAGAATCCTGTTTACAAAAGATGGGAGATCACTGTATGGTTTCAGATACCTAAACTTGAGAATATTAACACATAAACCGCTTTCAAGCAAATAGTCTAGTAAAATAGTGGGCTTAAAATTGTTAAAATGTCTCTGGAAAATTGTTCATGAAATATATAGGTGAAACCAGCACTTGTTGTCAGTGGACCAGTGGACCTATTTTTTATTAAATCAGTTGTATAGGCACTTTATGTTTTATAACTTTTACTTTACAGATACTGAACATTTCCACACACTGACCTTTCGTGACAACATGCCCCAGAATTAGGTATACTATATGGAGTAAGTTAAATAGAACCTGCTATTAAACAGCCTATTACAGGATTTTCTGCTAAATTTAAATAGCAAAACAATGAATGAAACATGACTTTAAAGACTTGACCTTGTCGTTGGTATAAAAAAGTTAGCAATAACTGCCTCTTGATTGATTAGAATTAATTCCAAGGAGTAAGACAACACCTTTAAACATTGTTCACTTTCTGAAACTAAATTCATCCTGTTTTAAAGCATTATAAAATCGCACCAGATAAGAGCAGAAAAAAAAATATCTTAACTAATCTCTAACTAATTGCATTATGCATTAAATAATGTAGACTTCAGGTCCAAATGACTTTCCCAAAGAAATCTGTGTGGTTTAATGATCAAAACCTTTTTTTGCACATGCAAATGAATGTGTATTGGAGGGACTTTAAAGGAGCTGCATATCCCTCATTTCAAGGCACCCGGTCACTTTTTGCATCCTTTTCAGTGCACTTCAGTTCTCTGATTTAGCTGTTTATTAATGACAGAAGTTTATTTCTGTGGTTGTTGCCCCAACAGAATTGTGGGTATGTGTCCAGATTCATTAAAATTGCGTCTTTTGAGTGCAAAATGATGGAAATTAAAGAAAGAAGAGATGGGCGATCTTTATGAGTAAAAGTCAGCAAATTAAAACTAGAAGAAAGGAAAGGAAATACCATATTAGGTAAAAAATTCAACTGAATTAAATTATTATTAAAATTATTATATTTTATCATTTATAGTATACTAAAACACTTGATGATTCATGGTACTTCACAATCATCATACCTTTTCTCCATGCAATTTCATCAACAAAATGTCTCTCTTCTCATAGTCCATTTAATTAAACAACATTACCCACATCCAATCCCATGAGACTCCCCTCCATATACGACCATCCTCAGAGCGCTGATGGAGAGCATATCCACAGTCAATGCAAACATGATCAATCAACTCTAGAGAACAAAGGCTAAAATGCATTGATCCACAGCACGGCATGTAGCATGACATCTCCAACCGGCATAAATTAATTGAGCTTCATGAGTAAATGGAGCTCAAGTCAATTAATGTTATAGCTTCACTGATGACTTGCGCCGTTATAAAATGATGGGTGGAGGCCATTAGGTGGGTGGTGATGCTGTTGCGTTTCTGCTTTGATGCACATGTGTCTGAGAAGAGGCATAGTGATTATGGCAGCTTAAGCTGTGCTTGTTAAGAGCTAATCTGCAGTAGCAAGCAGTACAGTGATACTGCTGATACTGGGAATTCAGTGTGATCATAAAATAAGTTCTTCCTTGTTACAATATGAGATATTCATTCAATAATGCAATCATGAGAAACAGGTCAAATGCATGAAAGAGCATACAGTATGTTGTTTGGGATGGATCATCATGAATAGTTCATGCAGAACTGTCATAATTTAATCACCTTTGTGTTGTTTAAAAGTTCAAACCTGTATTCCTTTATTTCTTCTTTGAATCACTCCTATCCATTCAAATACAATGACTGAAGCTCTCAGTCTCATGACTTCTTGCCATAGATCTGTGTCAGCAACAGACCAAATATTAAGTCAAAATAATCAATATAAAATTAGCATAAAGAGTAAATGTCTTGACATCTGTCATAGTTTTTTTTTTTTTTGCAAGTAACAATAATTTTTTTTTTAATGAATATATATATATTTTTTAATGAATTGGTTGAATACATACTTAAATCGTTATATTTCTTTATATAAAGCAGTAAAATTTGTTTGATAAAACTGCTTGGCTTTGAAAGGTACTGTTCAAAAGTTTGGGGTCGATTTTAAAATGTTTTTGAAGTCTCTCATGCTCACCAAGGCCGCATTTTACTTGTTTTAAAATACAGTAAGTAAATAAATAAATACATACACACATAAACATAATATTGTAAAATATTACTACATTTTCAAAAATAATTTTGCATCATATTTTTGTGGATATCGTGATTGACATTATATATATATATATATATATATATATATATTAGGGCTGGTAAGCGATTACATTTTTTAAATCGAATTAATTACATGATGTGGCGATTAATTAATTAATCGCAAATTAATCGCAAAACAAATTTGGCTGAGAAATTGCTCTCAAAAGATCATTTAAAGTCATTGTTGTGTAAAGCATCAAAAACAGACATTACAAAAAGTAGTTTCAGCAAGAAATATTTTGTTTGTTGAAATGTATTACATATACTCGTTTGGACCATGAGGGTGAGTAAATGATGACACAATTGTCACTTTTGTGAACTATACCTTTAATAATTTATTTAATTAATTTTATTATTATTACTATGGAAATATGAAATTATTTCTTTAATGAAATGATACTCTAAATAATAAGCTAAAACTGCCAGTAGGTGGTAGTAAATGTCTTAATGATTAAGTCATCGAGTCATTTATTCATTCATTTGATTCGTTCAAATGGCTGATTCATTCAGGAGTGAAGCAAATGGTTCTTTATGAATGGTCTATTGAATCATTAAACTTGTTCGACTTGAAGCGGATCATCACCATCGGATCGATCGTGTGTGACATCAAAGTACCGCAAGAGTGATTAGAGAGCAGACGGCTCCTTATGCTTTTAAATCGCTCTCGCTGTCCTTTGATGTCATACACTGATCGGTCTGTGCAGCGCCGCTTCAAATCCAACGCGCCTATGGCCAATGGTACAACGTGCCAAATGGTTCACCCAATTCGTTCAAAACGTGCATTAAAGGGTTAGTTCACCCAAAAATGAAAATTAGCCTGTGTTTTACTCACCCTCAAAACATCCTAGGTGTATGCGACTTTCTTCTTTCAGACAAATCCAATCGGAATTATATTAAAAATTGTCCTGGCCCCTCCAAGCCTTTCAATGGGGGTAAGTGGGTGTTGGCTCCGGGGGGTGAATAAAGGCCTCCTGTAGCGAATCCATGCATTTTTGTAAGATAAATATCCGTATTTCAAACGTAATGAACACTTTTTTCTCACTTCCGCTGACTGTGGTACCGCTGTGTGTTGCTCGGAGACGAACAGTTCTGGTTTGTCTTTATATTTTCGTTGGCAATAACAGACAACATTGTGTCTAAAATAACAAACTATTAACTTCTTACTTACTGAACTGTTGTTTAAGATCAGTATCATATTTGCGCTCGTGTGATATTGCACTTAGCCTATTGCTCGTGTGATATCCCTTTAACTATATGATGTAAATATGAGACAAAAATTCAAACAGGGGCATTTTTGCCCCATATCTTGAATTTTAGGGACATTCTAACTATGTTGTCTAGGCTCCATCACGCAGTGAGTTGTTGCCCTGCATCATATTTGTCATCAACCAACTGTATGAAATGTCAGATGACCCACGTGGGTTTGGTGCGGGGCAAGTGCGTTAAATGCGTTAATTTTAATGCGTTATTTTTCACCGTAATTAATTAATCTAATTAACGCGTTAAAT
>NW_015659918.1:569636-573717 GCF_001515625.1 Sinocyclocheilus rhinocerous | reverse complement strand
TATATATATATATATATCAGGAATAGATTAATAAATGTCCTTTTTGATATATTATTATTTATTATAATAATGACCAGTAAATTCTTCCAAATTTCTCCTTTTATGTGTAAAAACAAACACACAAATAAATCAATAATTTAAAGGCAAACCACATTAAGACGTTTAGTATTTTTGTCATTAATATTAGCAAGATTCACTTCTATTGCAGTATGTCTATGTTTCTGTTCAGTACAAGAGTGTCTGTTAGACCTTGAGTGACTGACCACCATCTAAACCATGATCTCATATGCAGGGCAGGTCTGAAGCCTCATTTAGATGACTGGGTAGAAGAGTATGTGTGTGTGTGTGTTTGCATACCTGTGAGAGCATGAGGACATAACTGGGCTGAGGCAAAAGCAACAGGGACCAATTACCCATACTCCTGTGCTGCTCCAGAGGCCTGTCAAACCTTTTGTCTATCGTGTTTTACAGTTTGCCAGGCCAGAGCTGCTCTTTTGTGCATTGTCACAATTTGCAGTCGAATGACTTTGCATTTAAATGAAGCCATCACTGAGCTCTACGCAAAAGTAATCTGGCTTGAGGTATCAGAGGGTGAATGCTGTGTTATTAAGCAGTTCAGTTTCACATGGAAGACTAAAATATTTTCTTGCGTATAGCTAGCAGAAAAGATACAAGCAAATCTGTTATAGTGCATGGGAATATGTAGAGCATTTGTTAATATGTGGGTGTAAGTGCTGAATCTGTTAGTGAAGTGCTGAACTGTTACAGTATACTTCCTATAGATATGTCTAATAAAATAACTTTTAAGTGGCAGAACAGATTGGCAGGGATACTAAAATTACTTGAACAGTTAATCCACAATTCAAATGTATGAATGTAATTGCTTAAACTAAAATATAAAACCAATGGACATGCACACAGAAGAAAAAAGATAATTGTCTACTTTCTGGTTGTTAGTAGTTAATGTGATAAACTACACTTGAAACTGGATTCATACATCTACAAAAATTACCATGAGACCAGTTGGTTAAAAGTAATAACAAAAATAGCTAATAAAAGTGAAGTTTTATTTTACCGTGGCTTCATCCTCATCCTCTTCATCCTCATCATCATCATCATCATCACTGAGCTCTACGCAAAAGTAATCTGGCTTGAGGTATCAGAGGGTGAATGCTGTGTTATTAAGCAGTTCAGTTTCACATGGAAGACTAAAATATTTTCTTGCGTATAGCTAGCAGAAAAGATACAAGCAAATCTGTTATAGTGCATGGGAATATGTAGAGCATTTGTTAATATGTGGGTGTAAGTGCTGAATCTGTTAGTGAAGTGCTGAACTGTTACAGTATACTTCCTATAGATATGTCTAATAAAATAACTTTTAAGTGGCAGAACAGATTGGCAGGGATACTAAAATTACTTGAACAGTTAATCCACAATTCAAATGTATGAATGTAATTGCTTAAACTAAAATATAAAACCAATGGACATGCACACAGAAGAAAAAAGATAATTGTCTACTTTCTGGTTGTTAGTAGTTAATGTGATAAACTACACTTGAAACTGGATTCATACATCTACAAAAATTACCATGAGACCAGTTGGTTAAAAGTAATAACAAAAATAGCTAATAAAAGTGAAGTTTTATTTTACCGTGGCTTCATCCTCATCCTCTTCATCCTCATCATCATCATCATCATCATTATTATTATTATTATTATTAAATACCTTTTATGTATATATTATTTTTTAACCCTTGTCCTAGAACCAGACTTTCAATCTCAACATAACAAATATTATGTTTTAAACTATAAAAATCAGAACAAAGATAAACACAGACCATTTTAAATATTTATTGTGTGTATTTTTTACAATTCTGAATGTCCAAATGCAACAACATAGTCAGTGAAGAGACAATGTTTTCTCTCCATGAAAAATGGCAGAAAAAATCTATATAGGCTGTTGTTTTCCAAGTTTTCTGAGCATTTAATGTGTTTCGTTACACTGATAGCAGAAACTACATGCCCCATATAACTTGACCTTGAATGAACACTCAGTTGGATGTCCATTACGTTTGGCTGTGTTATAGTGAAGTCTGACACCATAATGACTTCAGCACAGAATGTGGCCTGTCGTAGGCTCAGAGCTTACTATAACCTCTGTTGTGTCTCTGTTCCCTATTTAAGTCAATACTGTGGAAACCAGATCCTTTATGGTAAGTGAGCTCTCTTTCTCTCTGTCAAGGTTGTTGGGATTTTACAAACATTTAATGTGAACTGTATGCAGTTATGTGTGCATGGGTGTTAGTTAACAAGAAGAAAGAAACATCTTACCGAAAAAAAAAAAAAAAGAATTTCCCATTTCAAATGCTGTTTGCACTAGACAGTGTGTAATCTCATGATGTAATGCACAAAAACACATATGGTGTTTTCAAATCATGTCAGAAACACTGTATTTACGAGTTGAACACATATGAATGCCATCACAGTCATAATTATGAGTGGAAAACTTGTAATGAAACTTTCTTGAAGCCCAATGTTTCGGAATTCTGGGCGTGTCAGTGAGAAAAAAAATGGATGCAAAAGATGCAGCATCTGTACTGACATTCATTTTTTTCAATTTACAATAAAACTAGCTAAGTTGCATGTACAAAATACTATAGCATGGTACATTTACAATAGAATATGTAATGATTCAATACACAGCATTTTCAAAAGTTTAATAAAAACATTTAAAAAAGCTTTTATACACCTGACAGACGGTCTTCATTTTGTAGAAGTAGATGTTTTTTTGTTTGTTTTTTTGTATCAACGGCACATCGCCATCTTGCTCCAGCCGAAGTGACTTGAACACATATGATGTTGAAATATGACTTCCAAACTCATAAATACAAACTTTCCCGGAGGACATGAATGCATCAATGAATATAATATTCACTCATGTTAAAATCGGTTCTCGTGTGAAATTTAAGCTGGTCATGTTATTTCAAAATGGTGGCTCCATCTCCTGACATTGGCTGGGCTCTTCTGACGGTACTCTGCCTGCAGCAGCAGTGTTGGGAAGTAACTAGTTACATGTAACGGAATTATGTAATTTGATTACAAAATAAAAGTAACTGTAATCAGTTACAGTTACTGAGAAAAAATGTGTAATTAAATTACAGTTATTTATGAAAACGTTAAGGATTACAAAGGGGGTTACATCTGATTTGTTCACACACACTCCCACATACAGATTTAATTGATTTATTTTATGAATTGCAGTGACTGCTCTAAAATATGAAACACAAATGTTTCAGGAGTTTAGAACATGCTTAATCGATAACTCGTTTTTTTAATTTATGGGTTTATGTATAACTATGCTTCATTTTTTAAGATTAACTGTTTTTTCCAAGGCATTGTTAGATTCTAGACAGTGTTTCTTGTCATAGCTATGCAAAGATTTGATTTAAAAAATAGTAGCATAGCTAATAAAAAAATTATTGTTATGATTTTAAATATGTATTTAACCTCAGAATGATCTTGAAGTCAGTCTGATTTTGTGGTGGTTGTGCTTCAAAGGGGACATTGGATGCCCATCTTCCACAAGTTGGCATGATTCTTTAGGGTTTTCATGAAAATTCCTCAGTGGTCATGTAAAACAACACCCTTTTTACCTTGCTCTGTTCACAGCGGCTCGTTTTGGGGCATGTCCCTTTAAATGTTAATGAGCTCTGCTCACCCTGCCCCTCTCTTCCGTGGAGGAGCAAAGGTGATTTGCAAAATGATCATACAAAATATAAAGTGTGAGACTTACTTCTTCTTGAAGTGCAGCTAGATCACAAACAATGGGTACTGATCTATCCTTGAGTTTTAACTTTTTAACAAAACATGCCTTGAATTGTCACTCATTCTGGAGTAAAATTATATGCGCAGACATAAATTAATTTAGGTATATTCGGTGGTGCATTACCACCAAAAACAAAACTAATACACTGCGTCCTCAGTGGCTCTGATGTCAGGAGAAAATTAACACTCTTATGTTCTTCTACATCACAAAACTACAAAACACCTGCATTGCTTACAAGACATTGTCGCTACAGCTG
>NW_015659918.1:568559-569457 GCF_001515625.1 Sinocyclocheilus rhinocerous | reverse complement strand
CACTGCGTCCTCAGTGGCTCTGATGTCAGGAGAAAATTAACACTCTTATGTTCTTCTACATCACAAAACTACAAAACACCTGCATTTCTTACAAGACACTGTCGCTGCAGCTGTTCGAGCGCAGAGAGAATGATGGACTTCGTACAACTGGCTGAGGGTGAAACTATGCTAATACTAGACAGTACTTCAGTGGTTGTGGGCGGGGCCTGAGCAAATATGACATCATACTGCTCAAAAAATCTAAATCGCCCTCTTCATTGTCCTCCACCCTTTCCCAGTCTTAATCACATGAATGCAAATACAGGAGCTAATCAGAATAGACTTGTAATGTTGGCTATCAATATATATGTTTGTTTGTCCAAGTGAGTCTATATTTCGCCTGTGTTTCTTACTTTTATGTTATATGTTTGGCCCATGGGATTCTGTATTTGGCACATGTAAACATAGTCACATTCTTTACTTGCATAATAATAATAATAATAATAATAAAAAAAGAAAATCAAAATTGCTAGATAAGTGAGACTGTTTAGATTTTGGGGGGATTAAAAAAAAAACAGTGAATGGATTTTTATCATTGTAGGGTGGTTGTGTCCACACTCTGCTAAGATACATTTATGCAAACACCATGTAAAAGTGAATTTTGCATCCAATGTATCCTTTCAAATTAAAATATAATCTCAATTCAAGTGATGAAGGATTTCGAAAAAGTCTGACAGGAACCAGTGTTGACTGTTGAGTACTACTGTAAGGTTAACCCTGCCTGGTTTATGTTTGAAAATGATTAACAGTATAAAACATTAGAAATTTAGAAAAGTAATCAAAAAGTAATTAAATGTAATCAGTTACATTACTTTAATAAAGTAATTGAAAAGTTACACTACTTATTACATTTTAAGTA
>NW_015659918.1:567879-568319 GCF_001515625.1 Sinocyclocheilus rhinocerous | reverse complement strand
CACTGCGTCCTCAGTGGCTCTGATGTCAGGAGAAAATTAACACTCTTATGTTCTTCTACATCACAAAACTACAAAACACCTGCATTTCTTACAAGACACTGTCGCTGCAGCTGTTCGAGCGCAGAGAGAATGATGGACTTCGTACAACTGGCTGAGGGTGAAACTATGCTAATACTAGACAGTACTTCAGTGGTTGTGGGCGGGGCCTGAGCAAATATGACATCATACTGCTCAAAAAATCTAAATCGCCCTCTTCATTGTCCTCCACCCTTTCCCAGTCTTAATGAAATTATTATTATTATTATTATTATTAATAATATTGTTGCTAATACATTTTTTTGTCTTATTTCTTCTTTTTTAAAGTTATACTACTTATATATTTTATTAATCTAAGATACCATTTCATTTGTATGCTTCCTCCCCCACCTCTAGACACAATG
>NW_015659918.1:561864-567633 GCF_001515625.1 Sinocyclocheilus rhinocerous | reverse complement strand
ACACAATGACGCACACGCACACACACACACACACACACACACACACACACACTCACACACACACACACACTCACACACGCTCACAGACACATGAATGCAAATACAGGAGCTAATCAGAATAGACTTGTAATGTTGGCTATCAATATATATGTTTGTTTGTCCAAGTGAGTCTATATTTCGCCTGTGTTTCTTACTTTTATGTTATATGTTTGGCCCATGGGATTCTGTATTTGGCACATGTAAACATAGTCACATTCTTTACTTGCATAATAATAATAATAATAATAATAAAAAAAGAAAATCAAAATTGCTAGATAAGTGAGACTGTTTAGATTTTGGGGGGATTAAAAAAAAAACAGTGAATGGATTTTTATCATTGTAGGGTGGTTGTGTCCACACTCTGCTAAGATACATTTATGCAAACACCATGTAAAAGTGAATTTTGCATCCAATGTATCCTTTCAAATTAAAATATAATCTCAATTCAAGTGATGAAGGATTTCGAAAAAGTCTGACAGGAACCAGTGTTGACTGTTGAGTACTACTGTAAGGTTAACCCTGCCTGGTTTATGTTTGAAAATGATTAACAGTATAAAACATTAGAAATTTAGAAAAGTAATCAAAAAGTAATTAAATGTAATCAGTTACATTACTTTAATAAAGTAATTGAAAAGTTACACTACTTATTACATTTTAAGTAGGGTAACTTTTAATCTGTAACCTATTACATTTCCAAAGTAACCTTGCCAACACTGTGCAGCAGGTAGTAGTTTGCAGCATCCCAGACCCTCTCACTCATGCAGAACTAGTGATCAACTACTTGAACATTAGAGGGCTCCCCTGACGAGAGAAATAGTGGAGGTTGGAAGCCAAGTATGCGTTAAAAAAGGTGTTAGGCCCATAGCTGGTTGGCAGAGGGAGTTCTGTGTGTACTCAGCCCACGCGAGGAAGCAGTTCCATTAGTTCTGGTGGTGATGGAGCAAGAAGTGGCTTTCCATACCCAGGAGATAAACTGAGGGCCATGATCAGATTCTACATCTTCTGGGAGGCCATAGTTGTGAAAGATCTGCATTCTCCATAGGAGTAGGAAGAGCCTTGAGGGGAATTAGATGACATTCTTTGGAGAATAAACTTCACTCTGACCAAGATGCAGGTACAACCATCGGAGGGAGGTACGTCAGTCATGAAGCTGACTGGGCACTCAATGGATATGGTGTTGATTTACAATACAGTAGACTTGGATGAAGGGAGTGATAAAAAGAAGTTGAAAACTTCAGGATGTCTCCGGTAGACCAGGATACAACTGGCAAATGTTTAACGTGCCATGGGCACCCCAAGACGGCTACATGCATTGTAAAGCTCAGACTCTAAGCTTTCAAATGATATCCATTTTTTTGATGATCAAGGCAGTGGTTGGAAAAATATGATTAGTAATATTTTTGCGGAAGGGGGGCGTCCTGCCCACGGTACACTCCGGTTTAGAGGGACTGCTCAGGCCACAGTAGACTTCTCCAGAACCAGGAGAGTGATGTCTCTGATGTGCAAACAGCACACTTGCAGTCTTAATGGACCCACACAGTAACAAATAGTACCACAAACCAAATTGTTCCTATTATTGAGTGGATCTTGTGTAAGGATTCACAGGGCTTTTACCAGAGATGAAGGGAGTGGCAAAGTGCACCAGAGATGAAGTTGCAGGCTGAACCTGAATCTATGAGAGCAGACAGAGAGAAGCAGGCTTTGGAGACAGTAAAGCCGCTTTCACACAGAGATTCTGGAAAATACACGGATAATGTGTCCCGTCTCTGATGTGCAAACAGCACACTTGCAGTCTTAATGGACCCACACAGTA
This sequence comes from Sinocyclocheilus rhinocerous, assembly GCF_001515625.1. Classification (NCBI taxonomy): domain Eukaryota; kingdom Metazoa; phylum Chordata; class Actinopteri; order Cypriniformes; family Cyprinidae; genus Sinocyclocheilus; species Sinocyclocheilus rhinocerous. Next base: position 565,781 of record NW_015659918.1, on the reverse strand, counting down.
ACAAATAGTACCACAAACCAAATTGTTCCTATTATTGAGTGGATCTTGTGTAAGGATTCACAGGGCTTTTACCAGAGATGAAGGGAGTGGCAAAGTGCACCAGAGATGAAGTTGCAGGCTGAACCTGAATCTATGAGAGCAGACAGAGAGAGGCAGGCTTTGGAGACAGTAAAGCCGCTTTCACACAGAGATTCTGGAAAATACATGGACAATGTGTCCCGTGATTTGTCCCGGGATCGTTTGATTTTGGTTCATTCACACTGTCAGTGATTTTCTGGAATCTGTGTGTGCGTTCACACACATCCCGTAAAGACATGTGACGTGTAATGTGACGCGTACCATTCCACTAAGCTGGCGAACGATCTGTGACTGAACGATAGTGAGGAGCTCCCTGATCTCTGCTTCATTACAGTTTGCACATATTTTTTCGTTGTGAACGTTGATCTGCCTTCAAAACACCCGGTAAAGGAGTCACACGAAAACGTGCGTCATCACTACGACACACCTTTTACTGCATTGGTCCTGGCTTTTGTTCACACAGGGCTCGTTCTGGGACTGATCCCAGCAATGTTACTAGGTCCCCATTCTGGGACCGTTCCTGGGAACAATCCCAGGACGTGTTAGTGTTCACACAGAAGGCACTCTCAACAACACAATCAACATGCAGTGTGAAAGGTGCTTAAGCGTTACCAGGGTGGTTAAAGGTGTGGCATGGTGATTGTAATAAGTGAACAAACTCACCAAAGGTTGTGGGTCTTGATGGGACATACTGATATCACATGTCAGAGGCAACATATGTCGATTCGCATGGGTTTGTGGACTGGTTCTGGAGAGTCAAGAGAAACTGGCTGGTGATGGAGATAGGAGAACTGCAGACAAGATGCATCTTTGAGGCAATTATTCATCCAGTGTGTCACTCGGATGGACAGTTGAATTATTCACTTAAGCCTGATGGAGTCGTCATGGGCAGTGAGCTGCAGCTGCAACACTGGGTTGAATCCTTGGCGGTATGTTGTCAAAAATCCCACCTGTGGCTATGAGGCTTTTTTTTCCCTTGATGTAACTGATAGAGTTGTTTAAACAGGAAGTCTGAAAACCTGGAATGGAAATGAGACAGAAAGTTGTGACTTGAGTGGCAGGACCAGCTTGATTCCATATGGTTTCAGCCCTTTAAAGGGCTCTTAATGTGAGAAGACAGAGGATGGAAGATATTTTAGCTCACTCAGTGAGGAAGCGATAAGGCTCCATCGTGAGGGTGAACGAGCATTGAAGAAGAAAGCCATTGTGGTCCTCTGTTGAGCCAAAGTAGGGCCCTGGATTGACGATGGGAGTGGCTGTGTATACAGGTGGTGAAGGAGAGCTGGCTTGCATGAGAGTGGTGGCTGGTGGCAATGTGGTTTCCGGAGAAGGTTAGTGCACCTCGGAAAGTGTCAACAAGTTCCTGAAAGGCATAATGTGGTGCCGTGCCTGCAGGGTTCATTGGTGAGTGGGTGACAGGTGAGTATCAGATTAGTGAAAGTGAAAGTGAAGTGAAGTGACATGTGGCCAAGTATAGTGACCCATACTTGGAATTAGTGCTCTGCATTTAACCCATCCAAAGTGCACACACACAGCAGTGAACACACACCCGGAGCAGTGGGCAGCCATTTATGCTGCGGCGCCCGGGGAGCAGTTGGGGCTTCGGAGCCTTGCTCAAGGGCACCTCAGTCGTGGTATTGAAGGTGGAAGAGAGTGCTGTACATTCACTCTCCCCACCTACAATCCCTGCCGGTACGAGACTCGAACGAAGGTGGAAGAGAGCGCTGTACATTCACTCCCCCCACCTACAATCCCTGCCGGTACGAGACTCGAACCAGCAACCTTTGGGTTACGAGTCCGACTCTCTAACCATTAGGCCACAACTTCCCCCCGCATTAGATAAAACAGTTTAATGATGGGATTACAATAATAATAGTGATGTCTTTGCAGGGAATCAGAGCAGCACAAAACACAAGGGAGCAGACAAGACAAGGAGATAACAATAGGGAATACTTATGGAGTTACTAGAGATTGCTGGAGAAAGCACAGGTTTGTGTCCATTGACGAGGCCAGACATTGAGTGAACTGTAGTCCATGCTTATTTAGTGCTCTGATGAGGGTGATGATGGGGAACAGGTGCAGGTTATTAGTATTCCAGTAACTGGGATGGCTGACTGTTGTGAGAGAGCCCGGTGTACTGGTGATACATGAGTCTAAATAATTTTAAACATATTTTCCAGAACTACTATTGATTTTATTTATTAATTTGTCTGTTCATTTGTTCATTCATTTATTTATTTATTAATATGGAAAAAAATGACTGTGACTTTAAACATTTGTGTTTGTGTGCTTTTCTCCACTAGCATCTATGCAGTGATGTGAGTGCTCTTGTTTACCAGTGCATGTGAGTTCATGTCCTATAACATGCCCACTGAGATCCCAGTACCTCACTCTACTTCTCCCCAGTGCTGTTTAACATGGCTCACAATCTGCCTCATTCCCCTCCATTTTGTTTAAGCGGGAAAAAGAGTCTGTAATTAAAAATCAAGAGAAGCCACAGTCGAGAGTCATAATCACTATTATTATCATTAGTGTAGAGATGAAAGTACTCTTAAATTATAAGTGCCACATACCTCCGTTTGTTTAATTAATCTCTAAGGAGTGTGTGTGCATGTACATGCATGTGTGTGTATTTATGTGTGTTTGCATTTTTTTTTATTTGTTTATTTATTGCCAAACAATAATGTAGTTGTCAGGAATTTCTTGGTGAGCTCAGACACAACTGAGACACTAAGGCAATAACAAACACATTCAAACATACATACATAAATCATTCCAACCAAATGTCTGGCATGCATAAAATCTGGAAGAAAAGTAAGAAGACTTTTAAAACCCAACCTAATCTTTACAGTCACTTATGGTGTTTATGTGTGTGTGTGTGTGTGTGTGTGTGTGTGCAAACTACACAAAAACACACATTCTCTGGAACATCATACCACATCTCTAATCTGTCGCAGTGAGAGATGACTGTTAAATGCACCAGCAGTTTTTAATATGTGTAGGTCACGTGTCATTTGCCCTCTCTGTTCTCTCATATACTGAATTAAGGCCTAACTCCACACATCTTTATGATTTCACTCTCTTCTGGATGCGGTATGAGGCGTATCTGACATGCCTGTGATTTCCCATGTGCCCAATGACTGTTTGTTTCCTGTCACACTACCATTCTGCTTATCAGCCTATGTGAAATGGTGGCTTTCTGAACAGCTGTATTACAGCGAGAGATTATGCATGTAAAAATATGATTATGACTATTTCATTTTCTCAAACTGGAAATGCCCTGACAGTGAATAAAACATCAAGGCATTTAAATTGTGAAGCTTCTTTTATGTTTTCACATATGCCTCACTTATGTCAGGTAATGTCAGGCAAAATAGGCCAGATAAGGTTTGGAGCATCATAGTTCCCTTTCAGTCAGTCACTACGAGTCACGTTGTGACCGACGAATTGGGATCTCGCTTAGAGAGACCAATGCACATTGGCATGCGATGATTGCATCCAGCTGCTGCTGATCACAGCGTGAGCATAAAAAGGCAGCCGGTGCAACGCATACCAGCTTTTCGCTTCGGAGCCGAGCAACAACATCGTTCTGCTCCTACCAAACTGCTTCGTGTGTGACGAGTCTAGCGCGCTCTCTGGAGCTTTTTGTGTTGGCGGACGGCGCTTCAGCGGTGGTCGTTCCTGTGTCGAGTGGGTTGCGCACTTCAGGCTGCACTACCCCCTGTCGTGCTGCAAACGGCCGTTTCCCCTGTGTGTCTCAGCACGTAAAAGAACATTTCCCTAAAAGAGCCAATTTCTCTAAAAGAGTACAACAAGCGGGTGCGTCTTTGTAAAGACGA
>NW_015659918.1:561227-561422 GCF_001515625.1 Sinocyclocheilus rhinocerous | reverse complement strand
GCATCTCAGCAGTACCACGAGCAGTCTGAGGGTTACAGTGGTGACAAACCCCTCAGGGAACCAACCCTCGGGGGACCATCGCTCCTCTAGCGTGTCGCAACCAGTTGAGCCGCCAAAGGAACGCGCTGGGCCCTATTCACAGAGCGTACCAGCGGTATCCTTCGGTGCTCCTCCCGACGACCGGATGTCGATCAC
>NW_015659918.1:560636-560986 GCF_001515625.1 Sinocyclocheilus rhinocerous | reverse complement strand
GGTGGCAAACCCCTCAGGGAACCAACCCTCGGGGGACCATCGCTCCTTTAGCGCTTCGCAACCAGTTGAGCCACCAAAGGAGGGCTGGGCCCTCTTCAAAGAGCGTACCAGCGGTATCCTTCGGTGCTCCTCCCGACGACCGGATGTCGATCACTGCATCAGAGGGAGAGCTCTCTGGAGAGGAAGATTCGGCTGCGCTTCCACCCTCCGGGATGGTGGCAAGGCCTGAATCCGATCCAGAGATGTCAGCTATGCTTTCCCGGGCTGCTGAGAGGGTAGGGCCTGAGTGGAAAACTCCACCATTTCCCGGGCCCTCGAGGTTGGACGATTGGTTTCTCAGGGTGGCTCGC
>NW_015659918.1:559366-560600 GCF_001515625.1 Sinocyclocheilus rhinocerous | reverse complement strand
AGGGGGTATACAAGGGTCCCCCCGGTGGAGCGGTCGGTTGTGATACAGTTGTGTCCTAATACCGCCTCCACCCGGCAGGGCAAACCGTGCCTCCCTTCCCGGGTCTGTCGGTACTCGTCTGGCCTGCCCGGCGATGCTTATACGGCCTATGGATATGCTGCCTCTGCCTTACACGCTACGGCGTTACTGCAGGTTCATCAGGCCAAGGCACTGAGGGACCTGCACGAGGGTGGTCATGATCCGGAAGTTCTGAAAGAGCTCCGAACCGCTACTGACCTTCCGCTCCGAGCGACGAAGGTCACCGTGAGTTCTCTGGGTCATGCGATGTCTGGTTGATATGATGGACGCCTTCAAAGTTAGGTTCCTTAATGTCCCTGTGTCCCAGACCGGCCTCTTCGGCGACGCGGTCGAGAGCTTGGCCCAGCAGCTCTCGGCTACACAGAAGCAGACTGAAGCGGTTCGTCACACCCTGCCCCGGCGGGCAGCTGCTGCCTCCACCCGTCCGCCGGCCGTATCACCCCAGCGTGGAGAATCTGGAAAATCTCGATGAGAGAGCAGTTTTCTCTGTCCCTGGGTCCCAGGAGGGCACGGAGAGTCGCGGACAGACCAGCTCCAGACCACACTCATCCTCCTCCATCGCCAGTAAGCAGCAGCGGGTGGTTCGAGAGCGTCAACAAAGGCCCTACTCACGCACCCTCTGCCACACTGTGGAACCAGGTAAGCGTTGCACCGCACACTCAGACCCATCTTCAGTCCGCTCACGAGCCGCCCGAGTTAGGTCCCTGCGTTCCACCTAGCTGCCCCACTGCGGGTACGGCGGTGGTTCCGCTGGTCCCGCTTGCACGTTATCTGGGTGCCTGGCTAGCGCTACCCAACCCGTCTCATTAGCTTCTGCGGACCATCAGCCTCAGCTATGTGATTCAGTTCACCCGGCATCCCCCCAAGTTCAGTGGCATCCGCTTCATTACAGTGAAGGCGGTCGATGCTCCTGTCTTGCATATGGACATCGCAGTCCTACTGGCGAAGGATGCGATAGAGCCGGTCCCTCCAGTTGATATGAATACAGGGTTTTACAGCCCTTACTTCATTGTACCCGAGAAAGGCGGTGGGTTACGACCAATCTTGGACCTGCGTGTCTTGAACCGGGCCCTTCACCGGTTACCGTTCAAGATGTTGACGCAGAAACGCATCTTCGGGTGCATCCGTCCCCGAGATTGGTTTGCAGCAATCGACC
>NW_015659918.1:556752-557959 GCF_001515625.1 Sinocyclocheilus rhinocerous | reverse complement strand
CAGCAGCCTCCAGCAAGCGGCGCCGTGGAGCTGGGCGTAGGCAGGCCGCCCCATTCGTCCAGGCACCCGTCAAACCTGGCGGTGAGCGAAAGAGCAAGAGGCCCCGGGACGGGTGACCCAGAGAGGGAGGAAGCTGCTCTTTGGGGGATGGTGAAGGCACCTCTCCCTCCCCCGGAGGAGGGCCGGGTGGAGAATCTGGAAAATCTCGATGAGAGAGCAGTTTTCTCTGTCCCTGGGTCCCAGGAGGGCACGGAGAGTCGCGGACAGACCAGCTCCAGACCACACTCATCCTCCTCCATCGCCAGCAGGCAGCAGCGGGCGGTTCGAGAGCGTCAACAAAGGCCCTACTCACGCACCCTCTGCCAAACTGTGGAACCAGGTAAGCGTTGCACCGCACACTCAGACCCATCTTCAGTCCGCTCACGAGCCGCCCGAGTTAGGTCCCTGCGTTCCACCTAGCTGCCCCACTGCGGGTACGGCGGTGGTTCCGTTGGTCCCGCTTGCACGGTATCTGGGTGCCTGGCTAGCGCTACCCAACCCGTCTCATTGGCTTCTGCGGACCATCAGCCTCAGCTATGTGATTCAGTTCACCCGGCATCCCCCCAAGTTCAGTGGCATCCGCTTCATTACAGTGAAGGCGGTCGATGCTCCTGTCTTGCATATGGACATCGCAGTCCTACTGGCGAAGGATGCGATAGAGCCGGTCCCTCCAGCCGATATGAATACAGGGTTTTTCAGCCCTTACTTCATTGTACCCAAGAAAGGCTGTGGGTTACGACCAATCTTGGATCTGCATGTCTTGGGCCGGGCCCTTTGCCGGTTGCCATTCAAGATGTTGACGCAGAAACGCATCTGCGGGTGCAGCCGTCCCCGAGATTGGTTTGCAGCGATCGACCTGAAGGAAGTGTACTTTCATGTGTCGATCCTTCCGCGCCACAGTCCATTTCTGCGGTTCGCGCTCGAAGGCCGAGCATATCAGTACGAGGTCCTGCCCTCCGTGCTGTCCCTGTCGCCCCATGTCTTCACGTAAGTTGCGGAGGCAGCCCTTGTTCCCCTGAGAGAACAGGGCGTTTGCATTCCCAACTACCTCAATGACTGGCTCATACTAGCTCAGTCTCAGTATCAGTTGTGTGCACACAGGGACTTGGTGCTTTCGCACCTCAGCCGGTTGGGCCTTCAGGTCAACTGGGAAAAGAGCAAACTCTCC
>NW_015659918.1:555174-556701 GCF_001515625.1 Sinocyclocheilus rhinocerous | reverse complement strand
AGGTCCTGCCCTCCGGGCTGTCCCTGTCGCCCCGTGTCTTCACGTAAGTTGCGGAGGCAGCCCTTGTTCCCCTGAGAGAACAGGGCGTTCGCATTCCCAACTACCTCGATGACTGGCTCATACCAGCTCAGTCTCAGCATCAGTTGTGTGCACACAGGGACTTGGTACTTTTGCACCTCAGTCGGTTGAGCCTTCAGGTCAACTGGGAAAAGAGCAAACTCTCCTGGGAGAGGATCTCTTTTCTCGGTATGGAGTTGGATTTGGTCAAACAGACAGCACACCTCACAGAGGAACGTGCACAGTCGGTGCTGAACTGCTTGAATTCTTTCAAGGACAGGACAGCGGTTCCACTGAAACAATTTCAGAGGCTCCTGGGGCATATGGCAGCTGCAGCGGCAGTTACACTGCTGGGGCTGCTTCATATGAGACCGCTTAAGCACTGGCTTCATGGCAGAGGCCCGAGGTGGGCGTGGCAACACCGCACTCACCGGATCCAAGTTACACGGGCCTGTCACCAAACCTTCACCCCGTGGTCAGACCTTGCGTTCCTCCGGGCAGGAGTGCCCCTAGAACAGGTCTCCAGGCATGCTGTGGTTTACACAGATGCCTACACCACTGGCTGGGGGCGCTTACGAGGCAAGCACGTGCTGGTCCGAACGGACAACATGGCGACCGTTGTGTACGTCAACCGACAAGGTGGTCTGCGCTCCCGTCGCATGGCGCAACTCGCCCGCCACCTCCTCCTTTGGAGTCGGAAGGGTCTGAGGTCACTCCGTGCCATTCACATTCCGGGTCTGCTCAACCGTACAGCTGATGAGCTGTCACAAGCTGCGCTCCCGGGAGAATGGAGACTCCATCCCCAGACGGTCCAGCTGATTTTGAGATGTTTCGGAGCCGCTCAGGTAGACCTGCTTGCCTCTCCAGAAACCTTTCACTGCCAATTGTTCTACTCCCTGACCGAGGGAACACTCGGCACGGACGCACTGGCACACAGCTGGCCACGGGGCCTGCGCAAGTATACGTTTCCCCCAGTGAGCCTTCCCGCACATATGCTGTGCAAGGTCAGGGAGGACAAGGAGCAGGTCCTGCTTGTGGCGCCATATTGGCCCACTCGGACCTGGTTCCCCGAACTAATGCTCCTCGTGACAGCCCTCCCTGGCAGATTCCTCTGAGGACGGATCTACTGACTCAGAGACAGGGCATCCTGTGGCACCCACGTCCAGACCTCTGGAAACTTCATGTCTGGGCGACCCCTAACACGTTCGCTAGATTCTATAGTCTTCGTGTGGAGCCGGTATCCTCCTGTGTTCTCACCTCAAACGGGTAGTGGCACTGAGAGGCCCCGGTTTAGTGTCGGCTTGCTAAAAATGCTCCAGAGTGTCCGTACGGTAGGTCCTGTCGAGCTCCTCCATCCCCTCAGCAGCCAGACGTGGCGGAACTCGCTGAATCCGTGACAACCGGTAGAGGGCTGGGTTCCATATGTAGAGACCTAAGCGGATCCCATATGTGTAAAGAAAAATGTATGTG
>NW_015659918.1:548566-554843 GCF_001515625.1 Sinocyclocheilus rhinocerous | reverse complement strand
CTCAGAGCCCGTGTTTCCCCGGCAGACTTCTGCCATTTCCATGAGGGTTACAATCACCTCTAATCTTCCATATGCACCTAAACAGATGTTCATATGTGTAAGTACTTCCGAAACCTCCTTCGGGAAGGATGGGGCTTCCGCAACGTTCCTGTTCCAAGTGGAACGGGTATGTTTTCTCAGTGTTATCCAATCTCACTGAGTGGGTGGTGCTATGACAACGGTGACTGGTCTTCTTGTTGCGAGCCCCGGCCTACACCACAAAGGGGCGCAGGCGGCTCGCACAGGACACTGGAAGGGGCAGCATCCATGGCGCTTTGGTAGGGATCCCAATTTGTCAGTCACAACGTGACTCGTAGTGACCAACTGAAAGGGAACGTCTCGGTTATGTATGTAACCATCGTTCCCTGAAGGAGGGAACGGAGACGTCCCGTCCCGTCGCCACGGCTGCTGTACCACCGCTGAGCGGCCGTGACATCTCCGTTCCCTCCTTCAGGGAATGAGGGTTCTTTCTCATCACAGAAAACTATTTTAAAACGACTTTCAAGAAATATTTTGCTGGTTGTTGTAATTAAAATTACTCAAGAACTTTATGGGAAATAATATTAATTTACATTATCTTTCAAAAGTTTGGGGTCAGTAAATTTTGAACTTTGAACTTTCTATTCATCAATGTATCCTTAATTAAGCTAAAACAGTTTTCAACATTTATAATACAATTTTTCTTTCTTTTTCATTTGTATTATATATATATATATATATGTGTGTGTGTATATATATATATATATATATATATATATATATATATATATACACACATATATATATATATATATGCACAGAATTAGAGTAATGGCTGCTAAAATTCTGTTATTTTAAACTGTAGTATAATTTACAATATTACTGTTTTTTTGTTTTTTTTTACTGCCATTTTGATCAAATATAAGCATAAGCATAAAAGACATCTTTTAAAAACGTTTTAAAAAAATATCCGACCCCAAACTTTTGAATGGCAGTGTAAACTTGGATATGTCATATTTATTATTTTTCATAAAACACAGATATAGGTAGCAATGAGTTGATGAGGTTAAGGAGGTTGCTTTTAAATTTAAAATATTGTTTTTATTATATCACTGACAAATCCAGTTTCCCCTTTAAGGGATCTCGTGCTGCGTTGGAATGCTTTGAGAACACCTCTGCTTGACCATGTCCTGAAGCACATGTGAAATCAGTTCAATGGAATGGCTAGGCATCACAGGCAAGATCAGGAAGTGCATCTGAAACAAACAGCGTTAACTTCTGTGTCTTCAGCAAGTGCTCTGTGTGTGTCAGTCTGAAATATCTGTTGTTTGTCTGTGCCACAATCACCAAAAATATATGACGAGCAAAAATAAATAAATAAAAGGAAAAAAAGCAGGCAGCACTTTAGACCGTGTGTTCTTCCCTGCCCGTGTTAAACATTACTGGTGGGGATACGCATGATCGTTGTTTTGTTTGTTTGGGAGAGTGCTCTCGCTGGGCACTCTTGGAGGAGTGTGTCCATGTTCGTTGTCCTTGCGGTTCTGGTCCCACTGTTGCTGAGGCACGTTGGCGATTGAGATCATGTGGATCACAAATGGATCTATCGGAGGGATTGGAGATGGGCCTCGCCTTTTCTCCTCCTTCACCCCCTGGATCTAGCACTCTCTCCTGGGGTTTGGAAGTCCGCTCTGCAGTTTCGTGCAATTTAGTGTAATTTTATGTAAAAAGTATTGATCATTTATTCCAAATATTTCTCTGCATAGCATAATAAATACATTTGCCTTAAGTAAGCAAAGCAAATCCAATTTATTTGTCTCAGGTTTGTTTAAAACCCTGCTTTGTTAAATATGTTTGGTCAATGCATGGATTTGAATATCGAGCGTTTTTTGCTGCCCAGCTCTTGCCAATTAATAAAAAAAGGAGACCTTAACAATCCCAGATCCTGTAATTGGGACTCTTCCCAGTCCATTTGAATTTGCCTGAAGGGTATCAAAGAGCCTTATGCACTTCAAGCTCTTACTTTTCACAAAGACAGGGATCCTGATCCTGAGGTATGTAACAGTTGTAGTGAGAGGACATATAATTTGAAAACCTGAACTTATGTTTGAAAATGTACTAATTTGCAGACCTGGAAAAAGTGTTATGAACTGTCTAACCTGCCGGACCCATTATTTGCACACTCCACCTTTTTAGAGACTACATATTCACAATGGCATTTTCAAGTGTTTGTCTGTGCTTGTTGGTCCGTAATAAACAAACAAACAAACACAAACACACACACACACACACACACTCAAACATGGATATCCCCTTCACAAAGAATTCACTAGGTTGGTGTTTGCAACGTTCTCTCCTGACTTTGGTTCTTCATATTGATTGTATTTGCTGAATTATCATTTCACCTCACTTTTTTTCTCCACAGAGATTGTGATTTCCAATACCTCTCACAGGTCTAGAAACAACTGCTGAAGTAGCGATACAAATCAGCTACTCAAATTAATGAGCACATTTGCATTATGTAAATAGTTCAGATGTTAAATGCCTTCTGTTTTATTGAAATTGAATGCATGGAAGACTATCTTCTCTCCACACTATAGAATCTGAAAGGAACTGATTTCTGTACGTATGTCTTTTTTCCCCCATCATAAATAATTTGTTTTATGTATGGTGTATATATAGAGCAAGGTCAGCTCAGGAGGTGAGTAATCTATGTAAATTTAGCAAGTTGGTAATTTCATGAAACCAACCCAAATAATTTATGCTTAATCTGTTTGCCGTAGACCACAGTCTTTAATGAATCCCTCTCCAAGAACATCCACACCTTCATACATGATTTCACTCACTCCTGGTCGCTCTTTAAACATTACACTCAACTGGTCAAACTGACCTGGCTAAACCTCTTTTAATGAATGGATTTAATCTTTTTTTTTTCACCTCGAGGCAGGATGCATTTTCCTTTTAGCTTATGAGGAGTAATAATTGAGAAAAGGCTTAGAAAATTGGCTTATTTGAGATCAGTGTAATAGGGGCCATCTTTTGAGTTAAACTGGTGCAAACATTCCATGGCAGAGTTAAGTTTCTACAGGAAACTTGAGAAAGTGACACAGTTGCAGCTGTAGAAGAAGCGGTATATAAATAGCATGTGCAATTGGTGTCAAAACAACTACATCATGTAGGATGCTAGTTTTATTTTATTACAGTCAGTTTATTCATTGATTGACTTGTGATAATTGTGAACATCCTAAACAAAGACAAATCCTCTTAAACATAGACAATATATATATAATTCTTTATTTGACATAAAACTACTGAATCCTATTTACCAGTGCTTCTCAAGGGGGCCAGGGTCCACTGGGGGTTCAGCAAACTTCCAAAGGGGCCACACGATGACTTAAAATTGTTTAATTGTATTTGTAACGCTTATGATGTGCTGGAAAATGTTTGATCTTGCACCTGGCCAAGACTCTTTGGATGTGAGTACCTTGACCTTTTTTATCTGGAAATGCTTTACTTAATTTTTTTCAAAACATTTGTAAAGTATGTACACATTTACATTACATATTTGCATTCAATCTTTTTGTCAGATTGTTTTCTTTCAGTTAGCACCGGTTTTGTATTTCTTTTTTGAAGTGCCTGATCGTAGGCTTCATTGATTGAGAAAATCCTATGTGGGTCAGAATGACCAGGGTGGGGGGTCCCCCTCGGTCCGTTCACCGTGGCCACACCAGTTGCACCCCCTAAGGACGGCCCTGAATGCAAGTTTAGCAGAAACATAAAATAACTGAGTGGCAACAGTATGACATCAGTTGATGGTTTATGCTGTAATATACCAGAGACAGCCCATGTTATTTCCAGATGTAGTTACATTCACTTTGCTGCTGTGTCCAGTACATACTCTTTCTGTGAAAGTTTTCAGGTATTTTCAATAAACTTCAATAGCAATGTTTGTCTCCTATTATATCTCTTCTGCAAAGGTTCTTGCTCTGAGTATATCCATAATCTTTGGAGTGGCAATATATCGTAGCGGCCCTGGAACAGACAAAAGTTAATTGCTTTACTCTTGACATTATTTTCTGTTCATAGACTGCAGAGGTGAACAGAACAGAGGGTAGTAAAGTGGCACACAGTCCCTGTTGAGTGTTTCAGCATGGTCAACAACAAAAAAAAGAGCATTTGCTAATTAGATTTGGGCTTGATGCCTAGGAATCTTCATATGGTCCACATACATATGTATGTTTTTGGACTGATACTGGAACAGCACATAACAGGAATTTTCTTTCTTGACCACAACCAGGCCAACAATATGAGTTTGCAAATGTATGTTTGGGAAACATCTTGTCATCTAAAAGATTGTACTAACGAATATATTAAAAGAGATGACGTAACCAATCCAGCAGTAAAACATTTTAAATAATGTAATCATCTTATGTTTTGTTTATTGGTGTTGAACGCATACATTTCCCAGTAAAGAGTGGGTGATATTGACCAATTTTTTTTTTACATATTTATAAGTTTGTGAATATGGATGTATATAAAAATTGTTATTGTATTATTATTATTATTATTGTTTTTTTTAACAATTTGTTTTGCTTTACGTAAAACGGGGCACACATTTGTCCTACAAAAGAGGCTGTTTGGCCTTTTCATTGGTCTGTCATGTGATTGGTCAATGTGATCTCATGATAATTTTGTATGTATTTTATGTTAAATGTGGTCCTACAAAATGTACATTTAATTATATTTTCACAAACACCGAAATGTACAATATTGACATATTTATAGCATCTAAACATACAATACTGACGTATTGACGACACCTAAAATGTAAATTATTTACGTTTTAAAAACTTTACAGACTTACAAATGAATCCTTATGAATATTGAAATTGCGGCATTAACATTGTATTATATTATATTCAGTTGTCATATCAATGACATCAGTTGTCACATAAATGTTTTCATTTGCGTTATTAAAATAAGTTTACTCATTTACTTAATATGAAATGATAACATTTCGTTAAACAATACATGCAAAATACATAATACTACCAAGGTTTGAAATTAACTTTTTCACTCACCAGCCAATTTGCTTACAAAATTTTTAAGTTACCGGTAATTCATAATTTCTGCTAGCTAGCTGAACAAAACACAACACAGAAATAAACCAGATTAACTATGTCACAGCTTCATATATAAATATATTTATTATAAAATCTGAATATCAAATTTAAGACATTTTAAAACCTTTTTAAGACCTGCACAAGCAAAATGTTTTCAGCTTTTCACACATTTTAGCCTTTAAACTCCCTTTTTTTACGGTAAGGGATGAGTCAAAATGATCAATTATTACATTAATTTAAACAATTATTGCCAATCAATTATTATATTAATTTAATATCATATAAATATATCTTAATGTCTTAAAATGTTGTTTAGATTTTTAAAATGCATTAGCTTCTTGTCGATCAAACTAACTGAGTGTTTGACGCGTAAAAATATGGGTCGTTTTTCTCAATGGTCTGCACAAAAACAGCAGAAGGGCTTATTGAAAATGCACATTCATATTCTCTGCCAGCAGGAGGCGCTTTTGGAGTGGCAGAATACAGCTGTTTCCACGGTAACGGCTGTAGAGCATAGCAGTACTTTGAAACATGCAGCGTTCATATTTATTCAATGAAATCATAGCCTTTTGAAGTTTAATCATCACATTAAGCTATATCGCAATTCTTGAATTTCCGTCCCCAAATTTAAGACCTCTTGAAATCATAATTAAGACTTTGTTGTACCATTTAAGACTTTTATGGCCTTAAATTCGATATAACCAAATTTAATACGTTGGTGGGATCAAATTGCATGATATCAGGAGAGTTCAGCTGGACAGTAAGTAAATCACAAAGTGTCCGAGTCATTTTTTGAGTGCTTCAATGCAAAGTAAACCAGTGCGTAATTATTTGTTGCACAGTGAAGGGTATGTTCAAGTAAGCTAGGTATGCACAGATGTTGCGCAATTAGGCTGTATTTAATAGACCAATTTCAGTGTTGATGACAACTCGTCATTCAACTCGTCATTCTCTCTTTTTTCCTCGGCTCAGAATCATAAGTTTATAATCCGACACCTCTGGCTTTTTTTCCTCAGAATTGACAAACTCGCAATTGTTCAGTTGAATTAAGTTATAAAGTTCGAACTAGGAGATGAATTTGCAAGAAAAAAAGTCAGAATTGTGAGATAAAATAGGTAATAGGTAAAACATCTGCCTTT
>NW_015659918.1:546131-547132 GCF_001515625.1 Sinocyclocheilus rhinocerous | reverse complement strand
CCCCCCAAGCTTTATTCAGCTCCATTAACTGCACATCTATATTTAATCACTGCTTTTTGTTGCCCTTTCATTTGTTTCTCCTGTTGACTCTTTTTCCTACCAGCACAAAACTTTACATTTGATTAACATGAGTAGCTACCTGATACACTGTTTGTTGTAATCTTTAGATGACTAATGGATGAGGGTTTGTCACATTTGACCTTTACTCACAAATACTTATTAGCACCACTGATGTATGTGTCAAACAGAGAGTGTTATAAAAAATTTACCTTAAAGGTCAATTATTCATAATTCTCACAAATGTAGAATATGGGTAACAAACAGATCACTGTTAATGACAAAGAGCAATAGCTCATTTCAGAGGAGTTAATCTAAAAATAGAACTGAGTATAACTACACAGTCTTGAATGTCCAAGACTGACAGCCCAGTTTCTCAACATGATGGAGTGCTGTAGATTAAATCTATGCTGTTTGTTTATCCAAAGACTGATGGCCTTGTAATAATTTAGGGCTATGTCAATATCACACAACATGCCAGTGTAATGTGTGTGTTTACCAATATTGATAAGCAGCCAATAAAAGGAAGCTTGAAGGATGTATAATAGCCCACACTATGGAAATGGTCTGCTGCATGTAATGACATAGAAGAGTAAAGTAAGTGTGTGTGTGTGTGTGTGTGTGTGTGTGTGTGTTCTACACTTATTTGGGATTCAGTAGAATAGTTTAGAATAACCTCAACACCAGACAGAAACTGAATGCACGTCACACCTCTATTGCATTTTATCATGTTCTCTCAGAGACCCCGAACAGCTCACCCAAAATACTTTTGCTACTACTCACGTCAATTATTAATTATAATCACACACTTGTATATTTTATATTATTGAACAATATGTGAATCCATTGACCGGACTACGCATGACACGAGTTGGCACAGATTAAAAAAAAATTCAAACCATCCTCTGCTCCGCGATGTTTCGTTAGATAGGCTGGAGAAACCG
>NW_015659918.1:544268-544973 GCF_001515625.1 Sinocyclocheilus rhinocerous | reverse complement strand
TTCAAACCATCCTCTGCTCCGCGATGTTTCGTTAGATAGGCTGGAGAAACCGAGTCTGACCACCAGATGTCGCTAATGTGCACTGTGTTAAAAAGCTTTGAGTAATGAACCATTTTTCGGCACAATTTGATGAAAGCCTCAAACGGTTCAGAAAGCCTCGGTTTCCCATCACTAGGCTGATTACATAGGGTTAAGGTGTTACAAAACTGCTGATGCACGGGTAAAGACAAAGTAACAGAGAAAACACAGGGCTTAGTATAGGCAGAGGTAACGAGCAACAGGTGAAAACAATCAGATGTGATGAGTCCGGGCAATGGGTTTTGGGAAATGCAGAGCAGGAAGCCAGGGCAGAGCCAGCAGAGCAGGAAGCCAGGGACCACCACGGCTGACCAGGCAAAACTGAAACTAAGAGGTTAGGCCGGGCCGTGCAGAACCGAGAAATGTCAAAAATGTACTACCTGGAACTGACGCGGACCGTCAATTATTTGAAAGATGGACCCGAACCCGGCCGGGAAGACACAGACCCGATCGGCACATATTCCACAGCAAATTGCTATTAACAAGTCAATAAACAAGTTACGAAAATTAAACTTTTTGTCTTACCTAATATAAGAAGCCTTCTCCCTTGTACCTGACTGTGATGCACACAATCCTCCTTGCCAAGAAAGTTCCATCCGTGTTATTCCTCTCTTGCCAATTGAAATG
>NW_015659918.1:538946-541125 GCF_001515625.1 Sinocyclocheilus rhinocerous | reverse complement strand
CCCCCCAAGCTTTATTCAGCTCCATTAACTGCACATCTATATTTAATCACTGCTTTTTGTTGCCCTTTCATTTGTTTCTCCTGTTGACTCTTTTTCCTACCAGCACAAAACTTTACATTTGATTAACATGAGTAGCTACCTGATACACTGTTTGTTGTAATCTTTAGATGACTAATGGATGAGGGTTTGTCACATTTGACCTTTACTCACAAATACTTATTAGCACCACTGATGTATGTGTCAAACAGAGAGTGTTATAAAAAATTTACCTTAAAGGTCAATTATTCATAATTCTCACAAATGTAGAATATGGGTAACAAACAGATCACTGTTAATGACAAAGAGCAATAGCTCATTTCAGAGGAGTTAATCTAAAAATAGAACTGAGTATAACTACACAGTCTTGAATGTCCAAGACAGTTTCTCAAGTTTCTCAACATGATGGAGTGCTGTAGATTAAATCTATGCTGTTTGTTTATCCAAAGACTGTAATAATTTTAATCATTTAGGGCTATGTCAATATCACACAACATGCCAGTGTAATGTGTGTGTTTACCAATATTGATAAGCAGCCAATAAAAGGAAGCTTGAAGGATGTATAATAGCCCACACTATGGAAATGGTCTGCTGCATGTAATGACATAGAAGAGTAAAGTAAGTGTGTGTGTGTGTGTGTGTGTGTGTGTGTGTGTTCGTGCATGTTTTACACAGATATGAATTACTCGATTTTTGTGAAGTTGTACCACATGACATTTTATAATCAGAATTAACCTTGCCATGTTGTCATAAAATGTTCAAACTCTCTGAGATTTCACAATATTTTAAAAGTTTTTTTTTTCCTCTCTGTATTGATGGTCTGCAAGGGCTTGCTTTATGACTTTTGGATATGATATATATATGTATATATATATATATATATATATATATATATATATATACACAGCACATATTCCACAGCAAATTGCTATTAACAAGTCGATAAACAAGTTGCGAAAATTAAACTTTTTGTCTTACCTAATATAAGAAGCCTTCTCCCTTGTACCTGACTGTGATGCACACAATTCTCCTTGCCAAGAAAGTTCCATCCGTGTTATTCCTCTCTTGCCAATTGAAATGGTAATACACTCATTATTCCAGTTTCAAAAGCCCACTTGCTGTCACGGTGACGGATGACAAATGCAACTTTGCTGTTTTGGATTTTTTGTATCTCGAGTCAACTTGCTAATTTAGAAACCGATAGTAAAGACTCGAAATCCTGCAGGGCTGCAGTTATTGACCCATTTTTTATCTAATCTTCAGAAAAAAGTGAATCCAGACCTTCCTGTGGAGATCAAGCCCAGTAATCGAGCACGGAAACTTCTGGAAGTCAAACTGCGAAAGCAGAAGCAGAAATCTGTGCTGAAGAGACAACAAGAGGATGAACAGCGCTGGCACATGGAAATGAGGTCCTCATCAGCTTTCACACCATTTCTGATGAAGTTTCAATTAACTTTTTTAACATTGAACTCTGTGAATATTTGATATTTTCACAACTTTTAACGAATGTGCATCAAAAATAATTTAAGTCACTTTGAATAATATATATATATATATAGATGTGTGTGTGTGTGTGTGTGTGTATGTAAAATAAAGATATGGCAAAATACTAAGAGCAATCTGGTGGTATGCTATTCAGAATTCTGATCTATCTATCTATCTATCTATCTGGGCAGTTTTGAGAATGCCCCGCTTATTTTCATGTTACCTTATCTCGCTCCAGACCAAGACAATATCAGTCAGCTTCAGCTATATGTGTCTGTATCAGGTCAGTAAGTAGCTGCCATGTCTGTTTTTCCTATGTAGAGTAGTGTTAATCTTGAAGTTTAAAGTTGTGCTCACGTAAAAAACCTTTATAGTTCTGTTGTGTTTGTTTTATGTTCGTTTTGAGATGAGACATGATATTCGTTTCCTTACTTAAATTCCTCTACAACTTGTAACATTCTAAATGAACATTCGGAGACAATATTAAAGGGGTCCTATTATGCTTTTTCACTTTTTCAACTTTAGTTAGTCTGTAATATTGCTGTTTGAGCATAAAAAAAGATCTGCTAAGTTACAAAGCTCAAAGTCCATTTCAAAAGGAGATATTTTATTTAACAGAAATCACTTTTCAAAAACTAAAACGAAAGACTCGTTTGGA
>NW_015659918.1:529476-538133 GCF_001515625.1 Sinocyclocheilus rhinocerous | reverse complement strand
CAGCTAACCAATCACAACACATTTCGTTTTTTTCGAAAGGCGGGCCTTCATTAAAACCCAGAACTAATCGAGCCGTTTGTGCCAGCCTAGGGAGAAAGGTATTTTAATAATGTAAATTATGTGAAAAATAATGCGTTTTTCGAACAAACAAGTATGAGAGCCTGTTCTAGTACACCCCCAAAACAAAATCAAGACTTTGTAAAAGAGCATAATAGGACCCCTTTAAGGCAATAATTCTATAGCATTCTCTGTGTGTATAGCCTACTTCAAGCCTGTCAATCAACATTAGTGTGCCGCCCACAGGCTGAATAACGCAAGGACAGATCTCTGCCTAAAGTGTGTGTGCATGTGTTAGACTGTAAAGACTATACGCTTTCATGAGCTTATTATAAACTAGCACTATGACCCAGAATCTGCCCCATCTAAATTTATAGTCAATAGCCACTACTGCATTAGAGTATTATTAGGCTGATTTAGTGATGGGACGATTGATACCATGTTAAACAGACCCGGGACCCGAAGTCATAGATTGGGACCCGACCCGGACCCGGCTGACCATTTAAAATATAGCCCCGAACCCGTACGGATCCCGGGTCGGGTCGGGTTCCCGGTCCTCGTGTCTCGGGTCCTCCGTGTAGACCTCTACCGCCAACCCCAACCCATAAAAAAAAAAAAAAATGAGGGGAAAAGTCCTCCTCTACTTTCCCACCATTTAAAGAGAAACCACTCAGCATTAGTGCATAATCCATATAACCAAATAGATTATAATTAATCTCCACTCCAGGGAGCCATGATGAAACCATAACGAAATATGTCCTTTAATGCAATATGATCGAAAGGTACTTGGTGTGACAACTTATAGAACTGATGAACATTCCTCGATCGACAGGTCTCCTTGATGTAGCTGCAGTAGCTGGTTGACCGAATCCATAATGGGTCTGGGTCTCACTCAGCTGCTGGATCTGTACATAGCAAAGTCTTCTGTTACAAAACTGCTCTAATGCATGGGTGAAGATTCAAAGTGAAGCCGGAGGAGTGGAATCCCATAGCAGAGGCAGGTTGACGACTGACTAAGGTGGAGCCGGAGGGATGATGGGCAACGGTGGAGACAAGGGCACATGGAGTCAAGGCAGAGCCGATGGGTCAGGGTGGCTGAGGTGGAGTCCAGGGCTCAGAGGCTGGAGGTGGAGATCCTCACACCGAGGCAGAACTGGAGATCGGTGGTTCGGTGTTCTGTCAGGGAATCAGTTGTAGTATAAAGCGCATGAAGACTGATACTTGAAGAAACAGACCTTTAATTAAATAATACAACACCAGGAAATGAAGGAGCAACAGAACCAACGATAGAAAGATTTTTTTTAAAAAGTCTAATAAAATAGTGTGTCACTGACCCATTAGTATGGTGAGGTGGAGAAAATATATAAGAACATAAATGAATAAAAATAAAATCCATAGATTCAGTTTTACATTCAAATCTGCCATCTGCCAAAATACAGCCCCCCATAGTACAGGGGAAAAGCATGAAGCACCCCTTCAGATGCACATTCATATTTTGTCTATCCATGAGGAGCACATCTTGTTTTCAAAGCACTATTGTATCACACACTGTGCCGATGCTTGTATTGAAATGACAAAACCACGTGATTGATGACGTTTGAAGCTTCGAACGTCACGGAGTATTGAAAGTTCGGGACAGCTGGTTTGAAAAAAATCGGCGCTTCGCATGATTCTCGTGTTTGACTTTACATTGACTTGGTTGTGTGTGTGTGTTATTTGGGATTCAGTAGAATAATTTAGAATAATCTCAACTCCAGACAGAAACTGAATGCACGTCACACCTCTGGAGTCAAGGCAGAGCCGATGGGTCAGGGTGGCTGAGGTGGAGTCCAGGGCTCAGAGGCTGGAGGTGGAGATCCTCACACCGAGGCAGAACTGGAGATCGGTGGTTCGGTGTTCTGTCAGGGAATCAGTTGTAGTATAAAGCGCATGAAGACTGATACTTGAAGAAACAGACCTTTAATTAAATAATACAACACCAGGAAATGAAGGAGCAACAGAACCAACGATAGAAAGATTTTTTTTAAAAAGTCTAATAAAATAGTGTGTCACTGACCCATTAGTATGGTGAGGTGGAGAAAATATATAAGAACATAAATGAATAAAAATAAAATCCATAGATTCAGTTTTACATTCAAATCTGCCATCTGCCAAAATACAGCCCCCCATAGTACAGGGGAAAAGCATGAAGCACCCCTTCAGATGCACATTCATATTTTGTCTATCCATGAGGAGCACATCTTGTCTGGCTGGGCATTCAGTGTGACTGTGACACAACAGGCAGCCGGTACAACAGAGCAAAGCCAAGCCAGAGTTGAAAGTGGGGCTACTTTCCGCTACACCCAATTAGACCTGGAATCCATAGCCTCATTAGATGCCCCATGCTGGAGGACACCCCCACTCCCCAAACAAGCCTCTACTCTTAACAAGGCTCTCGCACTTTACATTGTGCTTCCAATTAGCTTGTGAAATGTGGATGAAGTGCAGACCTGGCAGGTGTATCTGCTTCCTCGATGCTGGTGTGTGGATTTCAGCCAGAGCAAAACTTAAAGGGGTGATGATAAATAAGTAAATGAATGAATGAATGAATAAATTCAAACAAATAGTATATAGTTTGTTGACTTTTGTTGCTAATGTGGGTAGGGTGTGCTAGGTGATTTCTAAGGTGTCATGGGGGCGGGGGCGGGGTCCAGGTCCACCCATTTCTGTAATATTACGTTATGTACAATAATGACCCCCTTTTCAATATTCAAATTATACATTTGATAGACTACAAAAGTATAGCAAACCTCCGTAAGCTCAATAAACTGCACAATTTGATGAACCATTATGCACAAACATGCTTCACGAGTTACGTGCAGAACATTTTAGAACAATAATTAGTATGACCAGTGGTCGAATTGTAAAAAAAAAAAATGTAACCCACTACCGAACGCATTATGATAGCCCTATAGAAAAAAAAATATTTGAATCTTTTTCTTTTCTAAGGATCTAACTTAGTGTTAAGTGTAAGCTTACTTATAATTAATATTTTTCCTCAGAAATGTTGTTTGTGTTGATTCAATTGGTGCTATTATAAGCTTTAACACAGTACTTACTTATAATTGACACCTTATACATACTTTCCAACAACTTGTGCTTTTATTTATACTATTCTTTTTTTGCTGAATAATGATCTATAATTGTTTTAATTTAATTAAATTTTTCATGAATATTATTTAAACTGCACAGTGTTGCCGCTTGGCAACAAATACATTTGAATGATTTACCAAAATCTAATTTTATAAAAACTTTTTTGAGAGGTGAGTATGTCATCATAACATCATAACAGTGATGTTTTAGATTTTTTTGTAGAAGCGACACGGACTGGTCCTTGTTTGTTACTGACGTTTTAGTTTGCTTTCAGCAACTACCGACAAGAGATGGCAGTCTGTCAGAAATCTCATCACAGAAAAAAAACTGCATGTCATGTGACTTAATCAAAGCACATCATTGGCTAAACTAAGGTATTCTCTTTCCAACAAAAAAAAACGAGAATGTTCTCTTAAAGAGACAGTGGCAAGGAAATGAACACAGAGTATGTTGCTGTATGGCTACACCATGCGGTAGAGGGTTAAATAAATAAAATAAAATTCAGGGGATGATGGTGTGGTCAATTTCTTTGGTGGTGCGGGGGTCCTGTTGCTAATTTTACACAATGATTACTAAAATGTGTCTAATTTTTAAACAGATTTTTCATTTAATGAAAAATTTGCTTTATTAAATGAACTATTTATAAGCTGTTTTCCTTCTGGGGCCTGAAATGGAGGAATTTTGGTCAATATTGATAATTAAACGATATTTTGCTGAATGTGTTTTTGTGCTGGCACCTTGGCTGGTTTAAGCCGTGGTCAGACTAGACTTTTTGTTCCATTGACTTCCATTCATACGCATGCGAATGCGTCAGACTGGAAACGCAAGCTCGTACGAAGATATTTAGCTGCGTAGCAAAGTTCAAGTTTGGTGAACTCTGACCTGCAAATTTGCATCACGTGAATGCGTGAGACCAATAGAAGATCAAAAACGTCACAAATTGACCTCTCAGTACAGAAATTTAAAACATGGAGGAATCGCTAATTTTGTGTCGCATCATCCTGTTTTATACAACACAACTTTAAAAGATTACAAAAATCACATAAAAAGAGAAGCGGCTTGGTTTGCGGTGGCAAGGGAATCAGGACAAACACGGTACATTTGAACAGTGAAACGTGTAATTTTATGTGATTTTTTTTTATTGCATGAGATTTGTATGTGTGCGTGTTTGTACTTGATAAAGTATACTTGTGACTGATTGCAATCACTTAAATAGAAAAGTATTATGACTAGTGAGGATATTCCTTGGCACGTGATGTCATATCCTGCTCCCGCCCCTTTTCGCAGCACCGTCCGAACGAATTGCGCATGATGAGTCTAGTGCAGGGGTAGGCAAATTCGGTCCTAGAGAGCCGCAATCCTGCAGAGTTCAGCTCCAACCCTAATCAAACACACCTGAACAAGCTAATCAATGTCTTCAGGATTACTAAGGCTATAGGCAGGTGAGTTTTTTTTTCAGGGTTGGAGCTGAACTCTGCAGGACTGCGGCTCTCTAGGACCGAACTTGCCTACCCCTGGTCTAGTGTGACTGCTGCTATAGGCTTGGCATGGATAAATAAATATGACAATAAAACCGCCAGTAGGTAGCAGCAATTAAGTCCTTGTTTTAATAAATGAATTATTGACTCATTCAAATCAATGATTTGTTCAAAACGGCTGATTCAACAAAACAAGTGAGTCCATCTGAATGGACTGTTGAATCACTGGCTGTTAAATTTGTTAAAAACAGATTCATTAAAGTTACTCTGCACTGTTGTATAAAATTAATAGCACATTTGTGCTCGCGCACACGTGCTGATGATATTCAGGAAATTACATTGCTTGTGCGATGAATAGCCTGTAAAAACATAAAAACTCAAACATGGGTATTTTTCTTTCATTGCTTGAATTATAAGGGAATTCTAACTCCATTCTAATAGGCTTAATCACACAGCTTTTGTACTCTCAAAACGTGTTTTTGTTTGTTTTTTGCAAAGTCAGTGACTGAGACGATAGGCTACTCTCAGTCCCTCACAGTCACACATACAGCACAATAACATTATGTCAGGGGAATGTCTTTAAATTCTAATCAAGGAAAAATCAGACCTTCTGTTGTCTTCTTTTTAAAGAACTTCAAAAGTTGCGCTTGAACCATTTTGCTCGAAAAATGACGAAAACTGGCTTCATCTTGTGCGCAGCTTAATTGCTATATAGGCCAATCGCCATTATTTAGTTTGTAAATTGTCATACAGATCATTTTAACATTTAATTTGCTTGATAAGTTTATTATTAATAAGAAATAAAGAATTTATCTTAGTAATTGGTCCCCCCTCAATCTGGCATGGTCTCCTCATGTTTGTGCAAAACCTGATGATTCATACCATCCCAGCATGATTTTCTAAAGAGCATCTTGTTTGCTTCAATAGAAGCAAAGATACTGACCTTTTGTACAAATTAGATAACACGGGCAACGCCACGGATATTCTTATTTGATTAATGACCTAGAAATAGTGCTGTCACAGCTACGCTGTATTAAACTCACAAAGAAGATGAAGAAGGTTTATAAAGTATTTAATTCAACACTCAGGTAATCCAACAAACCGGTAGGCCTAATTCTCAAACACAGACATTGATGAGACCGAGCAAACTAGAACAGGGCACTCGATCAGGAACTTTTAATACACAGACCAACAAGGATAATTAACTACACAAACCTGAACAAAATGACACAATTAACTCAATGCAGGTGAACGGCGCAAGAGGAAAACAAAGTCCAAACTGAATGACGTGTGACAAGTGCAGAGTATTATTTTATTTTTTTCTTATTGATTTTACATCATAATGTTTCTTTGCTTTATTTTTGTTTTTATATCTTATACATTTAGTTTATTTATTATTTTATTGAAATATTTGCTAATCATTGTACCCTCTGATGGTGTTATTATTATTTTTTTAAATATTGTATGTAAATGTATCGATGTGTAATATGAACAGATGAATACATGTTCAGGAGTAATCAGCAAAATCAGTTTAGGACTAAAAAATATATATTAACACAGATATTGCTAAAAAAAAACTTTAACAGTGAATGTGCATTGAAAATAATTACATTTAATAAAAATAAATGCATATAAAACCAATATGCCTTGTTATTTCCCTCTGACAGCAGGCTGAAGAGCAATGGGTTGGAATAACTACATTTCCCATAATCCTTTGCAAAAAGAATGGCCAGTCAAAAGTTGCCCTGAGTTGTTATTCAAAAATCAATCGCAGAAAAGAAAAGGGCTAGGTAGAAAGAGTACATGTATAGTAATTTTTTTAAGCATATCAATTTTGACAACATTTAAATCTATCAAGCAAGATATGAACTGAAGTTCTCTGAATTTGAAGGTGTTGATCTATTTGATTGTCCAGCAGTTTTCACAACGCTGTCTCTCCTGAGTCAACTAAGTTCCGTGTAGTATCGCTAAAAACATGTCTTATAAACCAGTAACACACGTGCTTTTTGATATGGATGGATTGTTATTAGGTGGGTGAGAATCCTGTTAAAATAAACGAGATGTTAAGTCAACTCAGCGCTCGTCTTTCTGTCTGCATGCCGCAGAAGTAGAAAGACACACCATTGAGTCTGTTTCTGATAGCTTAGTTTCAATGTTTAGTTTTATGCTATTTATTTTGATTGATTTTATTTTATTGTTATTATTTAGATTTTTCGTTTACCCCCGTTTTAGTGCCGAGCGTTCATCTTTACATCAAAAATATTAAAAAATATATATTTTATAGAAGTTGCAGGTGTCACGCACTCTTAAGCAACGGATCTAGTAATACTCATCAGTTTCTGCATTAATACGTCATTGTCCGTCCCATCAGTTTACACTGTATTACTTTTTTTTTTTTTTTTTGTAATGTTACTGTATCTCTTGCAGACACAGAGAGGTTGTACACAGTTGCATTCCAGGAAGTCTGTGACAGGTTCAATAAGCAGTATACCTGGGAAGTGAAGTCCTCTGTGATGGGCAAGAAAGCTCTGGAGGCAGCCAGGATCATAAGAGACAAAATTGATCTCCCCATGACCCCCGAAGAGCTCCTGGGGGAGACCAGAAACATTCAGGAGCGATTATTTCCCACAGCCTCTCTATTGCCAGGTAATGTACTTGTAGGTTTGGAAATGGAGGGTTATTTTGAAACCGAAGGTGAAGGAGGGACTCAATGAAGCATCTAAGCCACACGTTTGCCTCAAAGTCATCAAATAAGCTGGTTGAAGTTAAGGGTCACACTGC
Organism: Sinocyclocheilus rhinocerous; assembly: GCF_001515625.1. NCBI lineage: Eukaryota > Metazoa > Chordata > Actinopteri > Cypriniformes > Cyprinidae > Sinocyclocheilus > Sinocyclocheilus rhinocerous. The sequence continues at coordinate 530,685 of NW_015659918.1, read as the reverse complement.
TTGCTTATTAATTTAAGTGACCATTTTCTAATGTCTTTTCAGGTGTAGAAAAGCTTGTCAAGCATCTACACAAGCATGGCATTCCTATTGCTGTTGGCACAAGCTCAGCAGGTCTAACCTTTGAGATGAAGACCAGCCGTCATAAAGTGTTCTTCAGCCTCTTCAGTCACATTGTACTTGGAGATGATCCTGAAGTAAAGAATGGCAAGCCACACCCTGACATTTTTGTGGTTTGTGCCAAAAGATTCTCTCCCCCAGCCAACCCTGAACAGGTAGGGGTGAAGCTACACTTCTATTATATTCTATTCTATTCTATTCTATTCTAGTCTAGTCTAGTCTAGTCTAGTCTAGTCTAGTCTAGTTAGAATTATTAAGATCTTTTTTAATGTTTTTAAAGAAGTCTTTTTGCTCACCAAGGCTGCATCTATTTAATCAAAAAGGGGGGGATGAAACCACAGAGCATGCTTCCTAACCCTAAGAGCGAGCACTGGATCTAGAGGGTGAGGGTGCAGAAAGGACCATGCCCGTCTGCAACCCCTCGACTAGATCCATCTGCGATCCCCGCGATCTCAATCGCCGCTCTGTCCTGGCAGCCATGGGACCAGAACCGCGAGGATCGCGAGCCTGTGAGCCCTCCTCAAAGAGCGCCAGGCAGGATGCGTTTTTATAGCTTCCTGGTCGCTACGTCACCCCGCTCCGTGACGTCTCACCACTCTACTGGACTGATTTCACATGTGCTTCAGTACGCGGTCATGCAGATGCGTTCTCAAAGAGTTTCCGATGCAGCTCGAGTTCCTGAAGGGGATCACAGATAACCAGAGCCGGACAGTAACTAAGTACATTTACTTGAGTATTGTACTTAAGTACACTTTTTGAGTATCTGTACTTTACTTGAGTATTATTTTTTCTGGGAACTTATGACTTTAACTTCACTACATTTGAAAGACAAATATTGTACTTTTCACTCCACTACATTTCTTTCAAGGTCCTTGAAGTAGAAAGTCGTTACTATGTAGCAGCTTTGAAAGTCAGTGGGTGATTTCTTTCTTCTCTAAAACGTGACTTTTTTTCAGACAGTTTATCAGTAATCACTCTTGGGGCTACATTAAGTGATTTCCCATCATTTTTTGAGCACTGACCAGTTCCAAATGTGATATTTATTTACAACAATTCAATAATAAGAAGTTAATATTGTGGTATATATTAGAC
>NW_015659918.1:500079-526640 GCF_001515625.1 Sinocyclocheilus rhinocerous | reverse complement strand
TCTAGTCTAGTCTAGTCTAGTCTAGTTTTGCCAGCCAGCAGAGAGAAGCTTCCAGCCATTAGGGAATTTGCATGTTGGCTACCACCTCTTATTGACAGCATATAATCAAGTACAAACAGTAGCTGCTGTTGAAAAGGTAATTCCTTAGCAAGAGTAGATTTGTACACTGAGAGCATACCTAAACAGTTTGCTGGCATCCTGAAGTATAATGATATTCATAATGCTCAAGAACATTTCTTATTATAACAGTTAAAATGGTTGTTCTGAAATGAAGTGTGGTAACCACAATACAGTGCCTTTTTATTATTATTTGATGAATAGAAAGTTTAAAGAACAGTTATTTGAAACAGACATTATACACCACTATTCAAAAGTTTGATTTCTTTCAAATGATTTTCCTTTATTAAACAAGGACACAATAAATTGACCAAAAGTTATAGTAAAGACATTTATAATGTTACAAAAGATTTCTGTTTCAAATAAATGCTGTTCTTTTGAACGTTTTGGAGAAAAAAAAAAGTACCACAAAAATATAAAAGAGCACAAATGATTTCAACATTGATAATAAAATATTTATCGTGCAGCAAATCAGCATATCAAACTAATTTCTGAAGGATCAACTGGCATCACAGGAATAAATTACATTTTAAACAATTATTTTAATTTGTATTAATATTGTCCATTTTTACTTTATTTGTTTGTTTGATTGATTGATTATATTACTTTTGGTTTCGATTGGTATCAATTTCTTGTCCTAGTGATCCCAACATTTTAAAGCAATACACAAGCAATATCACACAATATTGCTTTCATAAACTATAAAGAAGTTATTATGGGTAATATGGGTATAATATAAAATAGTTCCAAAATCAACCACCCGTGTTTGTGTGGCCACTTGACCAAACAAATCAGAGGATTAATTGTTGCATAACATAATATATTTTAAATGAATTAGTAAAATAGTAAACCTTTGATGACCTTTGTTTGACATCGCCACAAGCTGTTTAAACAGGTGTGTGTGCTGTGTATTTTAAACAAAGGCAAACTGATTTCCTCTGTTTACAATTCTATTTTTTTGTGAGATGAAAGAATTAGCATTGATTTTTCCCAATTTTTTGCCCACACACCAATACACACTAAAGTGCTGTGAATTTGTGAACACTACAGACCTGAAAGTTTGAGTTATCTATGTCTTGCATGCCTCTAGTTGGCAGTATTAAAATGCAAATGATAGTGCCACTAATTCCTTTAGAAATCGGTATGGTGAGATGAACTGTTTAAAACTGCTTGTCTGTTCGGTAAGTGGCAAGCTGCTCATTTTCTTCTTTAATTGCCTTACATGATGCTTGCTAACAAAGTCTAGCAGGAAATAATCAATCAAAAATGGGGATTAACAAGATGCATGTTTCATTTTATACTGCCATAAAACCCTAAATGGTCAAAAATAAGCCTTGAAAAAAGGGAAGAGAGTGCCAGGAATGCGATAAGGGACTATGAATTGACTTGTTTCTTTTGTCCTTGAGGGACTGATATTTGCTCCTTCTGGATTTTGTTCTGTTCTTGGATCAACTTCCTCTAGCACAATAATACCCATAATAAAGGAGAGAATGAGGGCCCGAGCTCAAAATGGAAAACACAGAGGGCTGGGACTATTTATAAAATTACTATATATATATATATATACTGCACAAGTATTATATAGTGTAATTCTTTATACTATTATACTTTATACAAATTTATTCAGCAACTTAAACAGCTTTAGTGTGAGTCTGTCATGCTTTTCTCAAAATGTTGTCCCAAATTGCTTCCCCACCCACCCCAACCCAACCCAACCGATATATTCACATATTAAACATCGCAGAAAGTGAAGGGACAATAATACAAATGCAATGCAACAATGCGGTGGATGCACTAAAATACTGTTTTATGTACCATCTTCAGATACTATTGTTGGGGGTAAAATGATACATCTTTTTTTTTCTTGACTTTGACAGGATAAAAACAATTATCCAAAAATGACTTTATAATCACAGTTGGTAATCAACTTAAAATATATATAAAAAAAGGAATGAATTGCTTTTAGTTAAAGTAACATACAGTATTTAAAAATATAAACATATTTCAGTAATTGGGTTACTTGTGGGAACTGCTGGTACAGTACTTCATTGAGCTTCATCTCAAGCCAGTTGGATACAGTGCATGAGTGTGCTGCAGGAGCATTTTGAAGCGTGAAGTTTGTAAGGCACCACCCAAAGTGAATTCATATTACCTTTGCAATATGATTGTGTTATCTCCATCACTTCCTTTGCACACAGTTAGCCTTGTGACTCAAAAGGACATAATCATAATAATCATTGGGGAGAGTGAGACAAATTTCATGGAGTATGTGAGAAGCAGCAGCTTTTTTCGGTTTGAAGGTACATAAACTGAATTAGGATGTCTACACTAGGTAGAACAGTTTGAAATTGATTGAGAGTTGAAGAGTTTTTCAGAGTTCCATTAAAGATTTTCTTGGAGTAGTTTGCAAAGCTTATACAGTATGTTGAAGAGTTTGCAAAGAGCTGAAGTTCACACTCAGAAAACAATGCAATACAAAGGACATTGTGAAAGTGATGACACAAAGATGAAAACTCTTGTCATCATTTACTTGCCCTCATGTTGTTCCAAACCTGTTTGACTGACTTTCATCTGTGGAAGAAAAAGAAGATATTAAAAAAAAGAAGAAGAAGAAGCCCTTTTGGACTCCATTAACTTTGATCGTATGGACAAAAATATTTCAAACATTCTTCTTTTGTTTTTTGCAGAGGAGGGGATGTCATACAGGTTTGGAATGTCATAGAGGTGAGTGAGTAAACGATGGAATATTTTTCATTTGTGGGTAAACAATGACTTTAATGATGAAAGGCTGTTGACTGGTGCTGGAATTTCGTCTCTTCGGTTTTAGAGATTCAAGAAGCAAGCTAAAGAATTTATAGATCATTTTCACGAGAGGGTATATTTATGTAGCACAAGTTACCCGAGAACTCAAGTAAGTGACACCAATGATCGATCATAAAAACAATGATCAGCCATTATCGTGTGTTACAGCCCTGCCCCTTGTTTTTTGAGTGTTTTTTAGTAAGAATTTGGTGGGCGGTACTGCTATACTGAGAATGGGCAGCGCCTGTGGCACCCTATTTAGTGTCATCCATGACGTAGTTTTTAACCTAATTCAAAATTCAGCAACAGGCTACAGCTAAACTAGTGTGTCAAAACAAAGTTAATTTTTAGCTTTGTGTTTATAGCATAATTGTGCACTTTGTTTCATTCGAAAGAAGTGTTCTCTAGCACTGGACATGGTATAGCATGGTACAGCCAATAATGTACAGTATTTGAAAAATAATGTGTTTTTTGAACATTAAAGCATGTCAACATATTCTGTTACACCAAATACACAAAATAATGATCTTTAAAAAAGCATCATATGACCCCTTTAACAGTCTGGAAAGGCTCACATGATATGTTCTTCAGTGCATCTGAATGAAACACAATGAGGGTCTTAAGACTACATCTTTAACATAGCCGTTATTTAAAGTAAATAATGGCAATATGGTTACTTTCAAGTGACCGTATTAACTACGTAATACTTATACCAACATGTCAGCTATGTATCTATGGTCAAGCCAGTGCTGCATTTTTAAGAACTCTCTCTCTCTCTCTCTCTCTTTTAAATAAAGAACAAAGCAAAGAAGCAATTTTTACTTTAGATTTGAGTCTACATGCCTCTGATTTTGATATCATGACAACATTATACAGCCCTCCAAATTGTTCTCTATGTTTTAGCCCACTGCTTCCTTTAAAAAAAAAAAAATTTTCAGGTGAGATGGCCCACACACACACACACACACACACACAGTACACTGGCAGAGTCACCAGAGATGAAGCACTGAAATACAGATCCAATGCTCCACCGCCATTGACTTACAGTGCAATTGACTGGTAGAGGTCCCATGAGTCATGTCCACCAGCATGGCCTTGTAAGAGTTTTCAGTACTGCAGTGTCTTCTCCAAGAAATACTTTAAAGCCAATTAAAATTTTTAAGGGAAGCATATTTTTTATTATAAATAGTGTCTCTATAATCATTCATAGCTCTCCCATGAATTGTGAATGACTCAGCAATATTATAGAAATGTAGACGGTGCTAAGATACACAAGTTTAAGAATGCTATGAATTTTAGATAACACATTAGATTAGGGAACACATTCACAATTAATGAAGAGATTTATCTAAATAAACTTCTAATGTGCTGCTTATTGATTGTAATTAAGGTAGTTTATTTATAGTAGTTATGTTTAGGAACTGGGTAGGGTTAAGGGATCTAGAGTATGGTCATGCAGAATAAGGCATTAGTATGTGCTTTATACTGTAAGTACTAATAAACAGACACCATTTTAGTAATATGGGCCATTGTAGAACCTTTTTTTGTTTTGTTTTTGGTTCGCTTCAAACATTAGTTTGTTTGCTGAAAGATGAGTGTTCAAAGCTTAAAGAGAAATTCACCCAAAACATTAAAATTATATCATAATTTAGTCATTCTCATGTCATTCCAAACCTGCATGACATTTTTTTATGGAACACAGGTCCTTAGGATTGAATGCTTCATTTGCTAGAATATGATGCAGGTTTGAAACAACTTGAACTACTTGAAGATGAATAACATGAAGATGAGGAAATTATAATAGAAGGTCATTTTTTTTAATGTCAAGTGTTTGTTTTTTTTTGGCACAAACAGTTTTGAGTGTTTTTTTTATTTTTTTTTAAGCAGTGTCAGGAGAATTTGATGTAGCTTCATGTTCTTGAAAAGCAACAAACCAGCAGGCTCCACTGGGATGACCAACTGGCTAATATTTTGTACCATTTTCTAATTGATAACTAGTTATAATTAATTATAAATATTTAGATCCGCTGTAGATATTTACTTGACCTCTCAGGGTCAACTGTCTGTCAATTCTAAGAACGTTAATTTCCTGGTTAAGGGAAATAACTTTCTTCTCCCTGCTCATTCTTAACTTAGATTTTTTTACTTTACATTTATGTATAAGGCTTGCAACTTCGTTGAAACAATGTCTGGACTCCATAACTGCTCTACTATTCTCGATCTCTACAGATTCTCGATCTCGAACAAGCAAATCACCAAACGGCATTCTGGGTTGAGCGAGCGGCGCTGAGCGTATTGAGCGAGCGGAGCGGAATCTTCAGAAAGGCGCTCTGCGCTCTTAAGGAAATATTACCACTCTGCTCCCCGCTCCGCTCACGCTCCGCTCCGCTCACATGCTCTGCTACTAACTGTGGGAGTTGATTCACAGGTAGAGGCCAATTGTAAGGCAATTGTGTCCTTGTTAGAGCAGGTGTTTTTCATCTGTGTAATCTCAGAACTCCTGCCACACAGAGACTGGATACTTAAGCTTTCTTTCTTTCTTTCTTTCTTTCTTTATGTTTTCTAACATGCTGCAATCTTATGGTTAAGTTCATTTTGTGCTAAGCACACACATTGCATATAAGCCCTTTATATACTTAATCCCATGATGAATGCAAACAGCCATTTATATACTTATTCCCATGATGAATGCTAATTTAGGTCGTTCTTTATAGTAACAGTTGTACGCTGGGCGATTAATATGTGCTGATTTTAAACTGCTGCGCAATAACATGCCTTTTTACTTTGTGTGTGTTATCTGTTGTAGCCACAAAGTTTAGAACAGTTAGTACCAGATCTTGTATTTGATTGGATGAGCGATGTTCAAAAAGTCCTGGTATGTGTCCCTGGACCACAAAACCAGTCTTAAGTGTCAATTTTTCAAAATTGAGATTTAAATATCATCCGAAAGCTGAATAAATAAGCTTTCCATTCATGTATGGTTTGTTAGGATAGGACAATATTTGTCCGAGATACAACTATTTTGAATATCTGTATATTAAGACAATAAATACATGGATTTTAATCTGAATATCACCATGGTTGTGAGTACCTGTGGCCTCCTACAGCCCAGTGACACCATGCTGCTATTCTGAACAACAATATAAATGCTTGTGTGGTCATATTGATTAAATATGCTTGCAATAATTGCTCAGTTAAGTACTAAACATGTAATGTAAGAATACTCAAATTTCATTTGCTTACATTTGAAAAGATTCATTCAGTTGTTCATTTTATTCATTCATTTGATTACCACTGTTTTTGATGAGACATTTGTATTAAATCATAAAATACAGAATAATTAAAAAAATATATCACAAACATTCTGAAAACATTTCAGGAACACAATAAGGCACTCTTATTTATAAATTAATTTGATTAGACATCCGTTTTGAATAAAAGGACACAGATTTCATAGGACCCTACATTTTATACCGTTCCTCCCCCATCAAAAATTGCTCCAGATTGCTTGAGAAATCCCAGTTGAGTACTTAAGCTTTGCATCAATCATTGCATTCCTTATTCTTCTCTGTTAAAAGAGCTTCATCTGTCTTAGATCAGCTTAGTTGGGTTTTTAATATTAGCAGCTGTATAGCCTTTAATAGGCCATTGTGTGATTTTCCAGAACACATGGAGGTGATAATGTCTAGCATGTCGCCCCTTCTTGGAACTTTTTTGAAGTCTAGTCAGCTGCATGGGTCTTAAATTGTGATTAAGACCTGCATCTTTCCTGATAAGATATGAAAGTGGTGCTGAGAGGGAATCGACAGAGTGATCAAGGGAATAACAAATGATGCTGTGTCATGTGCCTGACTTGATGTGATCTGTGTTCTCCTATTCGACCTATTTGTGTGTGTGTAAAAGAAAGAGAAAGAGCAGATGAAACAACAGTGGAAGAAGAGGGGCATTCAAGATGAGGAAGGATCCAAGAGACTGATAGAAAAGGACAAAGAAAGAGGGAAGGAGAGTGGCCGTTCAGCAGTTTGCATGTGTGCACCATACATTCCTTATGCTTTTCAAAATGGCCTAAAATAATCTAAAATAATACAGAACAGTCTTCTGTTTCTCTTTGTCTCTGTTTCTCTCTATTTCCATATCCCTATGAGCACTTTATATTAAAGAGATCCCCCAAAAATTAAAATTGTCATCATTTACAGCAAAGCAAAGGGGATGGCTATGTTCATACTACTTTTTTTATATAATAAAAGAGAATGATGACCAGGGTTTGTCAAGCTCCAAAAAATCCATATGACTAGTGCGCTACACTTTAAGAAAGGTCTGTATTGTATTGTATGCACATTTTTAAATTACATATTACATGTATTGTATTACATGTGTTGTGTTTTAGTGTTGAGTTAAATGGTACTAGTAATTTTCTTTAGTACATTATCCGTTATACATTTTCTACAGATTATTTTCCTTCAGACTGTTATTCACTGAAAATCTTCCTATAATGCCAGAGGTCTCATATCTTGTCTGATTTTGCATCAGTGACAGCAAACCTGGCGTGACACTCCTTTAAAGTGTAGCCTGTGTTCCAGAAAATTGACAGTGCTTACTTTAGGTGCAGTAATTGTTGTTTGCCCTTCATCTTTTTCTTGCCAAAGATCCAATAGTTATTTTTTAAGGAATCTTAAGAATTTTAAAAAGTTTCTCTATCTAATAAAATAGAATCATTTTGAATATATGAACATCAAGTTTAAATCATAGTCAAAATCAGTCAGTCATGAATTGAATGTTACTTGCTCTCAACCCAGAGATTCACACCCTTATTGTTATTATAATTTTTTTTCTAACTTGAAGTATAGCACATGAGCCTTATGGACTATATTTATGGTCATTTTGGGGACTTGACAGCTCCTGTTTACCGTTCACTTTGACTGTATGGAAAAGAGCAGCATGAACATTCTGCCAAGATCATACTGATTTTAAGTGAAATGAGGGCAAATATTTTACATTTTTGAATGAACTCCCCCTGTACTTCTTTTAATATGCATTTATAACACAGTTGATTAATTACATGCCATGTATTTTCACGCTAGATGAGATGTCCTTGTGGCAAAGCAAAAAAGTTTGAGAAGAAATGCCAGAGTGGTACCTCTTTGTTAAGGCAATCGCTGGTGCTAAAGTAGCTGTCGTTTCAGGAGGCCAGCGGTTCAGGAGTTGCTCTTGAATTATCTTTCAACCTTTACAACCCGTGAAAAGACATTGCATTTAAAAAAAACTAGCATCATTACTTTGTGGTTTCATCTCATGTGGAAGCTTACAAAGGTGAAAACCCTCTTGAGACATTCTGCTGATTTAAAACATTATATCTGTGATCAAAGCTCAAGGGCGAAGCAGGTAACGAAAGTTACCAGAACCAAACCAATGTGATCCATGTCATTTCAGAACGTTGACATCTGAGAGAAGGTCTGGGTATCAATGAGAAAAAAAATGAATGTCTGTCTGTGATCACAGGCTCTTCATCACTCTGCACCAGAATACTCTCAATAATGTATGTGGGTTCCTGTTCTTCAAAGGGAACCTCAGATCAAAAATTAATCCCTCTCCATTGTGCATGCATTGGCCTTGGACATGGTCAACATATGGTTTCCCTTTAAAAAAAATCAATAAATAAATAAAAACCCCAATTTTGCTTTGGTATTTAAATATGTTTGTGATACGTCTCAAGCACATAGAAACACATGTACAGTGGGGAAAATATTGATTTGATCTCCTGCTGATTTTGTAAGTTTGCCCACTTACAAAGAAATGAAGGGTCTGTAATTTTTATGGGAGGTTTATTTTAACGGATAGAGACAGAATATCAACCAAAAATCCAGAAAAAACACATTATATAAAGGTTAGAAATTGATTTGCATTTCAGTGAGTGAAATAAGTATTAGATCCCCTACCAACCAGCAAAAATTCTGGCTCCCACAGATTGGTTATGTGCCCATTAGGGGTGCAACGGTTCTCGGTAAAAAATCAAACCGGACCGTTCTCCACACACGGTTCGGCATACACTAGGACCGCGGTTCATATATATTTCTGTATATCTATTAAATTTATTCAAGCACCAAAAAGACAAACATATTATTAAAAATGCACAATGTGCAATCTACCAGCCTAAGGTGAAATCGTTATTTACAATAACAACGATTTGGGACAAATATGATGTAATTTATTGGAATATGTGTGTGGAGCCAGTGTGTGTATAGAAAACCTTGTGTCGAAATTCATCAATTCTATTAATTCTTAAGTTCACATGAGCAGTAAGAACTTTCACACTGTAGGAGTGTGACCTATTTTTCTTTATATTACCATAAATTTTCCAGAGGCTAAAATGTATTGCAAATACTTGTTATTTTTTGGTAAGTTAAATTTAAATATTGTTGAGGTAAGAATAGAAACAAACTGTATGATGTAGCCTATTGTACACATTCCAAATTATGTTTACAGATCATTTTTGGCTTGCTTAAGTCAGTAATACAACATGTTAGTGTGTGTGTGTGTGTGTGTGTTTAGGTTCTTATGTCTGTGCGCAAGACTGATACTGAAATCTTCCTTAACCAAGCAGTGCTTCACAATCCCTCTTAGCACTTTATCAACCCACAGCTTTGTGCAGAGTGGAGACTGTACCTAGTTCAAGACCTCATGAAGAGTGTGAGTGGGCTGAAGAAGTGGAGTGTGTGTGTGTTTATTGAGGAGCTTTGCCATATCGATCACCCGCCCAAGTCCCTCTGAAGAACATGCCAACTGGGTGTTGAGAAATGCAATTTAAGATTGGACTAAATATATTATCCAACAACGGGTCCCAATTGTTCGCTGAATCCTTTGAAATATGTAGAGATATGTCCATGGAGAAATTAAGTAAGCCCTTTTTGGATAGGATTTGTCATCAAGCACGGAACTTGTGAAAGTCTATTTAAACTGTCATCTATAAAAACAAAAATGCTGACCAAGATGCCTTTCCGACCTCTGCAGTTCCATTAAAATGATTTTTCATATTTGGTAACAGGCCATTTGAGGCAGAGGCAGTGATGGAACATGGCATTTACAGTATCCAGTGATGTTTTATAGTGAAATAGTAGCCATGCTGTGTTGGTCATCTTGACCAAATGAAGTGCTCTGTGTCAAGCGTGGGTGTTATCAGTCTGCTTTCTCTCCATTACACGTCATCTGGTTTTGGGCTAGCCACAGGCCCACTTATCATTTAGAAGATGCTGTCAGGAATCTGTCAAAGTCTCTACAGAACTTTAACAATCTTGTTTACTGGCACAGATATTCACACATACCTATAGTCACGTGGCATGTGTATAGTCACTTATGTGACTCGCATGTTTATCCACTTGATGATGAGGACACGCTTCCCTCTCCTGTTGATGTCATCTCTGCCTTGTCATGTCTGAATTTTGGCTCCATATCAGAGCAGATGGACTCAGGCTAATGACCACAACCTTATGAAACTGGCACCAGACCATTAAATAATGGTTACTTGTCATGTGCGTTGTTTAGTATGACACTTGGGCATACTACAGTATAGCAATTTTTCTATGTGGTTAAATTATTATTATTTATTTTTTTTTAACCAACTTAAGATGCAAACATTTTTTTTTTATAACATTCATTTTGCACTGCAAACTCTGATAAAATATGACTTATTTTGCTAATGGACTGTAGTTTCATCAGCAGCAGTCCGGTTCTGAGTGCTAGGTTGTGGAAGATGCAGCATACTACCGCAATTTGATGTAATTAACAGAGAGTGTTCAACATCAGTCCACTGTGATCTTCAGGCATGTTTGCACTAAAGAGAATGACAGTGACTTTAAATACTCAAGGCTTTTTGCAATAAGTAAAACTGGAGTGTGGGTGGTCTGACTGTTAGCTATCTGTCAGTGTTGCGTAGATGGAACACGCATCTAGGACAGAATAGTAAAAAGGCATCCATAAGGCGGGCACTACAGTTCAAGGAAAGCAGGCTCCACCTCCATTATTCCTCACTCATCATCACATCCTGCACTCTTAGACAGTATCGGCGATACATGATGGTGGAGAAAGCTACGGAGGTTGAGGAAGCTACAGAGCAAAGCCAAGCATTGGAAACAAGATCTATAGCCTCTGCTTCGACTAATAGATCGAGAAGCTCATCAGCTAGTATGGCTGCTGCCAAAGCTCGCGCTAAGTTGGAAGCAGCACGGGCCAAGGCTGAATTCCTTAAAAAACAATCTGAAATCTTGATTGAAAAAGCTCAACTGAAAGTGACAGAGGCTCGCATGGAAGCATCCCTAGCAACACTAAAGCAAGAGAGTGAGGTGGCAGCAGCCCTCGCTGAGGCAAAGGTGTTGGAGGCAGCAGCAGAAAGTGAGCTCGGAGAAAGGATTTCCGATGTAAGAGAGAGTTCTTATCGCACCCGTGATTACGTCATGCGTCAGGCTCAACTGGAGTTATCGCCACCTCTTGGAGATGAACCACATCAATTACCTCTAGAGCCCATTGTCCATGTGTTGGAGTCTGAAACACCACCAAGGCAGCATCGCCTTATGACTAGTGATGTCAGAGATTCCTACAATAAACCTGATACAGAGAACATGACGCAGCAGCCTCAGAGGTCAGTGCAAACATCTTGCCATAAATTCCAAGTGCCGCCATTTACCTCTTCACCATATAAGACAACACCACAGCCGTCATTCAACAATGAAGCTAATGTGAGTGAGATAGCTAGGTATTTAGCACGCAGAGAGCTTGTTAATTCAAGTATTTTTAAGTTCGACGACCATCCTGAGAATTATTGGGCGTGGAAGTCATCTTTCATCAATGCAATTCAAGGGTTGCATCTGTCAGCCACTGAGCAGTTAGACCTTCTTTCAAAATGGCTAGGAGATCAACCTGATGTCACTTCCAAGTGTACTGAGGTCTGTGGTTATGGTAGAAGCTCACGGACTTGCTCTAAGATTTGTCTGGCCAAGGTTTACTCAGAGGGCCATCCAGAAGAAGCAATCAGGCTTTATGTGGTCCTGGACGACCAGAGCAATAGATCGCTCGCTAGAAGTGAGTTCTTCAACTTGCTGCATGTAAAGGGAGAACGCTCAGCATACACCCTGCGTACATGTGCGGGTGTGACAGAGATGGCAGGGAGAAGAGCAGCAGGTTTCATTATGGAGTCTTTAGATGGAGCGATGAAGGTGAAATTGCCAACTCTTATCGAATGCAACAACATGCCGGATGACAGGGCTGAGATACCAACCCCTGACGTAGCACGTTGGCATACTCATCTAAAGCCCATCGCCCATTGCATTCCTCCTTTGGATCCAGAAGCCCAAATTCTTCTTCTTTTGGGTCGTGACATTCTTCAAGTTCATAAAGTACGAGAGCAACGTAACGGACCTAGTAACGCACCCTATGCGCAAAGGCTAGACCTAGGCTGGGTCGTAGTAGGGGACGTCTGCTTGGGATCTGTACACAGGTCTGCATCAATTAGTACCTACCGCACCCATGTGCTTGATAATGGACGTCCGTCTCTACTTCCTCCATGTCCCAACAAACTTAGAGTGAAAGAGAAGTTTGACATCAAGCCTCTGCCTGAAATATCTCTGGCATGTGACACCTTCATCTTCGATGCTAATGCCATAGGGGATACTATCTTTGAGAGGTCAAAGGATGATAACAAAGTTGGATTGTCTATTGACGACAGATGTTTTCTGGAAATCATGGATAGAGAGATGTTTATGGATGAGAGCAATAGTTGGGTCGCACCACTCCCGTTCATGACACCCCGCCAGCGACTCCCTAATAATAGAGACCAGGTATTAAACCGCCTAACCTCTCTTTTGCACATGCTGGAGAAGAAGCCTGAGATGAAGTCTCATTTTGTTACCTTCATGCAGAACATCTTTGATCGTGACCATGCTGAAGTAGTCCCTCCTCTTCGAGAAGGTCAAGAATGTTGGTATTTACCTATTTTTGGGGTGTACCACCCGCAGAAGCCCGGTCAGATCCGAGTTGTCTTCGACTCCAGTGCGCAAACACAGGGCATCTCCTTGAACGATGTTCTTCTCTCTGGTCCAGACTTAAATAATAGTCTCTTAGGTGTCTTACTGCGTTTCAGAAGGGAGCTGGTAGCTGTAATTGCGGACATCGAACAGATGTTTCACAGCTTCGTTGTGAAAGAGGAAGATAGAGACTTCCTTCGTTTCTTCTGGTTTAAGGATAACGACATCAGCAAAGAGATCATCGAATACCACATGAGGGTGCATGTATTCGGAAATAGTCCATCTCCTGCTGTAGCCATTGATGGACTCCGACTTGCAGCAGCGTATGGTGAAAAAGAGTATGGTTCAGATGCCAAACACTTTGTAGAGAGGGAGTTCTACGTCGATGTAGGGCTGGACGATATGGCCAAAATTGATATCACGATATATTTCTTAATTTTCAACAGTATCATACACAAGTGTGTCATATGCAACAAGCTTCGGGGGAGGGTAACTGAGCAGAAGATGGCAAATCTACCCATCGATCGCCTGAGCACTGAACCACCATTCACGTACATTGGTCTTGATGTTTTTGGACCGTGGACAGTTGTCGCAAGGCGCACACGAGGAGGACAAGCTCAAAGCAAATGATGGGCTGTTTTTTTCACTTGTATGACCACTCGTGCGATACACATTAATGATTACTTTTCGTTAAAATCTTTATTAATGTCAAAAATGCTTACATTTATGTGTCTTTTTGTTCGCTCGGGCAGCCATGTTGCCCCTGAATCCGGTTTACACTGAGATAATTCATACCCCTTCGTTTGAAGTGTGGTCCCGAAAAAATCTTTGTTTGAAGGCCTGTCTGGCCCTTCCCCTACCCCTACCCTTCCAACCAAAAGAGAATTGAGACACCCCTACCCCTTCACGTGATCGCACGAAATGGAGGGGGAAGGGGAAGGGCTAAGGGGTAGAATTGGGATTGGGCCTAAAAGTGTTTAGTTTTGTAGTCATGTTTTTGTTGTTGTTGCATGAAGTCTCTGAGGGAACAAGAAGAGGTTCCCCTGTCAATTATTAACAGATTTGTGGGGACTTGTACTCACATATTCCTTCAGGGCTGCATCATGCAGTGCACATATTGTAGGACCTGTGCTGTGTTTCATAGGCATTCTTCCTTCTGTTAGATCTCACAAGAGTGAGACTTTTGTAGCCTGTCAGTTTAATTTCAGTCCACTTTTGTGTGTTAGCTTGTGCATATGAGAAACACATCAGTGATGAATCTTCCCTATATAACACGTGATGTTAGTCACTCTGATGTTGCTTAGCTGAGATGGTCATCTGGCCCTTGACATTTCCTAGAGCACTGGACCATAGATGGACTCCACTCTGTCAGGTCATCTTTGCATCATCCTAGAATTCATGTCTAGTCATTAAGTGTTGCACATTTGCATGTGCATGTTCGAGATTTTTGGGCATCCTGTGGAAGTGCTAAATATTATGCCTCATGTCACCCTCCACCATTTGTTTTCATCCCACTGTACTTTTATTTGAAACTAAACAGGTAAATTTGTATCTGCTAGTTTGCTACATAAGTCATTTTTCATTTTTTGTTATTTGCTGTCTGTGGGAGGTAACTATTATTAGCAATAGATTTGTTGTGAAAGGACCCCTGACAGTTTTTCCCCATCAATGCCTATTACTCTAATAACTCTTTGTGATGGTGTGTACAATGTCAACTCGCATTAAACACTATGAGATATGTGTTGGCTGGCATGTGCTGAGAGAGATCCAACAGCATAGTCCAACAGGTGTTTTCAATTTATTGTCTTTGACGTTTTAGTGACAGCATTGCATCCTTAATGTTTGTTTGTTTGTCTATTTATTTATTTATTTGCACAGGAATCTGTTTAAATCCTGATGTCTTTTCTGTGTTTCTGTGTTCATGTTGCTGTCGTTATGATTGCAATAATAAAAAAAAATAATAATAAAATCTCTCCAGTGACCAGAGCAATCTTTTGTAAAATGTAGAACTGATGCCCCCTTCCTCTCTCCAACAAAAACTCATCACTTCTACACAAATCACGTATATTTTACAATTAAAACAGTAGGTTTGTAGCACTGATTATATTTTAATTGCAAAATAATTTTTACCTTCAACTTAAACATCAAAGGTAACATTGTTTTTATTTTTGTTGTTGGGTGGTTGGCAAATATGCAGTAAAAACACAGACACACACACACACACACACACACAGTATATATATATATAATAGATGTAAAAATATATATATGTTTTTGTGATGGTGTGTACAATGTCAACTCGCATTAAACACTATGAGATATGTGTTGGCTGGCATGTGCTGAGAGAGATCCAACAGCATAGTCCAACAGGTGTTTTCAATTTATTGTCTTTGACGTTTTAGTGACAGCATTGCATCCTTAATGTTTGTTTGTTTGTCTATTTATTTATTTATTTGCACAGGAATCTGTTTAAATCCTGATGTCTTTTCTGTGTTTCTGTGTTCATGTTGCTGTCGTTATGATTGCAATAATAAAAAAAAATAATAATAAAATCTCTCCAGTGACCAGAGCAATCTTTTGTAAAATGTAGAACTGATGCCCCCTTCCTCTCTCCAACAAAAACTCATCACTTCTACACAAATCACGTATATTTTACAATTAAAACAGTAGGTAGGTAGCACTGATTATATTTTAATTGCAAAATAATTTTTACCTTCAACTTAAACATCAAAGGTAACATTGTTTTTATTTTTGTTGTTGGGTGGTTGGCAAATATGCAGTAAAAACACAGACACACACACACACACACACACACACACACACAGTATACATATATATAATAGATGTAAAAATATATATATGTTTTTGTAAAACAAATTTTTAAAGAAACAAATACATAGTTTTATGTAGTGTGAAGTCTGATATTTGAGAAAATGTAAGAGGTCACTACTTTTTCAATACTTCCACTGTTTTTTTTTTTTTTTTTTTTTTATTTTTTTTTCAATTTTCCTCTTTTTTTTTTTTTTTTTTTTTTTTTTTTACATTATTCTGAACCGTAAATGTGTCCTATGGTGTGACAGAAAAAAAGAAAAAAAATGTGTTAGTGTATCAGTATGTTACTGGAAGTCTTCTAGAGCCTCCCCGTTGCACGGCACAGCTAAATGTGATTGATATTCAAACTATATACATAACTTTTCTTTAACTACATGGCTGTTCTTTTTAAGGTGTCATTTCGATTCTATTTACTTTCTGCGTTCTCTTAAGATCTCCTGCGTAGATCCCTGTTAATTTTCTCTCTATATTTCCGTGTCCTCTCTCATTCATTTCTCTCCCTCAGTTCTTTCTGTCTCAAAAACAAAGCATCACATGTTATACTTATTTTCATGACTTTATAACAGTAAAGTTTTTACACAGTACAGGTGTCACACCAGTGGACATTATCTTTCACACCAAAGGATGTTTCAGATCTTTTGTGTCAGTTAATGACCTTGCTATTCTTAGCTAACCTGTCATTAGCAGTTAGCAAGTCACATTTGCATCATTTTCCATGATTATGTAGTTTAACAGTTCCCTTCTATCGGTCACTACGAGTCACGTCGTGACCAACGAATTGGGATCTTGCTTTCAGCCGGTGCAACGCATACCAGCTTTTCGCTTTGGAGCCGAGCGATAAATGATGTTTTATTAACAAAGTTCGGGAGGAGCGCGTCAGATACTTAGCCTAATTAACACAGGTGGAGTGCACTCAAGTTAATCAACATCATGGTATAAATACAGCTTACCTCGCACGTGTCTGGGCATTAAACACGCTGAGGTGGCGTTCGCGGATGAGTCATGTTCCCATTGCGGGAAGATGACCATCTCAGAGCTGTGGGCCAGGCTCCGTTTCCTCCAGGGGGGCGGAGCTCCGTTGTCTCTGCCGCGATCTAGTGTTCGTCCTGGTGGCAGCCAGGCGAGGACTTCTTTGGGCAGTAGCACGGGCGGTCTGAGGGTTACAGTGGTGGCAAACCCCTCAAGGAACTAACCCTCGGGGGACCATCGCTCCTCTAGCGCTTCGCAACCAGTCGAGCCGCCAAAGGAATGCGCTGGGCCCTCTTCAAAGAGCGTACCAGCGGAATCCTTCGGTGCTCCTCCCGACGACCGGATGTCGATCACTGCATCGGAGGGAGAGCTCTCTGGAGAGGAAGATTCGGCTGCACTGCCGCCCTCCGGGACAGTGGCAATGCCTGAATTGGATCCAGAGATGTCGGCTATGCTTTCCCGGGCCGCCGAGAGGGTAGGGCTCGAGTGGAAACCTCCACCGCATTCCCAAGCCCTCGAGGTTGGACAATTGGTTTCTTGGGGTGGCCCGCACTGGTTCTCAGCGCCCCGTCCCAGTGCCTTTCTTCCCGGAGGTGCATGAGGAGCTCACCAGGTCATGGACAGCACCTTTTACTGCCAGAAACCGACCTGCTGGTTCCTCCTCCCTCACCACCCTCGACGGTGATGCAGCTAGGGGGTATACAGCGATCCCCCCCAGTGGAGTGGTCGGTAGCGATGCAGTTGTGTCCTAAGACCGCATCCTCCTGGCGGGGAAACCCGTCGCTCTCGTCCCGGGCCTGTAGGCATTTGTCTGGTCTGACCGGCGGTGCTTATATGGCTTGTGGAGAAGCTGCCTCTGCCTTACACGCTATGGCGTTACTGCAGGTTCATCAGGCCAAGGCACTGAAGGACCTGCATGAGGGTGGTCACGATCCGGAAGTTCTGAAAGAGCTCCGAACCGCCACTGACCTCACACTCCGAGCGACGAAGGTCACAGCGAGTTCTCTGGGTCGTGCGATGTCCACACTTGTGGTCCAGGAGCGGCATCTCTGGCTGTGTCTGGCCGACATGAGGGACGCCGACAAGGTACGGTTCCTCAATGCCCCTGTGTCCCAGACCGGCCTCTTTGGCGACGCGGTCGAGAGCTTTGCCCAGCAGCTCTCGGCCACACAGAAGCAGAATGAGGCGATCCGTCACATCTTGCCCTGGCGGGCAGCAGCTGCCTCCACCCGTACGCCGGCCGCAGTGCCCCAGCCTGCTCGTCGCCGAGGGCGGCCCCCTGTGTCCGCCCCTGCTCCCACGCCGCATCCGCAGCAGGCTCCAACCAAGCAGCGCAGTGGAGCCGGGCGTAGGCAGGCCGCCCCGCCTGTCCAGGCCCCCGTCAAACCTGGCGGTAAGCAGAAGAGCAAGCGGCCCTGAGATGGGCGACCCAGAGATGGATGGATCTGCTCTTCAGGAGATGGTGAATGCACCACTCCCTCCCCCGGAGGAGGGCCAGGTGGAGAATATTTTGTTTCGTTTTGCCCCGCCGTCAGCCTCACGGTTGATGGCACCCAAATTCTCGACAAAAGAGCAGTTTTCTCTATCTCTGGGTCCCAGGATGGCACGGAGAGCCACGGACGGACCAACACCGGACCACACTCATCCTCCTCCATCGCCAGCAGGCAGCAGTGGGCGGTTTGAGAGCGTCAACAAAGGCCCTACTCACGCACCCTCTGCCAAATTGTGGAACCAGGTAAGTGTTGCACCGCACACTCAGGCAGTGAAGGCGGCCGATGCTCCTGTCTTGCGTGCGGAGATCGCAGTCCTACTGGCAAAGGACGCGATAGAGCTGTCTCCCCGTGTCTTCCCGAAAGTTGTGGAGGGGGCTCTTGTTCCCCTCAGAGAGCAAGGTGTTCACATCCTCAGCTATCTCAACGATTGGCTCATACTAGCACAGTCTCGGGATCAGTTGTGCGAGCACAGGGACCTGGTGCTCCGGCACCTCAGCAAGTTGGGTATTCGGGTCAACTGGGAAAAGAACAAACTCTCCCCGACGCAGAGGATCTCTTTTCTCGGTATGGAGTTGGATTCGGTTGAACAGACAGCACGCCTCACAGAGGAACGTGCGCGGTCGGTGCTGAACAGCTTGAATACATTCAAGGGCAGGACAGCGGTCCCAATGAAACAATTTCAGAGGCTCCTGGGGCATATGGCAGCTGCAGCGGCAGTTACACTGCTGGGGCTGCTTCATATGAGACCGCTTCAGCACTGGCTTCATGGCCGAGTCCCGAGGTGGGCGTGGCAGTGCGGCACTCACCGGGTCCAATTTACACTGGCAGTCGCCAAACCTTCACCCCGTGGTCAGACCTTGCATTTCTCCGGGCAGGGGTGCCCCTAGAACAGGTCTCCAGGCATGCTGTGGTTTACACGGATGCATCCACCACCGGCTGGGGGGCCACGTACAACGTGCATTCAATATCGGGGGTATGGACGGGCCCCCAACTGCACTGGCATATCAATTGCCTAGAGTTGTTAGCAGTGCGCCTTGCCTACGGTCGTGCTTTCCTTTTTGCAGCAAGGGTTGGAGTGAAGGCTGTCTCCCTCCACCCTTAAAGTCTATTTCGCTGTGATTGCTGCTAACCATGACCCCGTGGAAGGGAAGTTTGTAGGGAAGCATGACCTGGTCATCAGGTTCCTTGGGGGGCGAGAAGGTTAAATCCTCCATGGTCCCCCTCTATACACTTTTGGGACCTGTCTCTAGTGCTCAAAGCACTAGAGCAGGGCCCATTTAAGCCTTTGCAGTCAGTCGAGCTAAAGTTTCTTTCAATAAAAACTCTGCTCCTGCTTGCACTGGCTTCCATCAAGAGAGTAGGGGACCTGCACGCATTTTCAGTCAACGATTCGTGCCTAGAGTTCGGGCCGGCTGACTCCCAGGTAATCCTGAGGCACCGGCCCGGCTGCCCAAGGTTCCCACTACTCCCTTCAGGGATCAGGTGGTGAGCCTGCAAGCGCTGCCCCCGGAGGAGGCAGACCCAGCCCTGGCTTTGCTTTGTCCCGTCCGAGCCTTGAGATGGTACGTAGACCGGACACAAAGCTTTAGGACCTCAGACCAGCTCTTTGTCTGTTACGGAGGCCGGCAGAAAGGGAAGGCCGTCTCTAAGCAGAGGATGGCCCACTGGATTGTGGATGCCATCATAGTTTTGGGCGATATGGTCATTTTTCAAATCGTCATATCGCCAGCCCGTGAGATCGCGATACACAATATTATTATTTCATAACTATGTGGTGTTTTAAACCGCGCGGGTGCATGAGAGAGAGCCTATGCAAGCACCAATAATTGAAATAATATACTTTCAAACATACTGATAAACTAACATGTCCCATGACGAGCCCGACGCACCGCCACAGAAACAAGGATGAGATGCGTTCTAACATAACTGTGGCGTTAAACTCAGTTAGTGAGGGCTCTGTTAAAATATTGCACATATATAGGCCGTTCAGATTACTTGTTAAAATGCAATGAAATATCTTATATCAGCAGACGATGTAGGCTACGTCTGTGTTTGTGGTTGGAGACTCCTTCACCGGCTACAGGCTCTAATCCTCATTTGCGCGAGTGTGAAATGCGGTGCTGAAGTTTTTTTGATAATTTGATAAATAAATTTGATAATAATAGCCGGATTATTATAGGCCACCTAATAATAATAATAATAATAATAATTTAATACATTTATAGGAGAATGAGCCTAATATCGTCTTGACTATCGACAAAGACATGTGCTATCGTCGATATCTCAGACTATCGTCGATACACGATACTACCGTCTATTATTCTACGTCTACTATGCATTTTTGTTTTTGACAACCAAATATGTCGAAGTCTGGTATTATCCTTTACCCAGCTGAAACACTGCCAGAAAGACATGATTCAAAACATGAACAGCACAAATCAAGCACAAATCAAGCAATGTGTTCATAATTGGACTGCATATTGCCCTGTTTTTGAGTGTAGTCAGCGAGGACAATGCAAGGAACCTTGTGTTGATTAGTTAGTGTCAGTACATATTAAATATATAAAAATAACTATATGTTTTTGTTGCTCAGCTCTGCTCCTGAATCGCTCTGCAGGAAATGCTATTAGACTGATTTGTGGAGGCGTATAACAAATGATTTGTGATGGAAAGGCTATGTCATGGATGGCTTTACTCTTTCTGTTTTCTCTTTATTGTCAAGCATTCTATCTTTCATTGATTTGCTCATAATTCAAAGTGTTTTTTTATGTAATATGGCCTAAAATAGGCCTAAAAGCAGGATTTAAAATAAAATAGGGAACAAAAGCTGCCATTTAACATTCTCCAATGTTCTGAGGTGAGAAACAAATCTGTTTGTAAAACGCTGATTCAGTCTCTTAATTAGAAGTGTGAAGTGTTTGAGACAGTCGTCTCACCCTCTCATCCCCAGCTGTCTGCTCAAGTGACGTGTGAATCTTAAGCCTTCTCATACACTAGCTATGACTAATTACTGAATCTCTCTTGTGTTAGATGTCCTGGACTGTTTCTAATCCAACAAGATGCTCCACTTCAAATTGCTGACAGAGAAAATGCCAGCATTTGTGCTACACTTAGCTACACTTATTTTTGTCCTCAAGCTTTTTTTATTTCATTTATGTTCACAAAAATGCATGCCTTGGTAATTATGGGTCATTTTCTGGGCTCTTTCCGTAATTAGAAGTTTTAATTGTGCCCCCGGTACAAGGGAATTAGCTATAAGCTTTACTCTCCACAGTGAACTGCATGCTTCCGCTGGTCTTTGTGAGGCACTTCCACTCATCGAACAACTGGCTTTGTAACATCAGTCAATTACAACCATCCATGGAAACTCAAGTGCCTTTTTTATTATTATTTGTTCCTGTGATGAGTGGACGAAAATGTGGAATCTTTGTTCCTGACAGTCAATTATATATACTGGGTGGCTCCTAGGAAAGCATTCTGATTCTGATGCCTTTTATGAATCTAGATAGACCAGAATGTGAGAGATTCAGACATTTTGAGATCACATAACATGCCTATTTGGTTGAATGCAACGAAACACACACTCCCCTGTTTCAAGATCTACCGAAAGCTATATCAATGGATGATGCATATTTGTGTTTGTAAGAAAATATTGTTTATTTAATAATTCTGCAATTTTGTGTACATCTCATTTGCTTGCATTAAATTCATTAAACCATATTATATATTAGCATTGGCCACTCTGGTTTCTAGATATGTTTTTATGAAAAAAAATAGAAAGAAAAAAAACGCTTACTATTGTAAAACTTGATAGATATTTGGCCTTGATTATTTATTTACCTGTAATTACTTTAAGATAGATAAATGCATGGATTTTTCAGGATTTATATATATATAGAAAAAGCAAGAGCAAGAGAATCATTTTTAGTCAATGATATGCATGTCAAAATATGGCTCTGTATTATCTTTGATCTACTACCAAGTAGTAGGCCTGCTTTTTGTACTATTGCATTTGAAATATTGTATTTTGCCGTCTCCTGCTTTTGGATCTTCTTTTTACATTGTTAGTCAGTATTAGTGTTGTCAAAAGTACCAGTACTTCAGTACCAAGTCGATACTTACATTTTAAAAACGTAATAATATCAGCCCTTCTGCAGTACCAGTAATACCGAGTACCCTTACCTGCTGATAGGCAGCTACTTTCACATGTTCCCATATTTATGTGAGCACTCTGTGAAGGGAATCAAAGGTTTCTATCATAAACTGTAAAAAAAAAAAAAAAGATGGACGACATGTCTCCACTTCTTTCCACTGCAGAAAAGTGAAGCCAAAATGTCATCTTACGCTGTTTTTTGGAGCCTGAGTCTGTGCAGTAGTGATCATAAGCCAGGGGCACGATATCAATGTACCACCCAAACTCCCACAGACCCAATCACAAGCACACAATCATGACACCCAACTCCGTTTTTAGAGCATCAACTAATTAAAAGCAAACTTACTAGGAAATTGAACACTTGAACAAACATCAGTGCGATAAGAATCATCTAAAACGACAGAAACCATTACTGGGAAAAACTATTTGAAGTGTAATTTGAATGTAATTGTAATTGGCCGCTGGTTCCTTTAATATTTTAGACCCCATTTTGATAATGGGGTTTTCAATTTATGAGTAAAATAAAGCCTGTTGTAAACATAACTCGGCGATACTTGATGTTTTTTTCTACAACGTAAACTGCACAGTCACCCAAACTGCCTTATCTAGTTACTTATTAGAAACATACGTTTTCAAAAATAAGCATAACTGCTACAAACTGCTTCAAAGTTTCCGGTATGGGTGTGTATAATTTACGTTGTAGAACAAAATGTCAAAGTATTGTTAAGTTGTGTTTACCACAGGCTTTGTTTTACTCATAAATTGAAAAACCCATTAAAATACCCCATAAGAAAAATCTCAAAGGAACCAGTTCTGACGGGGTTCTGACATCATACCTGCACCACTCTATATGCCAGAGTTTGTTCAGCATGAACTCTGCGTACTCGCAAATTTAGTTTAGCTTTTTAAGCAACAAAGTATAAACAAGATGCAAATATTAGATTCATTGTGCAGTATAGACAGATTTGTAATTTACATTTTTTTTATTTTTTAATGCTGCTAAGTACACACTGCAAAGTTTTGGGAGTGATGACCAATTTCAGGACTGAATCTGAAATTGCGATGTTTGACATTGTGATTGATAACTAAAGCAACAGACGGGTCAAAATAGATCTGTGCATTAAGTCATTGCAAGTACAATAGACCTGCCACTTGTTCTGTTACCTGTAATTATTTTATTACTTTAATTTGATCTTTTTATTGCAATGTTTGCATAATTGAACAATATTTGAAAGCTACATGCTATTTTTTTACGTATTATTTACTAATTATTAACAGCATTAATAATTAACAAATTGTATTTCTTTTATATTTTTACAATAAAATAGTACAATAAAATAGTTACAGTAGTTTTTGTTATGGTACCGAAAACGGTACCAAGAAGTGTGGAATTTTACTGGTATTGGTACAGACTACTAAAGTTTTGGTACCATGGAAACACTAGTCAGTATATTGAGTTCTTGAGCATTTATGCATTTATGTTTTAATTTAACAGACTAATCGTTTTGATTCTGCCTTCACAGTGCCTGGTTTTTGAAGATGCTCCCAATGGGGTAAAGGCGGGTCTGGCAGCTGGAATGCAGGTGGTGATGATCCCAGATGATAATCTGGACCGCAGCCTCACCCAAGAGGCTACATTGCTGCTTAGAAGCATGAAAGAGTTCAGACCAGAAATTTTCGGTCTTCCAGCCTACCCGTAAGGACAGTAATCAGCACAGTGATTTAAATTCCAATACGCTATATCTTGTCAATTTTTGAAAAATGGAATCAGGCTGCAGTGGAGCTCCTGTAATCAAAAACAGGAGAAACTAATCTCAACCATTATTTCTGTCAGCCATGGACTTGCTGTTCAAGGACTCAAGAGAATGTTCATTGTTTCACAACTCTGAATCTCTTTCTTTTGACCACCCGAATAAACACTGAGACAAATTTTGATTATGCCGCTCAATTAGCCTCAATCGGACCATTAGGCCATATTGACATTTTGCATTTCAACCAATTACAGGGTGTCATTTTCTTTCTTTCATTTTTTTTTTCAGCCAAATACAGATGTCTTAAGTGTTTAAATTTGTGTCTTTGTGTATAAATCTCTAATTCGTTGCAGCTTTCAAGCTCACAACTTTCTGGTCATGGTTTAAATTTACAGTAAGGGATGGTTTAACAATCCCACTCTCTAGCCATGTTTTCTATTAGCATTACCTTTCCTCTTTGAGGTCTATTAAAATACCAAAGAGATTTTTGAGTTTGAACCATGTGGCCTAATCCAATAAAAGGGATCCGAGAACACAGTCGTCTTTCATCTTCTTCCAATGTCCGCCCTCACAGAGCTGAAGTTAACATGTTCACTCACTTCAGCGCTGTCCAACATCTCAGAGAGTTCAAGCCCACCTTCTTTCAGCCTTCCCCTCTGGTAGGCAGAAAAGGGTTTTTGCCAGCATCCTCTTCCTCCTTCGCATATGCCATGTCCTTTCATCCTTAAAGATGGGGTAATCTGGAAAGCGTTTCCTTCTTTAGGACTTTCCACTCCAAGAAGGCCTTTTACATGTCATTTCACACCTAAAGGATCTAAGGCTTAGGGTGTGAGTGACTGGGCCATGTGTGCATACACCAGTGTTATAAATTAACTGCTAACTGTTTTTATTAAGGAGCAACATTTCTCCTGGTGCAATTGATTTTCAGGGGCATTTTTACTTCTACAAGGCATATTATTTCATGTAAAACACAAAGCATTGCTCATTTGTTGAATACTTTAGTTGAACTAGTTAAATTGAAATAAATAATCAGTCTAAACAATGACAATTGGCCTTGCTAAAACTGGGGCATTTCATGGGCATTTTTTACCTTTTGATTAAATAAATTTTCATATGTATAAAAACACAACAATTTCATCAATTTATGTGAAATACTTCATTTGATTCAGTTAATTGAAATAAAATGTCAATATGAACAATAAGTACATAAGTACTTATTAGTACATAACTTATTGTTCACATAAGTAATTTTAAATTATTTTTATGTACAATGTATAGTATAGCATGCTGAAACCCATTATAGATATATAGGCCTAGAACAGCATATCACATATATTTAAATGTTAGATTGTACCAAATACCTTCCACTTCTTAATAATAGACTTCACTGTGTTTCTAGGCATTGATAAAGCCTTTTAATTTGTTTTTTTGTCCATCTTCTGACTTGTGCCTGTCCACAAGTTTATCCCGGAGATCTTCTGACAGTGCCTTGCCACCCATAGTTGATTGTTTGCTTCAGTTACACTACCAAGGACTGAAATGCTACAGGAAAGCTCTTTTCATGCTGAGCTAATCAAAATGACCACAGCTGATCACAGTTGAAAGCCACATGGCTTTGTGTGCCATTGAGAAGGTTTTTTTTTCTGACATGTTGGTTTTATAACTTTCACTTGGATGTCATAAGTTGCACTAAGTAAATACAGCTGGATAAAACAAACACTGTCTTCATTTCAGGGTGCAAAGCAACAAAATGTGATTATTTTAAAGGGGGGTGATTCTTTTTAATATACACTGAACAAAATTATAAACGCAAGACTTTTGTTTTTGCCCATTTTTCATGAGCTGAACTCAAAGATCTAAGACTTTTTCTATGTACACAAAAGGCCTATTTCTCTCAAATACTGTTCACAAATCTGTCAAATGCTGCCTAATCAGAATCTTGATACGCCACACCTGTGAGGTGGATGGATTATCTCGGCAAAGGAGAAGTGCTCACTAACACAGATTTAGACAGATTTGTGAACAATATTTGAGAGAAATAGGACTTTTGTGTACATAGAAAAAGTCTTAGATCTTTGAGTTCAGCTCGGAAAACACGGAAAAGAGACTGACATTACTCCCCCCTCCCGGAAGGCGCGTCCTGTCCCGTGCAGTTCGGGGCGCCATGGCGGAGCAGGCAGACTAGGAGGCCATGGCGGAGCGGACAGTTCAGGAGGCCACTACGCCACTTGGCCCGGCCACTACGGATGTACCCATACTACCACCCCAAAAAAAAAAAAAACTTGTGGAAAATATCGTCTTTAGAGGCCGTCCCTGGGCTTGACTTGTGGACTGGAGCCCTCCTTGGGCTGGACATGGGAACTGGAGCCCTTTCTGTGGTAGACACGGGGACTGGAACCTTCTCTGGGCTAAACTCGGGGACTGGAGCCCT